>NC_030819.1:12050102-12370197 GCF_001704415.2 Capra hircus
CTTTGTGAGACATTATCAGAAATGTTCAGAGTGAGCAAAACTGGCTTGGTAGTTTGGGGGAAGAAACCTGTTTTCACAACCCCAGAGATCATGAGAATAAAGTATGTGCTCATTGAGTCACAGGGGTTCCTAGCAAGAGCTGGGCAGTGGCAAACACAGACAAGAAACTCTTCAACAAACAGTGGAATTCTCTACTGAACAGTTTTTCTGCAGGGAGATGAAACTGTATCTAGGCAAAAAGATAGGTGATAGATAGACAGACAGATCTCCCCCCTTCTTCAAGGATGAAAAGATTTGAACATATGAATACATATTCAATATACTCAATATGTATTCATTTCCAAGAAGGCTTATTTGAGCTCTGCATACTGGATGTACGTAAGCATCTGAAAGGATAGGAAAACAAAGAAAATATTGTACAAGAAAAAAATTACTGCAGTTCAAAAGAAGGGCATGCATCTGAGTTGTCAAGAGGAAACAATCTGTGATGAAACACGTTTTGCACCAAGCAAAATCCAGGAGATTTTGCTTTTCTAAAATCTAATTTCTGTTCTTAATATGATTCCCTGAGATATTATATAAATGAAAAAGGAAAAAATTGAGAGCAGGGAAGATTACTTTCAGAGGGAAATGGTTGTACTAAAAGTGACAAGGATAGTGGCAGACCTAAGAACAGGATGAATAGTAAATCGAGAAATTAGATAAACAGCTCAAAAAACCCTTCCAGAGCAAGAAACAAAAAACAAAGCCCACAAGTAATGACTGTAGGGAAAATACAAAGGCAAACAGAATAGATCCAGGAGACGTAATAGAAATAAAATAGGACAGCCCTTCTCAGACGTTTTCCCCCAGAGGAATAACAACATAAAATAAGCATATTTGTACATATCTGTAATGGGGGTGGAGGCATGGTAGAAAATGAGGAAGGAGAGGTTCTGACCAGGGTTAGGATATCAAGTGATCCACAGTGGGCAGCACAAGTATTTTAAGTCTTCTAGCTTTAAAATTCTTGCAAATGCAACTTTTACTCCCCAATCTATCAAGATTTGTTTATTTAACACTAGGAGGGTAACAGAAATGTTTCATAGTGCTTTTGGCTATGAAAAGAACTAAAAAATATTGGATGAACTTTTAAAGTATATTATTGAAAGTTCTAAATTCAGGCTACATTAATAAGTACCCCCAAAGTTAAGTAAGCATGGAAGATTCTTGCCTTGGTGATTTGACAACACCAGTATCCTAGAATCTTATTTTTGATGGGATTCTAAATTGGAAGAGATGGAAAAGATATCCCAGGGGGTCTGCACAAAACGGGTCATGCCATAGGAGACTCTGCAACCAACTTCCTCTTCTGTCTCCCCAGAATGACCTCTGAGGCTCCAGATGGCCATACACGCATGGGTGATGGCAAATCAAAGTGGCAAAGTTCACGGAGGAACTGCATACTGGCTTCAAATCCTTTGGCTACACAGGTGATACAGTCTTGAATTTCGTTAAAGGATGTCATGCAATTATAGTGACCTCTGCTGCTGCTGCTGCCAAGTTGCTTCGGTCATGTCCGACTCTGTGCAACCCCATAGATGGCAGCCCACCAGGCTCCCCTGTCCCTGGGATTCTCCAGGCAAGATCACTGGAGTGGGTTGCCATTTCCTTCTCCAATGCATGAAAGTGAAAAGTGAAAGTGAAGTCGCTCAGTCATGTCTAACTCTTCGTGACCCCATGGACTGCAGCCCACCAGGCTCCTCTGCCCATGGGATCCTCCAGGCAAGAGCACTGGAGTGGGTTGCCATTGCCCTCTCCACCAGGCCCCTGGAAAAGGTAAAAGCAACTTTGCTTCTTTCTGGCATGAAGTACCTTTACTGTATGCCTCAAATAATTTCTATAAATATATTTTTTTTCACATGCAATGTAACACACAGCTCAAGTTAACTGAATACCCAAGAAAATCAGTCTTCGAGATAACTGGATATTCAAGAAAATTAGCTTCTCCATCCGTTATTCTTCTCTCAAGTTTTACACTGGAGGCCACGTGTTCCAGAAGGTGGTATGAGATGGCAAAAGGCTGTCTAATCCATATTGAACTTGAAAGGATTAAGACACAAACCATTACTATTTTAAGCCTCTTAGATTTAAGGGTTTGTTTGTTGCAGCAGCAAACCTTGATTATCAAGACTATGACTTATATATAAAGAAGCCTGTACTCCTATGTACTAAAATATTATGACTTATTAATTATATTATTATCAACAAATTTATATTAATTATGAATATTTTGAGTGAATTTCCCTTTTTTTCTTAGTTATCATTATTGTTTAAACAAAAAGCCTCTTGCATGATCTTCTCTTGCAAACCTGGGACTGAAAACAATACAGGTGTTCAGGGCTGTATTAGGGTTTCTCTAACCAAGATTGGGGGAGAAATACCAGTAATCTCAGATATGCAGATGGCACCACCTTTATGGCAGAACAGCCTCCTGATGAAAGTGAAAGAGGAGAGTGAAAAAGTTGGTTTAAAGCTCAACTTTCAGAAAACTAAGATCATGGCATGCAGTCCCATCACTTCATGGCAAATAGATGGGGAAACAGTGGAAATAGTGAGAGACTTCATTTTCTTGGGCTCCAAAATCACAGCAGATGGTGACTGCAGCCATGAAATTAAAAGACACTGGCTCCTTGGAAGAAAAGCTATGACCAACCTAAACAGCATGTTCAAAAGCAGAGACATTACTTTGCCAACAAAGGTCCATCTAGTCAAAGCTATGGTTTTTCCAGTAGTCATGTATGGATGTGAGAGATGGACTATAAAGAAAGCTGAGCAACGAAGAATTGATGCTTTTGAACTGTGGTGTTAGAAAAGAGTCTTGAGAGTCCCTTGCCCACAAGGAGATCCAACCAGTCCATCCTCAAGGAAATATTAATTGGAAGGATGATGTTGAAGCTAAAACTCCAATACTTTGGCCACCTGATGTGAAGAACCAACTCATTCGAAAAGACCCTGATGCTGGGAAAGATTGAAGGCGGGAGGAGAAGGGGACAACAGACAATGAGATGGTTGGATGGCATCACCGATGTGATGGATGTGAGTTTGAGTAAGCTCCGGGAGGTGGTGATGGACAGGGAAGCCTGGTGTGCTGCAGTCCATGGGGTTGCAAAGACTTGGACACGACTGAGCGACTGAACTGACTGAACCAAATGGTTGCAAGGGTCATATTAACTAAAGTTCAAATAACATATATGTTTACATTAAAGCCTTCAATGAATCAGCAGTAACTTCTTTTTGATCAATGGGAAAGATCTTTACTATCAGTCAATAACTATGTCTCTAAGTAAAAAATAGAGGTTGAGTCAAAATTAAGGCTCACTAATATTTACCAAACAATTACCACAAGGCCGGCACATCTACTAATTCATTTAGTGCTCATGATGGCCCTGTGAGATGGGTGCTACTGTTATTGCCAGTTTCCAGAGCAGATGGAAGGACAGAAAGATACAGTCACTTGCCCATGACCTCAGCCTGTCCCAACTGCAGTGAGGATGGCAGACCTGGTGGTTGGTGTCAGATCTTCAGATTTCATCTGGAATCTGCACCCTCAGCTCTCTGGTTTGTGGGCCTTCCTTTGAACTGTATCACTGATCTCCCTTGGTCTCTGGCTCGCCGATGGCAGAGTTCCCACAAGTTCAGCTTCTGTGATTGCATGAGCCAATACTTTCTAATCATCCTCTTATACACATGCACACATCTCCTATTGGTTGTTTATGGAGAACACTAATACACGATGCATAGCTTGTTTATTCCCATGATGTTACCAGCCCGAGATGGTTGCAAAGATGCCCCACATAAACTTCAAGCCTAACAATGAGCAGAAAGGGTCTTAAACATAGCCTAAGAAGGATAAGTCAGGAAAAGCCCATCTAACTTCCACCCTGGGAACCCCTGACACTGTTGTCAAAGTCGGCTACTTCGGGAGCAAGAATAGAAGGTTGGGGTTAGGGATGGAGAGAATGAAAGTCTCTCCTTTCTAAGACTCTCCTTGGAAAGTCTCTCCTTTCCAAGTCTATTCCTTAATATTTAGGACACTTCATTTCATAAATAACTGGTATTAAGAGTGCCGTCAGGGTGATTCAGTCATGAGAGGGAACTAATAAGTATTAAATATAGACTGTTGGTAGTATTTTAACTAATCTGGTGATTCTGCACAGAGCAGTTGCCCATGTAACCTAAAGACTCTCAGGGGAAGCCTCCATAGTCATTGACTTAAATAAATCCCCTCTGCTTCTAAGTTGTTACATGAATTTCCCACAAGTTGCTGGGTTCCAAGTGCTGTCACTTCCACTCACAACTTTGATTTGGGGGCCTGTGTCTGAAGACACTTTTGGTTGCCTGGTCCATGGCCTCTCTAATTCCTCTGGACTGACTCATCCAATTCGTAGTCACATCACTTCCTTTTGGCCTCGCATCAATTTCTCTGGACCAAAAATCTCTAAACATAAATCTTTAACAAGCTCTACCCTGCCCCCAGACTCTAACAATGTAATTGAGTATGTTCAAGACCTGTAATTTTAAGCCATCCCACTGTTATCTCCCAATTTTTATAAAATTTGGTGGCAGGTAGAAAATGGTATTTATAGAAAAATTTTCCATTAAACATGTTTATCCATTAAACATTTTGAAAAAAATTACAAAGAAATATTCCCTAATACGACAAAATTGGTAATGTCTGAGTAATAGAATTAAAGATGGTTACCCTAGTTTTTAGTAAATGTTAGATTACTTTAGCAATGGGAAGGTTGACTAAATAGGAAAGCAACCTAGCTTTTTCACAGAAAGTTTTATCATTGTTAATAAATGAATTCTTAAGATTATGGCAACCCACTCCAGTGTTCTTGCCTGGAGAATCCCAGGGATGGCGGAGCCTGGTGGGCTGCCATCTATGGGGTTGCACAGAGTCAGACACGACTGAAGTGACTTAGCAGCAGTAGCAGCAGCAGCAGGAGCAAGATTATATTCATGTATGCATATGCACAGAAAAATGTGCTATATGTGTGTGTGTATGTGTGTGCATGTGTGTGCATACACATATACATATCAAGTCTTAGAGCTGGAAGGACCTTAAAAAATAATCTTGCTTCCTTCACAAAATCTAAAATTATCTGTTGTGGGCTGTGGTCATTTGAAACCTATTTATATTTTAATTTTTGTATTAATCAGCTGGTTTGCCGGGAATTGCAGAGAGGCAGGGAGTCATTGAATATCAGAGCTAGAGGAAACTTAATAGCCTCAATTCAGGCCCCTGCCAGGAAAATGATGAATTTATAACCATAATAAGAAGTGACTAAGGAAATCAAGCTCAATTTTATTAACAGGTGAATCTTGGGAGTAATTGTGTCTGGGTCTAAAACCAAAGCAAGATCACTCTCTTCTTCTAAATTGAGTCTAATGTTCAGTCCGTTTACTATGTTTTTGCAGTGCCAAATTGGCAACTGAACCATTTCAGTCAAAATGTCAAAATATCATGCATTTAGTTGGTCAACATGATACCAAACCATCATATTAAGAGATTTTTTTTCTTGACATAAATTGAACATGTCTTGGTATCTATTGGCATAGTCTTTCTACATGATTATTTAGGACTTCTGGAGGCTTCCTGATGGCTCAGTGGGTAAAGAATCTGCCTGAAATGCAGGAGACACAGGAAACCTGAGTTCACTACCTGCACTGGGAAGATCCCCTGGAGGAGGAAATGGCAACCCCCTCCAGTATTCTTGCCTGGAGAATCCCATGGACAGAGGATTCTGGCAGGCTATAGTCCATGGGATTGCAAAGAGTCAGACATGACTGAGAGACTGAGCACATTTAGGACTTTCACCTTGAGATGTCCTGCACTCCCAAGTATTATCCAAATCAGTTTAACTCATACAGACACCGTTCAAAAGTCAATTAGTCAATTTCAGGTAGCTTGAAAACTGACAGTTGTGACAGACCAAATAATAAAACTTCTAAAAGATAATATGGGGAATATTTTCATGATCCTGAGATAGGCGAAGATTTAACAGTACGCATAAGAGCACCAGTTAGAAAGGCAAAGATCGATAATTTGAAAATCTCTCATCTAAAGACATCACTTACAGTGAAAAGGCAAATGCAAACCACAACTAGAAGATACTTATTTTCAATGGCAGAGAGCTTATATCCAAAATACTTTAATCATCTTGAATCCTGGAACCCAAATTCTGAAAAATCCTGTGATGCCTAAGAAAGTACCAAGATTTTTTTTTTCTGTCCTTGAGGCACCTAGACCTAATACAGCTCATTTTCTATTTGGAGATAACAGTCTGCCTCCAGGGTTTATAATATATCCCACATATTTGTTGCTTTGAGATTTCTGTTTTTTTGGCCTTGGGCCCCAAGGAAGTTAGGGACTTCAGTGATATTCTGATCTGAGGCCTCCACTGGTGGGACCACATATTAATATGTCGTCTATGTACTAAAGAATGGCCCCTTCTTGTAGATATATTTCGCTTAGCTCTTTTCCTAGGGCCTGGGAGAACAAGTGTGGGCTGTCCCCAAATCCCTGTGGCAATACTGTCCAGATAAACTGTTGCGTTTAGCCAACTAGGGGCCAGTTCACTCGAAGGCAAACAGATACTGAAATGAGAGATGAACCGGGATGGAAAAGCAGGCATCCTTGAGATCAAGCACAGTAAACCACTTGACATCTCCAGGAATCTGGACTAACATATTATTAGAATTGGCTGCAAGGGGATGTATAGGGATTGCTGCCTCATTTCCTACTGTAAGGTCTTGTACCAGCCTGTATTCCCCACTTGGCTTAACAACTGGCAGAATAGGGGTATTGCACGGAGACCAGCAGGACACTAAGAGGCCATGTTTTAGGAACTTATTTCTGAGGGGTTGCAAACCATTTTTTTGCTTCCAACTTTATGGGGTACTGTCTCTTGTTAGGATAAGTGACCTCTGGCTGAAGGCTAATTTGTACAGGTTGTAGAAATACAGGCTAATTTGAACATTTATAGCCTTCCCAGGGATCCCTTTTTTCCAAACTGCAGGGTTTACTGCATATAAGATATGGCTGAGAACAGGTCCTTGTTTTTCCAGTTGATTTGTCTTAGAGCCAAGAAAATGGGCTGCTACAGGCCTCCTAACCATAATATGGCTCCAAGGGAACCCAGAGGGTCTCTCCCCAGAGGGGAATAGGACACTTAGGCACAACTAAAAAGGCAAATGCTGTTCAAGTTGACGGTATGGAGATCCCTTAAAAAACTAGGAATAAAACCACCATATGACCCAGCAATCCCACTCTTAGGCATATACACTGAGGAAACCCAGACTGAAAAAGACGCATGTACCCCAATGTTCACTGTAGCACAATTTACAATAGCTAGAACATGGAAGCAACCTAGGTGTCCATCAGTGGATGAATGGATAAAGAAGCTGTGGTACATATACACAATGGAGTATTACTCAGCCATAAAAAAGAATGCATTTGAATCAGTCCTAATGAGGCAGATGAACCTAGAGCCTATTATTCAGAGTGAAGTAAGTCAGAAAGAGAAAGATAAATATTGTATACTGATGCATATATAGGGAATCTAGAAAGACGGTAGCAATGAATTTATTTGCAGGGCAGCAGTGGAGAAATAGACATAGAGAACAGACTTATGGACATGGGGAGAGGAAAGGAGAGGGTAAGATGTATGGAAAGAGTTTCATGGAAACTTCCATTACCATACGTAAAACAGATAGCCAATGGGAATTTGCTTGTATCTCAGGGAACTCAAAGAGGGGCTCTGTATCAACCTAGAGGGGTGGGATGGAGGAGGGAGATGGGAGGGAGGTTCAAGAGGGAGGGGACATATGTGTAATCTACAGCTGATTCATGTTGACGTTTGACAGAAAACAACAGAATTCTGTAAGGCAATTATCCTTCAATTCAAAAAATAAATTAATTTTTAAAAAAAACTAAAAAAAAGGCATGGAGAGCAAACCCTGTTCAAGTTGACAAGTGAACAATCCCGTGAAGAAACGGGTGTGAGGCTTTCAGTCAACACCAGTCACAGAGCAGCTTTTGGAGGAAAGAGGCCCAGCGTGAGAAATCAAGACAGGGTAAGTGGCTCCAGTATCAGTTAAAAAAATGATTTTCTTACCTGCCACATCAAGGACCACCTGGGGCTCCCTGATGGAGACAGACATCTCAGAGGGGGCACGAGGGGTGGCTAGACTCTCCAGGCTGCCTCAGTCAACTAGCATCGGGAGCAGGATCCCCCCTTCCCCTTGGGGACAGTCCCACTTCCAGCGACCTGTTTGTTTGTAGACTGTGTATGGACCATTGCCCTCTTTTGTTGCTCTGGGGCCCAGTGGCTGTTGACTTACATTTGAAGCATTCGCCCTTACTGGTTTTAGAGGAATCGATTATTGATCATCCCTTCTTCTACAGAGAGGTAAAAAATAGGCCTACTAAGTTTTTGGAGGAAATGTTAAGGGCCGAGAAACAGGAAGAACAGGTATCTGCCCCAAACTGTACCCCTGCCACTAAAACTTCTAGGTTGGGTGGGAGTTTAATCAGCTCACAGCACCACAAGGCCATGTGGTCCTTGATTAGAATGGCTGTCAGGCAATAAAAGAGACGAGACCCCTTTTTGCTGGGGGTTGAGAATAAGGATAGGGATTTAAAACATTTCCTGTTGGTCTGAAAAATTGGGGCACTGGCGAACAGGACTTTGGACACTGACCATTGGCCAAGGGGTGCCCACTGGCAAATGGAGCCACCTGTTGTGTTTTCAACACATCAGAAAACATGTGAAGAATTAGTATACTGCTTATCCAGAAGCAAGGAAGTCCTTATGGACAGTGAAGAAGAGAGGACACCAAATTCTGATGTGCCCATGACTGCCACTATGGAAAGTAAAAAAGTTTGAAGAATAACAGGAAGTGGGGAAAAATGGAAACTCAGCCAAGAATAGAAAAACTGCACTTTATTTAAGTGGATAATGGAGACCACTATTGTCCTAAGATGCTCTCCTCAAAAAGAGTCACCTTTTAAATGATTTGATTTCACCACTAAATTGTTTGCTCATAAGATAAGTGCTCAATTAAGGTAGAGAGGGGTAGAGAGGGAGCTGCGTTTGAAGAGATAATGTTTCAGGCTTTTAGATCCCATGCAGAAGATGAAACCCTGGGACTCAACTACTTCTTTAACCTGCCAGAATGATGCTTCCCGTCCTCCAAGTAATTGCTGCTGGGAGAGTCCAGCCTTCCTGAATTAGCATCTCGCCTGGACCACTTCCCTTAAAACTGATTACTGGTAGGGCAGCTTTGGAGATGACCTGAAATGAACTCATCGTGTTGCCTGACAGAGGTGGCGTGCTTTGCCCCAGAAACATCAGAGGGTAATTTGTCTGTAATACTCCTTGACTGGTTGGAAATTGGTTTACTTGGTTTTTAAGCCAGGTCAGGTTCCCCAGAGTCCCAGCATCTCATCTCTGGAAAGCAAGGTCGATTTTAATGGTGGAAGTTAGAGTGAAGAGAGAAGATGAGCTCCAAGGTGATGGGAAGAAGTTGTTTAAATATCTACAGCGTTTACCTTCCCCTGGAGGTTATCCAGGCATTCCTTTCCCGCCCCTCCCTCTGGGTAGCGGATTGGAAGAAGTCTCATCGATGAGGGGAGGTGGAAGGCACCGCTGCACGCAAGAGGGCAGATATTCAATTCCACTTAAACACTGGATGCATTTGTCTCCAGATTGTTCTGGGCACAGCTACTCCTGCTCCGCTGCCTCAGGAGCTCATTACGTGGAAGGTCCCAAAGAAGCGTGGATTGTAGTGGCTTTCCCTGGGCTTCACCCTTATCAAGTGGAAAGGCCAAAAGCAAACTGAACTTTGACGATGCCAGGCATGGCCCGTCGGGTTTCTGCAATGCAGGAAGAGGGTAGATGGGTTTGATGATCATGTGTTCAGAGAACTGTCCAGATGCTGAGTGAACAGGTGATTTATTGCTGCAGAAGGCTGGGAAGAGATGCCTGAAGGGAGCAGGACCCAGGAGATCAGTGACTCAGCGATTTCCTAATGGCCTGAGTCACCGCGACTCCCTCCAATCCCAGTGTGACAGCAGGGATTCCCTTTGGAATAATTTTTAAGATAATAGGAAAGAGGACTAAAGCTATGGCAACCCGATAGCTGAGAATTCTTTTTTTTTTTTAACTGATCCGGATGCATCACTGATTTATATTTGTGGGGTTTTGGGTTTTTGAATCATAGAACACTTCCTTACAAAACATAAAGTTCTGGACTCTCTCACAATTCCAGGGTGTGTGCATGTGTGTGCCTGCATAAATGCTAAGTCGCTTTAGTTGTGTCAGACTCTCTGTGACCCCATGGACTATATAGCCCACCAGGTTCCTCTGTCCATGGGATTCTCCAGGCAAGAACATTGGAGTGGGTTGCCCTCCTCTATGGGATCTTCCTGACCTAAGGATTGAACTTGCATGTGTACACATATACACATATTTGATTTTTTTTCAAAGGAAAGACACAACTTATTTTGCCAAATACCATGAATAAATTCATGGCATGAAATCACATAATAATCTTAGAATTAACTACCTAATAAATTTAAAACTTAGGAATGTATAAAATATCATAAATGAAGTTAAAAGTAAACTGGAGAAAAATTTGAACATGGCATATAAATGGAGAAAATTGTACAAGAGATTTGGAAATTTATCAGAAAAAGATAGCAAATACATTGAGAAATGGGTAAAGGTTATCAATATACACAAGAGGAAGCCTAAAAAGCAGTGGTCAAATTCATTAGCAATCCGAGAAGGGCAAGTTAAAGCAACAATGATTTATCACTCTTACTTGTTAGAGTGGCCAGTAAGTGTGGAAAGAATGCAGGGATTTAGGAAATCGCATGCGGCTGCTGGTGGGAATTCAGACTGGAATTACCATCTGGGATTGCCAAACAGAATTTATGGAAGTTAGGCTCCTCCCCTCCTAGAGATGCTGGGGGTTGAGCTCCTAGCTTCTGATGTTGATCGGGAACAAAAGCTAAATTCTTTTGGTAGCCTTGAGCTTTCACAGGCAGGCACATCAGGTGGGGTTTGGGGATAGGGACTTGGTGTTAAAAAGTGTGTTAGTGTTTGTTCATTCAGGTTTTTATAGGCCAAGGTTCAGGCGTAGTTGTGAAGAGGGTGGAGGAGTCTGCCAGCTCAAGTTGCAGTTTCTGAGTCCCTGGAGCCCACGTGTGGCTGCCGGTCCAGAAGCCTGCCCTGAGGTCCAGAGGCTGGCAGGGATGGTGATGCGAATCCAGTGGCAAGGCAGGGCTCAGACTGGAAGCCCACAGATCAGATTTTACAGATAACGTCAGAGAATCTTTGTGCTCCTAAACATAGCCATTGAGCTCAGTTTAGGAAATTCTGCCTTGTATACAGTATGATGGAAATGCTCTAAGAACAAAATTCTACCCTTCAGAAAGTTTGAAAATCTTTAATTAAAGGGGATGGGGGTGGGTATTCCTCATCAAAGCAAATAGGTAAATAGGAGACTTTAAAAAAAAAATCTCTGATTGAAGTTAAATCCCTGAGTCTTTGTTTTCAGTGCCTCTTCCAGGCTTCCCTTGTCAATTTGTCACTTCTATAATTAAATAGGAGTAAAACTTAGACATCTATTAACAAAATATGTATTTAGCATTTATAATGTGCAAACAAATATGCTGAGAGCGCTGCCAAGTATGCAGAGATGAACAAGGCACGTTCTAAATGCTCAAAGAGACTCTGAAAATGCTGTAGAAATGAGATACTCATCACAAAGGCAACTCTGGTGCTGCATAGAATGTTGCTACAAGACGTCAATCCAAGAAGATCAAAGAGGAAAACTTCATTTCCTGATGACAAAATCTGGGAAGGCTTCGTAAATGACATGCCCTTTAAACTGATGTTAAAAGTGGTTTTCAAACGATTTCATCCTGAACCCTCAGTGAGAAATACGTTTCATGTCACAGTATAGCACACATACTCATATATATCAATATATTTGAATAAAAATTTCACAAAAATATTTTTTCTAGTTGTGGGTCAAAATAGTCTGTTATGGCCTACTCTCCTCTATTTTACTGTTCTCCATTTGCTCTTGTTTAGCCCCCAATCATGATTGGAACCCATGAAGTTTATTTCACAACCCAATTGTTGTCAACAATTTGCTAAACACTGCCTTAATGGATAGCAGGGGTCAGGGTACTTTGTAAGATTAATCTTGATCTTTAGTCACTTAGTCGTGTCCAACTCTTTGTGATCCCATGGACTGCAGCATGCCAGGCCTCCCTGTCCATCACCCATTCCCGGAGCTTGCTCAAACTCATGTCCATTGAGTTGGTGATGTCATGCAACCATCTTGTCCTCTGTCCTCTTCTTCTTCTCCTGCCTTCAATCTTTCCCAGCATCAGGGTCTTTTTTAATGTCAGCTCTTTGTATCAAGTGGCCAAGGGATAAATATCAACAGATATTTTCAGAAATCCTATGCTGGGTACCAGTATTATCCTTGATGAGGAAACTGGGGTTGGAGAGAATAAATAACATGTTGTAACAGGTTGGAGATCACGCAGGTCTTTGGTATGCAATGGGAATTGAACCAGCTCAGTGTGACTGTGTGAAAGCCCAAGATCACGAAAAGGCAGGGAGGGAAGAAAGAGTGTTTGGGGCAGTGTCCAGTTTGGCTGTAGCATCGGGGATAAGTAGGAAAGTTAAGAGAGATGATTATAAAAGGAATCAAAGTATTATGCTTAAAAAATAACTTAAAGGAACTTACCTGGTGGGCCAGTGGTTAAGAATCTGCCTTGCAATGCAGGGGACACAGGTTCAATCCCTGGTCAGGGAACTAAGATCCCACATGCCTTGGAGAAGCTAAGTCTGAGCACCACAACTAGAGAGTCTGTGGGCCACAACCTAAAGATCCCACGTGCCACAACTAAGACCCAACACAGCCAAAATAAATAAAATAAAGTAATCTGAGAAAAACTCTTGTCTTTAATCCCTTGTCTCATTCTCAAAATTCTCCTGGAAAATCTCCTTGCAACTTTAGACTAATTCTCCTGTATTTGATTTGTAGTTATATCCATTAAGAAATACAATTTAACTTATAGGAGATAGTGGAAAACTTGTGTGCTTTATTGCTCTGAAAAACAGAAGAAAAATATATGGCAAAAAGCCTATTTTCAAAAATATGTTATTGGGCAGATAGGACCTACAAGATGAAATGACTATAGGTATATTAAACACACACATATGTAAAGTGAATTGCCATATTTTAAAAATAAAATGTATAGGACAAATTACATGTATAATCTGAGAGTCAAGAAAGGGAGAAAATATTTTCAGTTGGCCTCTAGGACGCTTTAAGAAGAAGATGGGATTTAGAAAGGTAATATAAGAGGCAGGCATTCCAGGTAAGGTAATGATAAAGGGAAAGTGAAAGTCGCTCAGCCGTGTCCGACTCTTTTCAACCCCACGGACTATACAGTCCATGGAATTCTCCAGGCCAGAATACTGGAGTGTGTAGCTGTTCCCTTCTGCAGGGGATCTTCCCAACCCAGGGATCAAACCCAGGTCTCCCACATTGCAGGCAGATTCTTTCCCAGCTGAGCCACCAGGGAAGCCCAAGAATACTGCAGTGGGTAGCCTATCCCTTCTCCAGGGGATCTTCCTGACTCAGAAATCAAACCAGGGTCTCCTGCATTGCAGGTGGATTCTTTACCAGCTGAGCTACCAGGGAAGCCCATGATAAGGTGAAATCCAAAGAAACCTGGATAATGGGTGGTGGTGGGAGGCAGAGTGAGAAAGGGGATGAGAGGTGGAAGGAACTGTAAGAGATTAGAAGGGTGGTAAAGAGAGTCAAGACTGAGCTCATTCTGCTGAAGACCATTAATGAGTCTTCATTAAATTATCATCTTCTATGGGAAGAACTGGCTCATCGGAAAAGACTGATGCTGGGAAGGATTGAAGGCGGGAGGAGAAGGGGACGACAGAGGATAAGTTGGTTGGATGGCATTACCGACTCGACAGACATGCGTTTGAGTAAGCTCTGGGAGTTGGTGATGGACAGGGAAGCCTGGCATGTTGCAGTCCATGCGGTTGCAAAGAGTCGGACACGACTGAGCGACTGAACTGAACTGAACTGATTGTTGTTGTTGGGCTTCCCAGAGGGTGCAATGGTAAAGAATCTGCTTGCCAATGCAGGAGACCTGGGTTTGATCCCTGGGTCAGAAAGATCCTCTGCAGCAGGAAATGGCAACCCATTCCAGTATTCTTCCTGGAAAATTCCATGGACAGAAGAGCCTGGTGGGCTCCAGTCCGGGGGGTCCCAATGAGTTGGAGGGAACCGAGCACACATTGCACGTGTTGTTGTTGTGGTTCAGGTGCGAAGTCGTGTCTGACTCTTTTGCAACCCCATGCACTGTAGCTCGCCAGGCTCCTCTGTCCATGGGGTTTCCCAGGCAAGAATACTGGAGTGGGTTTCCATTTCCTTCTCCAGGGGATCTTCCCCACCCATGGATCAAACCTGCGTTGCTTTCATTGGCAGGTAGACTCTTTACCTCTGAGCCACCAGGAAAAACCATCAATCTTCTATAACTAATAGAAAATGTAGAGTAGACATCTGATATAGCTAAGCTGAGAATTGCATTCTTATAATAGTAGAGAGAAAAAAAAAATCTAAGTGTAAAAACAAAGCCTAAACCTAGCTGTCATATGAAACCTTATCATTTTATCAATTATCAATTGACAAAAATCTTATCAATTATCTATTGCATCTTTTAAGTCATCATTACTATAATTTGGAAGAGAGCAACTACATTTTGATTTGATCTGGGGACTGCTGCTGCTGCTGCTAAGTCGCTTCAGTTGTGTCTGACTCTGTGCGACCCCATAAATGGCAGCCCACCAGGCTCCCCCGTCCCTGGGATTCTCCAGGCAAAAATACTGGAGTGGGTTGCCATTTCCTTCTCCAATGCCTGAAAGTGAAAAGTGAAAGTGAAGTTGCTCAGTCGTGTCCGACGCTTAGCGACCCCATGGACTGCAGCCCACCAGGCTCCTCCATCCATGGGATTTTCCAGGCAAGAGTACTGGAGTGGGGTGCCACTGCCTTCTCCCTGCCCCTACCCCCACCCCGCAGTGTTTTACTAAATGCCTTCTAAAGTAACAGAAATTGTGTTCTTTCAAAAGAAAGCACAGAGCTTTCAGGTTCTTAATTATGACTATGACTGCAATGTTCATGAAACCACAGATAATAATCCTCTTCCTACTCCAAAAGTAAGGATTTTATTCTGTGTTAATGTGCTGGATTATTTGTCTTTTTAAAAATACATTGCCTGCTCAACAAAAAATAGATCTCAAAGTATCTTTTTTGATTATTTGTGCTTTACAGTCAACATCAATATCATAGAAAGAATAATGTGTGACACAGATTCCACTTTGTCTGTTTATCTGCAGAAAGCAAAAAAATTGAGAAGGGTATCTTTAATAACTTCCAAATTCTAAGACAATGTCCTCACTATTTCAATTGAAAATATGTCTTCAAGAGCTCAGTCCTCTCCTTCCAGAATTGATCAGGTAAAGAGAGGGAAAGAACGTTCTTAGCTAAATATTAAAAACACCAATTTGGTTACCAGCTGGGGAGTGTGTGTGTGTGTGTGTGTGTGTGTGTGTGTGATTTTGAGGAAAGCATTTTCTTATTTTATCTATTTTGTACAAAAACAGCTAAAAATGGCTTGACAGTCAAGCATTTGTCCTCAAAATCCACACCTGCCTGAAATACAGTCAATTCTTGTTTTATGATAGTTATGATTTACAAAGTAGCTGTGAATACTGATGAATACTGAATCATTGCTCCTAGGAAAAGTACAGGGTTAGGTTCCTTTTAGCCTCTGGTAACATTTTTGTCAAGTGATTAATATGTAACTGTTTTATGTGTGTTTCTGTTTAAGGACATCTTATTTTAATATCTATTACTGATTTATTAACTTTAAATTTAGCTGATAGTACTATCACTCATGCCTAAACAAAGATTAGTAACTTGAAGGGTGTCCAATATATTTAAACACTGAATAAAGGCAGTTAAAGAGTAACGTGTTTAGTGTATCCTTTTCGTATAAGAACCAAAAGCTGACAAATTTGTGTTTGCACAAACGTGCCATGCCGAATGGAGTTGAAATATGATAGCACCAAGCTGTTATTATCTTAGGGCAGTAAAGGGAGGGAGTGCAGAGAATGGTATTAACTTTTTCTTTATGCATCCTGTATTTTTTACATGAAACATAAACATGTTTTGCTAATGCGTTTAAAATAAATTAAAATGTGTTTTATAAAATTTAATTTTAATTTATTTATAGAAGATAAAAGTAGCTATAAAATTAATATACCACTGGTCTCTTAAGTTAGGGAGGAGAAACCATAAATTAAAATGAGGAGGCATTATATCTGTGATTATTAATGGGGGGTTTTAAATTATTTAAATTAAATTAGCATTAGACTCAAACAATGCTAATAGACTTGCAAATCTTGGTAAAAGCTCAGTGTTATAGAAAATACAAATGATCACAATGACTTGAGAAAAAATAGAAAACCTGGAAAAATAATAACTCTAAAAAATGAAAAACTTATCAAAGAATTACTTCTCTAAACAGACTAAGCCCTGATGATTTTTGCAGCCAACACTTTTAAACAGATGATTTCAAACTCATAAAAACAGTTGAGGGAAGGGAAAAACCTATAAAAGAAGCTTATTCATTCCATTGAAACAGAAATGCATATGTGTGTGTTAAACACGCACACACACATACACACACACTATAAAAGAGAATGCATCTATCACCTTGCCGGGAAAGAAGTGTGAAACTAGAGAACCAGAAACACTGAACAATATTTGGAAGAAAAAGCAGACTGGATCGGAAGGGTATAAAAACCAGAGGAAGAAAAATACCACACAAGGAAAAGCAACGTATGGACAAAACCACACTTTCCCCCATTGATGCCCCTGGGCCACTTAAACTTGGAAGGGCTCACACAATTCACAGAGTAAAAAGTTGACTTTGAGTTCCAAACTGAAAAATAACAGCAAATTTAACCTTGTATGCATTGAATAATACATAGCAATACAATTTACAGAACTAATAAAAAATAAATAATAAAAAAAGACAAATTTGTCAGGAGAAATTAAAAAACCTTGCCAAACCAATGGAAAACTTTCCAACTCTTGAATAACTGATAGACCACAGACCAAGAAAAGAAAATCAGAAAAGATACACAGGATTTAAACAATACAATTAGTAAGTGCAATCTAGTAGATATTTTGATATTACTAAAATACTCAGCCACATATCTGTCAGTCGGCCTTCTCTTGTGGCTCAGCTCCTGCACTCAGCGGTGCAGGAGACCTGGGTTCGATCCCTTGGTTGGGAAGATGCCCTGGAGAAGGGAAAGGCTACCCACTCCAGTATTCTGGGCTGGAGAATTCCATGGACTGTATAATCCATGGGATCCCAAAGAGTCGGACACAGCTGAGTGACTTTCACTTTCACTATCTGTCAGTCAGGAGCCAATCAAGAAAAGAGAAGCCACGTTAAATCTTTAAAACAGGGGTGAGGGGATTTAGTGCAAGAAATTGGTAACACATGTGATGGGTGAGTTGCAATGACAGATGGGTGTTCTTGAGCCAAGAGATTAGCAGCAGTAGGAAGCCACCACCACGCCAAGCTGGGATCAGTAACAATAGACAGCTTTTTCAAGCAGTTTTACCATAATTATTTGGAGAGGGATTTGGGGTCAGGGTTTGGTTTGCTTTTGCCTTTTTAAGGGAATCTCTCCCCTTGCTCCTGGAAGAAGAGCTTCCGAGACTGCTCTTCATGGCTGCTGGAAGTTGAGGTCCAAAGGGAGAGCAACTTAATAAAGAGCATATGGTGGCCCAGGTCTGCTTCTTGACTTTCTAAAAAATAAAATCTAAATATATAAGGATCATTCTCTGAAACAAGTCTGCAAAGATTGAAGAAGCAGCACACTGCGTTCCAACAATCTGTAAATTCTGAAAGCTTAACACAGAGGCATATCCTGGTGAAGTTGTTGAACTTCAAAGATGAAAGATTTCTGCAGGTATCCAGACAAGAGTATCGTATCACCGAAAGAGAGAAAGTTGTCAGGCTGGCCTCCAGCTCTCTGTGATGACGCTGCTGACTGCAGGGCTGTGTTCTCAAGGAAAGAGAGACTAAGAACTAGCATCAGGATTCCCCGGGGGGCTCAGTGGTAAAGAATCTGCCTGCCAAAGCAGGAGACACAGGTTCGATCCCCAATCTGGGAAGATCCCACACTCTGCGGAACAACTAAGGCCCTGGTGAGCCACAGCTATTAAGCCTGTGCTCTAGAGCCTGGACTTCCCTGATAGCTCAGTTGGTAAAGAATCTGCCTGCAATGCAGGACACCCCGGTTTGATTCCTGGATTGGGAAGATTGGCTGGAGAAGGGACCCCCTCCAGTATTCTTCGGCTTCCCTTCTTGCTTAGCTGGTCAAGAATCCACTGACAATGCAAGAGACATGGGTTCGATCCCTGGGTTGGGAAGGTCCCCTGGAGAAGGGAACGGCTACCCACTCCAGTATTCTGGCCTGGAGAATTCCATGGACTGTTTAGTCCATGAGGTCACAAAGAGTCAGGCATGACTGAGTGACTTTCCCTTTCACTAGAGCCTGGGAGCCGCACCCACTGAGCCCACGTGCCGCAACTTCTGAAACAAGTGCTCCCTAGAGCCTGTGGTCCAAACGAAGAGAAGCCGCTGCAATGAGAAGCCCACACATGGCAACTAGAGAGTAGCGCCGGCTCAGTGCAACTAGAGAAAAGCCCACGTAACAATGAAGACTCAGCACAGCCAAAAATGAATAAATAAATAGGATAAAATTATGCATAAGAAAGAAGTAGCATACCCCAAACCCGTCTTTCAAGCCACTAGCTACAGAATTTGGGGGAGGGGGCAAAGCAAAATGAAAATGTGGAAGCCCTTATTTAGAAGAATGGAGAATTTCAAGACTAACAGCAGAGCATTAAGCCAAGCGCAAGTTCCTTCTCAGTGGGACCTGTACAGTGGCACAGGTTGCACACTGATGAAGCTGGCCCTGCTTTCCAGTAGAAAGGAAACACTCGGTACATACAAAGCACAGTGAGAACCCTCTTCAGCAAATTATTTGATGACAAAAATCCAGAGCGAAGTAAAACAAAGAACTCAGAAATGAAGAGACTGCACTGATGGTGAGTACTGAATTTATCTCTATGTAAAACAAATAGTAAACAACTTTAGGAATTATGGTTACAGAATATAAATATTTGACAATTAGAGGAAGGAGGAAATTGCTAATGCACTTATCTATCCCTGCAGGTAATCAGCTGATACTCCCTAAAATCGTATTATGTATTTAATGAGACATAATGACTCCACATTCTCAAGCTTTTTTTTTTTTTGTATGTTTCCTTAATTTTAGAGGGAACTTTTGTCGGGAAATATCTCATGGAATAAAGAAACATTTATGTAAAGCTTAAGGGAATCTCATCAATTTTATTCAGTTTATTTTTCTTCTATTAAATTCAGATAAATTACATTTAATAGTTTATTGAGCAATACAATGGCTATTTTTATTAAAGTCCAAGTGTTAATGATTATTCATAGATGATGGGGTACAAATATTTTACATTCATTTTTGCCTTTTCTGCAATAACTGAATTCTTTGCATCATATGTAAACAGAACCTAATTTGCTTTACTTTTATTTTAAAACATTTTTTAGTCCAATATTCTCCCAACAAAAGTCTCCAGGCTGGAGGATTTTATCAGTAAGGTCTAAAGCTTCAAGAAACAATGTTTCTATATGCAGGTTGTTTTAAAGCACAGACAGCTAGAAAATTTCTGACTTGTTCTACAATACATCACTGGCAACAAAACAAGATGATTCATTACAAAAAGCTATATAGTAATCATTATGAATATAAATGCAAATTGCTTTGAATATAAATTAATATAACCATGCTACATAAAATATTTCCAGCAGACTGTACCCCTTCCGATCTGTACGTCCACGTGTGCATGTGTATAACTGACCAGCATGTCACCAAAAAGTTGGACAGTGAGACTGAAGCCTCCTTTTGCCCGAAAGTGCTGTGATGGAGGTGTTTTCTGCCCCCCACTCCAATGCCCTGAAGAACCTTGGTTGAACTGAGGGTTATGCGGAGCCATGGGCAAAGAATAAGTCTCAGAAATGGGCAGAACCTACACTGGACTGATTGGATTCAAACTGTGGAATTTTAATGATCACAATGCTTCTTGGGAGCGGGGATACCACCCAGGGTTCCTGAAAGTGGGAAACCAAGGAAGGTGGTGGCAGGGGTCCACCCAGAGCACAGGCACAGAACAGAGTGCCTTGCCTGCAGACGGTTTTTTTTTTTTAAAAAAACTGTAATAAAAACAGCTACAGTTACAGGTTAGTCTGGTTTTCATTATCACCATGTGTTTTCAGTTCTACACAATGTCAGTGATAAAATGCTCCTCGGTGAAAAAAAATCAGTTCCTTTCGGAACTAATTTTATACATATGTACATTTTAATTATCCTTCATTTAATAAACAGGGCACTTTACACGGAATTTAACTCTGAGATCTCCAAGTTATACAGTCAGCCATAAGCATGCAGAATTAGCTACCTAGGACTTTTTTCAGAGTAAGTGTGCAATGGCTTGGAAATTTTGATCTTGCTGCGGGAACAATTTGTATCAACAACCTCAGTACTGGTACATATCCCTATGCTTTAATTAGAAATAAATAATGATAGTACCTGATGTTAACAGCCCACTCACTGGAAAAGACCCCGATGCTGGGAAACATTGAAGGCAGAAGGAGAAGAGGGCATCAGAGGATGAGATGGCTGTATGGCAGCACCGATGCAATGGACATGAACTTGGGCAACTCTGGGAGATGGTGAGGGACAGGGAGGCCTGGTGTGCTGCAGTCCATGGATCTCAAAGAGTTGGACAGGACTGGGTGACTGAACGACAATGATAGCACAATGATCATGAAGACAACGAAACATGTTATTTCAATTCTATCAATCATGTGAACTTAAAAATTTTTTTTATTTGGATTTAAAACTGCAAAATAGAGAAATCACTGAAAGGTGTAATATCTTGATTTGGTAAGAACATCTTATTTCACATCTGAAATCTATATATTTTTCTTCATGATTAGTACTAAAGATAATTTTGTAGTACAGAGATGGGTTGGTCAAAAGGAACCTGTCTCAGTGTGAAACATTTGCCTGATACTGAAAACCCTGTTAAAATGGTGACATGACAGAGAAATTACAGCGACAGCAGAGAAACGGAGGGGAGGAAAAAAGTCCTCAAGGCACTGAACACACTCTGGTTCTTTCTATCTCAGATGAGGCCTCTGGGCTGAATGAGTCCCAAAGTATTACAAGAAGGAGATCCCAGGGAAAAAAAGAATGGCTCTCTCTTGATCCGTTGGACAGAGGCTGGTATTCTTATTCATTTGAATTTTCTGTGAAGACTTCTGCTTTGGCCATATATAGCAACTGGAAATGAACTTGCCTTCCCAGCAAAACAAAGTAGAAAACCACACAAAATAAGCAAGGCAATTACGTTCAGAGACTGGACAACAGGCAGCACAGGGCTGTGATTCCCGTGATTAGGGAAACAAATGAGGCAAGCCTCAGCTTTCTGTTTGGAAAGACGTTCTGGAGAACAATGTAGAAGTGGGGATTGGGTTGTTGTTTAGTTGCTCAGCCGACTCTTTGTGACCCTGTGGACTGTAAGCCCAGCAGGCTCTCCTGTCCATGAGATTCTCCAGGCAGGGATACCGGAGTGGGTTGCCATTCCCTTCTCCAGGGACCTTCCTGACCCAGGGATTGAAGCCATGTCTGCATTGCAGGAAGATTCTTTAGTTAGTTAGTTCAGTCGCTCAGTCGTGTCCGACTCTTTGTGACCCCATGAATTGCAGCACGCCAGGCCTCCCTGTCCATCACCAACTCCCAGAGTTCACCTAAACTCATGTCCATTGAGTCGGTGATGCCATCCAGCCATCTCATCCTCAGTTGTCCCTTTCTCCTCCTGCCCCCAATCCCTCCCAGCATCAGAGTCTTTTCCAATGAGTCAACTCTTCACATGAGGTGGCCAAAGGACTGGAGCTTCAGCTTTAGCATCAGTCCTTCCAATGAACACCCAGGGCTAATCTCCTTTAGAATGGACTGGTTGGATCTCCGTGCAGTCCAAGGGATTCTTAAGAGTGTTCTCCAACACCACAGTTCAAAAGCATCAATTCTTCAGCACTCAGCTTTCTTCACCAGTCCAACTTTCACATACATACATGACCACTGGAAATACTGACTAGATGGAACTTTGTTGGCAAAGTAATGTCTCTGCTTTTGAATATGCTATCTAGGTTGGTCATAACTTTCCTTCCAAGGAGTAAGCGTCTTTTAATTTCATGGCTGCAATCACCATCTGCAGTGATAACCAAGGTTTAAACAAGAGTGTAGGGGTCTCCCTGAGGTGAGGCAACAGAGATGGGAGTTTGGGAAAGATGAAGCATCCAGAATTTATGGGGAAAATAATAAGAAGAAAATGCTACATGGAACAAAGCCTTGTGCAGAGGTTTCCACTGGAGTCTGAAGTTTGGGAGGTATAGGAAATGCTACAAATTGACCAAAGAATTCAGAGAGCTTTAATCTGAACAAGTCTCAGAGCTCATACAGAGTAGGGGAAATTCCAGAGCCAAACAGCCAGGGTGGAAAGCCGCACACCCAGGTATTCAATAAAGACACCAGAGGAATTAAGCCTTGTTGGTGGGACTTAGCTAGACCAAGGAAAAAAGACTGCTTTAAATGCACCTCAACAAAATGCAAAAGTCTCAAAATCATCAGTTGGTCCACAAGCAACTTAAGCAAAGACCAAAATTCTCTACAAGCAACTAACAAAACCTGGAACTCAGCAATATAAAATCCACTATGCTCAGAATTCAATAAAAAAGCACCTTGTAATTAAATTCTCCCCATAGAAAATGGCTTCACTGTTGAATTCTGTCAATTATTTAAGGAAAAATAATACTGAAACTTCACAGACGCTTCAGGAAAAAAAAGACCCACTTTATCAGACATACTAGCATAAACCCAAAGAGCTTTTAAGAAAACTACAGACTAATATTCCTCATGAAAATAGTCACAAAGGCTTTAAAAATAACAGAAAATCAAATGCAGTAGTGAATTATATATATGTACATATGTATGTATCAATAGCACACAATTTTATATATTAAATTTTATAGCTTAATTGAGCTTACCGATGTGTATTATGCCTCATTTATAGTTATAAAAATATAAGTAGTACAAATTAATTGAAAAAATTGCAAAGTCTATATCTGTTAAGGGATTTGTATCTAGATTATACAAAGAACTCATGACACAGTAATAAAAAGATAATCCAACTAAAAAATGGACAAAGGAGCTGAATAGCCATTTCTCTAAAGAAAAAATGCAAATAACCAATAAGCACATGAAAAATATTCAGCATTATTGGTCACTAGGAAAAAGAAAATCAAAACCATATTGAGATACCGCTTCACACCCTCTAGGATGGATATATTAAAAAGCTAAGTAGTAACAAGTGTTGGTGAGGATGTAGAGAAATCAGAACAAAACTTGTGGGCTTATACTTTATACACTGCTTGTGGGAATGTAAAATGCTGTAGACACTTTGAAAAACAGTCTGGCGGTTCCCCAAAAGGCTGCTGGTGCTGCTGCTGCTAAGTCGCTTCAGTCGTGTCCGACTCTGTGCGACCCCATAGATGGCAGCCCACCGGGTTCCCCCATCCCTGGGATTCTCCAGGCAAGAATACTGGAGTGGGTTGCCATTTCCTTCTCCAATGCATGAAAGTGAAAAGTGAAAGTGAAGTTGCTCAGTCGTGTCCGACTCTTAGTGACCCCATGGACTGCAGCCCACCAGGCTCCTCCGCCCATGGGATTTTCCAGGCAAGAGTACTGGGGTGGGGTGCCATTGCCTTCCCCACCCCGAAACACTAAAGACAGTCTATCATTTAACCCCACAATTCCATTCCTGGATATATACCCAAGAGAAATGAAAGCATATGTTCAGACAAAATTGTCTTATATACTATGTTCAGAGTGGCATTATTAATAACATCCAAGAAGGTAGAAACACTCAAATGTCCATCAGCTAATGAATAAGATAAACAAACTGTGGTATACCAATATAATTGAATTGTTTTTGGGTACACTAACTTTTGGGCTTCTCAGGTGGCTCAGTGGGCAAAGAATCGCAGGAGATGCAGGTTCGATTCTTGGGTCAGGAAGATCCCCTGGAGGAAGTCATGGCAACCCCAATCTAGTATTCTTGCCTGGAGAATCTCATGGACAAGAGGAGCCTAGTGGGCTACAGTCCACAGGGTCGCAAAGAGTCAGACTGAGTGAAGTGACTGAGCACGCATGTACACTAATGCTTATGGGGTTTCCCAGGTGGCTCAGTGGTAAAGAATCTGCCTGCCAATGTGGGAGGCATAGAAAATGTGAGTTTGACCCCTGGGTGGGGAAGATCCCCTGGAGGAGGACATGGCAACCCACTCCAGTATTCTTGCCTGGAGAATCCCATGGGAGCCTGGTGGGCTACCGTTCATGGGGTTATAAAAAGTCAGACATGAGTTAGCAACGCACACTAATGCTTATAGCAGCATTGCTTATGATCATCAAAAGTGGAAACAATTCAAACATCCATTCATGGATGAAATGAATAAGCAAAATGTGGTGTATTCATACAATGGATTTGGCCATAAAAAGGAAGAAAGTATTTGTATGCTACTACTTGAATGAACCTGAAACCATGATGCCAGTCACAAAAGACTCCATATTGTATAATTCTGTTCATATGGAAATCCAGAATAGGAAATCTGTAGATGGCAGATTAGTCATTACATAGGGCCGGGGGAGGGGATGAGGGGATGGTGGGCTAAAGGGTGTGGAGTTTCTTTCTTTAAGATTATTTTGAAGAGGACCAATTTTAAAAGCCTTTATTTAATTTTTTACAATAGCATTTCTGTTTTAGGTTTTGTTTCTTTGACTGCCAGGCATGTGTGATCTGAGCTCCCCGACTAGGGATCAAACCCAAACCCCCTGCATTGGAAGGTGAAGTCTTAACCTCTAGGCCACCAGGGAAGTCCCTGGGTTTTCTTTTTGAAGCAATGGAAATGTTCTAAAATTGACTGTGGTTATGGTTGCATATCTGTAAATATACTAAAAAACATTGACTTATACGCATTAAAGAGGTGAACTCTATGGCATATAAAATTATATCTCAATAAAACTTTAAAAAATCTGTTTTCTTAAGTCTGTAATTGGAACTGTAGCATATGTTGTCAGAGAAAGTCCAGATTCCTAGGCCATACTGGCCCAGAAACAGCCATGCTCCTGAGACGCCAACTTGGGACCCCAAACCACAGCCTAAATCCTTATAAGAAAACAAGTGAGGTCAAAAGTCGAGACACTGGGGACACCCTGACCTCGGCTCCTCCCCAGAACAACAGCTTCCAGTATAGACGGGCCTTGGCGTGTGTGTGTGTGTGTGTGTGTGTGTGTGTGCGTGTGTGTGTGCGTGTGTGCGTGTCCGGTTGAGTGGAGCCACTGGGAAGAGTGAGGCCCCTGGCCACAGGCTCCTCTCTAGGCCGCAGGGCCGCAGCATTTCCACTTCCGGCTCCTGCCAGGCCACGCCCCAGCCTCCCTGTACCCATGGCCGACCGGCTCTTGGTAACTTCCATTCACCAGGCTTCTGCCCCTTGGCCCTTGAAGCAGAAGCGTCTCAGGTTGAGCTGCCCGGTCATGTGCTCAGAGCCCAGGAGACTGGTGTCTCCTTGCAGACTGGCATCCCACGGTCCACGTCACTGGGCACATCGCTGACAGGAGGGACACCTAGCTGGTGACTTACACTTCGTCTCTTCCTAGAATCTGGGGCCTGGAAGTGTCTATAAGCAATTCTGGAATTCCTGCCAGTCTCTGGATGGTCTTGTGAGTTCCCTTACTGGAGCACTAGATGAGACCTCTCAGGGTTCCCAGGGCTGACTGCCTCCTACTGGATGGCCCAACCATGTGGGTACTGTGTTCAGCTGAAACAGAGGATAATCGTTAGTTTACTCCATGGTGTCACCAGCAAAGCCCACTAGGAATCAGAAGCATGCACGTGTGCTAAGTCATTTCAGTCATGTCTGACTCTTTGCTACCCTATGGACTGTGTAGCCCACCAGGCTCCTCTGTCCCTGAAATATTCCAAGCAAGAATACTGGAGTGGGTTACCATGCCCTCCTCCAGGGGATCTTCCCGACCCAGGGATCGAATCTGTGTCCTGTGCATCTCCTACATTGGCAGGCGGGTTCTTTACCACTATCCTTGCCTGGGAAGCCCAGGAACCAGAAGAGGGGTGGGAAGTAAGATGGAATCTAGGTGATAAGGTTGAACCTCTTCTTTTGTGCTTCATATAGTTTCACTTACCTTAAGAGGACCGTGTGCAGAGGCCTGGCACCTAACGGGTCAGGTTAGGTTCCCAGCACAGAACCATTGTGCCTGGCACCGCAATTCAAGATGGTGGTAGCGGCAAGCCATGTGCAGAGATGCTGGCTTGTGAACAACCTTTTCTCTGCTTTGGGAGGCTCAGTGTTGGGCTTGCTAGGGGGTGGACAGACCAGCCTAGTTCAGTAAAGGGTAGAGGACTGTCAGGGACTCCAGGTCCCCCAGGACACAGCCAGCCCAGGAAGGTAGGCCCCTCCTGGGGTGCCCCAGTTCAATGTCACCCTGGCGGCTATGCAGTGTCGCCTCCAGCCCAGGGTGCAGGTTCACCCAAACCAGCAGCTGCAGCAGGAAAGCAGCTCTGGGGTGGGTGGGAAAAGCTCATCTCCCAGTGAAATGCTATTTGACCGTAAAAAGGAGTGACGTAATGACACATGCTACGACATGGATGACTCACAGATAATACACCAAGTGAAAGAAGGGCAGTCACGAAAGACGACACATATGAATGCGATATATGTATGAGTCTGTGTGTATGAAGTGTCCAGAACGGGCCACTCTCTGCAGGAAGTAGATTAGTGGTTGCCTAGGGATTGGGGGATTTGAGGGTTAGGTGGGGATGGGGTGATAGCTAAAGGGTATGGGTGTTTTGGGGGATGGTGATGAAAATGTTCTAAAGTGGATTGTGGTCATAGTTGCATAACTCTGTACAAATAGTAAAAACCACTCACTTGTATAGTTTAAATGGGTGAATTGTATGGTATATAAATTATATCTCAGTAAAGATGTAATAAACAAATTATCAAAAAAGAGTGTGTAAGAATGTGGATAAAATGAGAAGTTTCAGATGCTGTGGATGAGTGAATTGGGACAGTCATTACGGGAAAGCAGTTTGGTAGCACATAGTAAAATGAAAAATCACATCCTCTGTGACTTGGGAATTCCACTTTCACGTATGTGATCTGCAGCAGCACTACTCAATCCGTGAGACAGAGCTTGCACCAGAATATAAATAAGTGCATCACTTCCTTTCTCCAAAAAGTTTTGCTGTGAAATGTCAAGTGAAATGAAAAGTGTGCTTTGCTTCATAGTTTATCTTTTTTGTCACAGAACCCCTATCTTGCCAAGGACTATAAAAATTTTTGAATGAGCACCCAGGTTATGGACACGTTTTAAGTAGCACAGTCTGGGGAAAGTTGACCATGGGCACAAAGAAATATCATAAACAATTACAGTAGTTTATGATGCTGAAAAACTAGAAACCATCCAATAATCCGTAGTGAATGAATAAGTGGATGGTGGAATATTGATTCAATAGAATGCCATAAAATCACTGAAAGGAATTTAATACATAATTTTCAATATAAAAAGAATATAATGTCATTTTACATTAATAAAAAGAATCCCACACAAATCAATGCTCTTTTTAGGTTCCTGGAAGCTTAAAAGAATTTTTGTTTTTGATAGATGGGAAGATATACCTTTGGAAAGGAGAGAATTCAGACTGGGAATAGACAACAAAGTGACTTCAGTGTAACCCATCATGCTTTATTATATTTACTTTTTAAAAAATGATTTGAATAAAATATGTCAAAAAATGTTAACAGCTTTCAATAGCTGGGTGGTAGGTTCATGGATACTTGATAAGTGTTGTTTGTACTTTTCTATAGTTTTAAATTTCTCAAGAAAAACAGCACAAAAAGGTGGCTGTACTTTTAGTAAATGAGGGTTGCATGTTACCAGATATCTGCTCCAGTTATATTGGGAAGCAGGAAGTGTGAAACTCCACCATCTGTTCAAGAAAGTTTGACATCCATGAAAAGCATGGAAGCATCAAAGACTGACGTTTATGCCAGATGACAGAGCAGATAGAGTTGAGGATGTTTGGACAACTGTAACCATTTGGGCAACAAATCCTGGAAACAAAACTCAGATCCCTTCACAAGGAGCACTTAGATCTTCAGGATGAAATTATCAGTGATATTAAGGTTTCATTTGTGACTTTTCGTTAATTTTGCTGCTGGGTAGGACTGAAGAGTTTTTTTTGTTTGTTTGTTTTAGTTGAATTAAACTTGTTAAAAGTGCAAGCTGTTCCAAGGAATCCTTAGGTCTATTCCAGTCGTTTATTACAGGATTAAAGTGTTAAGTGTGGGGAGGAACCCAGCATCATTTGAAAAATCACAGCTTAAGCTCATCACACCCTCACCACTAGAAATGAATTGTTTCTGTGACTCACCTTTATGCAGATAAATGCATTCAAAGGCACTTGCATGACAGGAAGTTTATTTCTTTGCTGAACTTTTGAGCTGGAGACCTGCTGAGTACTGAGGATGGTGCAAATTTCTGAAAGTAGTGCTGGCTAAGTACTTCATTGGTAAATAACACCCCAGTTAGTAAGTAATTTGGAGAAGGAAATGGTAACCCACTCCAGTACTCTTGCCTGGAAAATTCCATGGACTGAGGAACCTGGTAGGCTACAGTCCACGGGGTTGCAAAGAGTCAGACATGACTGAGCAACTTCACTTCACTTAGTAAGTAATTGGGCAATCCTGATGCCATTTTTTTTTTGTTAACAATATCAGATATACTTATGTTCCAATTCCATCCATTGGTTTAAGGCAGACAAATCTACAAATTATGAGTCACAATATTGATTGCTACGATCTTAGAACTTTTAGATAAAATAAAGTTTTGGGTTTTATTTATTAATTCAGTTCAACCAACTTTTATTTGGTGTTTACTGAGTCCCAGATATTTAGTAAGGCATGAAGGATACAAAAATGAAAATTACATTTCCTACCTTATACTGATTGTCAAATAGTGAGGAAAAGAGATATGTAAACATACATGTAAAGTTCAGTAAGGTGGTAAAAGACAAATATGAAGACTTTTAAGCCCCATAAGGACTACCTTACGTTTTTCACAGCTACACTCTCAGAACTTACCCTAATGCATTTATTATACTACATGAGTGTCTTATTTTAATGAACAAAAGTACTATAGAAGAGGAAGTGGTTATGATAAAAGCTCTTTTTTGGTCAGATGTTATCAAGGACTGTTGGTTAATCAAAAACTTTGGATTAAGTAGATATTAAAAAGAGTAACAAAACATTTTATTTTAAATGAAACATCATTTGGGGGATTTTTTGTTTGCTTTTTGTCAATCCTCTAAGAAGGATCAAGCCTTTTTGCATGCCCACACTTTGGAAAACTTCTTGTATATACCATGTTTCTAGACAATCTTGGCTGATTTCCAGTTTCAGTGTATTTACAGAATAATGAATCCGAAATGACTCGTCTGAAAGACCCAAGTTCCCTATCCTTCTAGATTTTTTCATGTTTTCCACTAATTTCACACTTGTTTTGCCTATTTGTTTTTGCATCCTTTTTGCATTTTTGAAGACTTACCTTCAAGGAAGCCTCTCAATGGGACATTGAAATCATTTTTCAGAGAAATGTACCCTTTTCTCATGCACATTTCTTGGTTTGTGTAAGCTCTAATTAAGTTACGTGATTATAATAATCCACACCGCTGGTACAAGTGGTTTGAAGTGACTCTTGGTGGCGATGTGCCCTTTAACAGTGGGCTTTTTTCCCTATAGCTCTCCAGCTCTCCTCAAAGTAAGCTCTTTGTGTTTCAAACCCAATTGTTCAATGTGTTTGTCTTCCTTGTGAAGGTTCCCCAGTCTATGGAGCCTAATGTGTGGCTCATACCCACTGTTTTGGGGATGTCCCTCTACAGTTATGGTGCTCCTCCCATTTGTGGGTAGCTGATCTTGGGATAGGGCTTCCCTTGTAGCTCAGTTGGTAAAGAATTTGCCTGTAGTGAGTGTAGGAGACCTGAGTTTGATCCCTGGGTCGGGAAGATCCCCTGGAGAAGGAAATGGCAACCCTTTCCAGCACTCTTGCGTGGAGAATCCCATGGATAGAGGAGCCTGGCAGGCTAGAGTCCATGGGATCATAAGAGTGAGACGTGGTGAGCACATGCTGAGCTGATGGGAGAAACCAGCTGGAGCACAAAAGAACAGCCTTAAACAAGGCAGCCCTGGGTACACTGTGGGCGTTTCACAGAGCCAGGGGCATGCTAGTTAACATGAAAAGCTAGGAGGTGAGACTGTTAAGGCAGGCTATCTAATATCGGATGAATTGAGATCAGAGCCAAATTTAAAAGATTAAGATTTGCTAAACTAGGAAGAAAACTGTCCCAGACAAAGAGACAAGTCATGCAAAGATACAAGGTTCTTCAATAAATCTATGCTTGGGGGCTTCCCTGGTGGCTCAGATGGTAAAGAATCTGCCTGCAATGCAGGAAACCTCGGTTGGATCCCTGGATTGGGAAGATCCCTTGGAGAAGGAAAGGACAACCCACTCCAGTATTCTCGTCTGGAAAATCCCATGGGCAGAGGAGCCTGGTGGGCTACAGTCCATGAAGACACAAGAGTTGGACATGACTGAGCGACTAACACTTCAGGGGGAATCTGGCTTATTGGGATGTATCCTAATAAGATTTTTTTTGAACCAGGAATTATTCTCTAAGAGAGATACAGCCAGAATTATCAACCACTCTTTATTAAGGTGATTAACTGAGATAATTAATATAGTTGCTATCTTCATGACCCTATTATCAAACATATCCTCTCTGTGGGGTTAACATTTGACTTGCAAGAGGGTAAAAGGAAGGAAGAAAGAGAGGGAGGGAGGGAGTATACATAAACTGATTCAAAACAAAAATTTTCTGTAAGAAAAATTATGACTTACTCTCCTCTGTCCATGGAATTCTCCAGGCCAGATTACTGGAGTAGGTAGCCATTCCCTTCTCCAGGGGATCTTCCCAACCTAGGGATCAAATCTGGATCTCCTGCATTGCAGGCAGATTCTAAGCTACCGAGGAAGCCCTGAAAAGGAAGGAGGAAAGAGAAGAAGGGAGAGCGTATACATGATTTGATTAAAAATAAATATTTTCTATAAGAGAAATTCGGATTTACATGGTACTTTATCCTAGTATCTTAATCTATGAGGTCTTTCATTTCACTAAAGTTGAAAGAGTAGCTTTAAAATTATTTTTCTTGTTCACGTATATATTCATCATTATCCACCCCCCAACACATACATGCATGCATATATAAAGACTCAATCCCTTTTTAGAAATATTATGTTATTTTAAAATATGACCATAAGCTCTATCATAGCCTCATAATTTCAATATTATTGTACTGTAAAAAGTGATCATTATATTTCAATGCCATATGTAAATTTCTATGAAGAACCTTTCCCTCAGAAAAATATATTTCAGTATGAGGGTTCATGACATTTATAGAATTATTACTGACAAATCATTAAAGAATTACACAAGAGTGAAGATCATCCTTTAGGTGAAAGTTTTTCTTTAATTGAGAAGTTATAATTTTGTACTCCAAAGAAGAAAGCTTGCTGTAGATGGGGCAGTGGGTGAAGAATCCTCTTGCCAACACAGAAGGACACAACAGACTTGGGTTAGATTCCTGGGTCAGGAAGATCCCCTGGGGGAGGAAACAGCAACCCACTCCAGTATTCTTGCTTGGAAAATTCCATAGACGGAGAAGTCTGGTGGGGTACGGTCCACGGGGTCACAAAGAGCTGGACATGACTGAGCATAAATAGGAAAGGGCCAGCAGATTCTTCTCTTCTGATAGTTAATTCTCCTGTCAGAAATCTTTCTCATGTTTCGAACACCTAGTTTTAGACTGGATTTTAATGGGCCCATTTCAAACTGTACAGAAATATTTTCTCAAAAACCATGGAAACAAGCAAATAGAAACAAATATTCACTAAAACATTTTTGCTTTATCGCAGCTAGAGAAGTTCTATTTTAAGGCTTTCTTCAATTTTTTATAGATAAATATGTATTTTAGTTTAACTGATACCAAAATAAAGCACACACATGCTTTTAAAAGTTAAAATTTCCAGTGTGAGAAAACAGAGCTTTTCCATCCATATTTTCTGCTTCATTTAAAAATCTTATAGCTCCCCCCTCTTTTTAGGAATTTCCCTCATGTTGGTGTTGTTTTTCACTGACGTATAGTTGATTTACAATGCTGTATTCGTTTCGTGCATTTGAACTGTGGTGCCGGAGAAGACTTTGAGAGTCCCTTGGACAGTAAGGAGATTAAACCAGTCCATTCTAAAGGAAATCAGTCCTGAATATTTGTTGGAAGGACTGATGCTGAAGCTGAAACTCCAATACTTTGGCCACCTGATGTGAAGAACTAACTCACTGGAAAAGACCCTGATGCTGGGAAAGATTGAAGGCAGGAGGAGAAGGGGATGACAGAGGATACGATGGTTGGATGGCATCACAGCCTCAATGGACATGAGTTTGAGCAAGCTCTGGGAGCTGGTAATGGACAGGGAGGCCTGGAGTGCTGCAGTCCATGGGGTTGCAGAGTCAAACACGACTGAGCGACTGAACTGATAGTTGATTTACGATGTTGCATTCATTTCAGTGTACAGCAAAGTGATGCAGATACATTCATGTATATGTGTGTGTATCTATTCTTGTTCAGATTCTTTTCCCTTATAGGTTATTAGAAAATATTCAATATAGTTCCCCGTGCTATACAATAGATCCATACTGTTTATCTATTTTATATATTATAGTGTGTATATGTTAATCCCAAACTTCCAATTTATCCCTTCCCCCTTTCCCCTTTGGTAACCATTAGTTATTTTCTGTCTGTGGGTCTACTTCTGTTTTGTATAAAGCTCATTTATATCATTTTTTAGGTTTCACATATAAGCAGTATCATATTATATTTGTGTTTCCCTGCATGGCTTAGTTCTTTTAGTGTGATAATCTCTAGATCCATCCATGTTGCTGCAGATGGCATTATTTCATTATTTTCGTGGCTGCATAGTATTCCATTATATACATTATATATATATATGATGTGGTAACCTAGATAGCATATTCAAAAGCAGAGACATTACTTTGCCGGCTAAGGTCCATCTAGTCAAGGCTATGGTTTTTCCTGTGGTCATGTATAGATGTGAGAGTTGGACTGTGAAGAAGGCTGAGGGCCAAAGAATTAATGCTTTTGAACTGTGGTGTTGGAGAAGACTCTCCTTGGACTGCAAGGAGATCCAACCAGTCCATTCTAGAGGAGATCAGCCCCGGGATTTCTTTGGAAGGAATGATGCTGAAGCTGAAACTCCAGTACTTTGGCCACCTCATGAGAAGAGTTGACTCATTGGAAGAGACTCTGATGCTGGGAGGGACTGGGGGCAGGAGGAGAAGGGGACGACAGAGGATGAGATGGCTGGATGACATCACTGACTCGATGGACTTGAATCTGAGTGAACTCCTGGAGTTGGTGATGGACAGGGAGGCCTGGTGTGCTGCAATTCATGGGGTCGCAAAGAGTCGGACACAACTGAGCGACTGAACTGAACTGAACTGATATATGATGTGGTATATATCTATATATACCAAATCTTTTTTCATTCATTTGTTCATGGACATTTAGGTTGATTCCGTGTCTTGGTTATTGCATATAGTGATTTTCAAAAATACACACTTCCTTTGACAAGCATATTTTCTGCCTGGATATGTAGCCAAAGTTACCATTAAATTAGAAGGGAAAAGAGGAGGAGACCTCTTGTGAGTCTGGAAATAGTCACCTCACTTGAAAACCTGGTCTCATTAGAGTTTATACTTGTAACAAATATGAGAAAGGAAAATTATGTTACATCCCCATCTTGTGGCTATAATATGTACCATGAGGCATAAAGAGCTAAAATTCATGTGGGAGGTATATAGTTTTTCCATTGAATTCACCTAAAAATGCATCATCTAAATCACCCCCTATCACCAGAACCTGCTTCAGGCATACCCTACACCACATGCTCACACACACACACACACACACACTAATAATCTTATTTCTCTTTAATGACCTCACCTATTTATCACTTTCCCAGTTTTCAGTTGGCTAATATTTATACTTCAAGCAGATTGCAATTTGGAAGATAAAATTCAAAAACTAACTTTAAGGAACTCTTCTTCTCCACAGATTTCCGCCCCCCCCCCACCTTTTTCCCTCACCTCCCCCACCCCCAAATTTCCTGTTTTGGAAAGCTTAGGATTTATCCAGTTGAGTTATGGAGCATTTGAAACTTTCACCTTCTCAGAAGCTGAATCTCTGATTTAATGCAAAATTCCTTATGGGGAGTCATGCATAGGATAATGTAAATTTAAATCCTAAACTCTTCAGCATTGATCGACCACCGAGCAAATGGAACCCCTTATGCAAACTTTGTCATCTCTGAGCCTCAGACCATCACCAGGGTGGGGATGGAAACCACAGAGGGTCAGGCACCATCAGGCAGACAAGTCATAAAGGCTGTAGTCACGTGTCTACCAGGCTCATTGATCAATATACTGAATAAAAACAAACAGCATAGACTGTGTTTGTTTGAGAGAGATGTCAGAGGTTTTGAGATGCATGTCATTCGTGATACCCAAGAATGTGCAGATTATTCTGTTTAGAATCAGTCATAGCACCTTTTGAGATCAGCAAGAGCAGAGAGATTTATAGCTAATAAAACTATCATTTTAAATCAACATGAACGATATGCCTTGGGTTGTGTGGAAGTAGGGAGGGTCAGCGGTAGGCAAGATAATAATCAAAGCAGTTTTGTATTTAAAAAAGAAAAAGGAAATTGTTGTTTTGTTAAAGTAGAGACCGTAAAGCTTGAATGGAAACTTTCTGGATGGCAGCTGTGAATCTCTAGGACGGACCAAAGATGCTGGGATGTTCCTGTTTATCAAATTGAGCCAAGGATTAAAACTAAGATGAAATACTTGTCTAAGCATGGGAGACCCTCTGCTTTAGGTTCCCTATTTAAAACTTTCATTAGATTGGATACATATTGGAAGAGTGTGTGGGTGCCAGGTACAAAAAGTGCTATTGGACAATAAAAATGATGTCCTATTCATGTTTTCAGACTACCCAAGATACAATTTAATGTTTACATGGCTTCCTCTGTGTTTTGACGTGTTATTATTTTAAGTCTTAAAACTCATATATGGCAATGATTTTGTGGGACAGACCCCCTTAAGACCAAAGCTGCTATAAAAAGTTATTTTAAGAAATATTTTCCATTTTGTTTTTTCACAATGGAGATTATAAGTACTTAGTATAAACAAATACAGGCTTCCCAGGTGGCACTAATGGTAAAGAACCCGCCCGCCAATGCAGGAGACATAAGAGAGGAGAGGTAAGAGAGTTCGTCTCTTATGGGTTGGGGAATCCCCTGGAGGAGAGCATGGCAACCCACTCCAGTATTTTTGCCTGGATAATCCGATGGACAGAGGAGCCTGGCCTACCACCGTCCATAGGGCTGCAAACAGCTGGACGCGACCGATGTGACTTAGCATGCACACAGGCATAAACACATTCAAACACTGATAAGGAGGAAAGTGAATTTCGTCTTTATATAGGGTAAAGATGAGACGTGAAATAAGGCTCAGAGCTTGGTGACTGAAACGCTCAGGAGTTTCACAATCTATGAATTTACTGTCTGAGCCATCAGGGAAGCCCCCGACATAAGACAGCCTTCATCAAAAAGCCTGCGTACTAATATTCACAAGTCTTGCCACTAGGGGGCAGAAAAGACTACTTACCTGATTGAGTCTTCCAGATATGGGATTGACAAATAATGTTTTGCAGATCTGATGAGGAAGCAAAAAAAAAAAAAAAAAAAAAAAGAAAGAAAAAAGAAAACAAAGCAAAAGACTTGTCAATTTATTAAAATAAAAAAGAAACAAAGGACAGTTTGCTGTATATATTTACTCAATTCAATTAAAAACACTGACAGCTACACGTTTTATGTGCGTTCATAAGAGCAAAACACACTAGTGAAATAGTACCTAAGAGTGGAGATCCCGGGACAGTCCAGGGGATTGGCTCGAGGACTCTTGAGGGTACCAAAATTCTAGTATGCTCAATCCCTTATATATAATGTGGTGGTTGTTCAGTTGCTAAGTCGTGTCTGACTCTACAATCTCATGAGCTGTAGCCCGCCAGGCTTTTTCATCCACGGGATTCTCCAGGCAACAATACTGGAGTGGGTTGCTATTTCTTTCTCCAGGGGGTCTTCCCTACCCAGGGATTTAATCTGCATCTCCCGCGTTGGCAGGTGGATTCTTTACCACACAGCCACCTGGGAAGTCCATGAAATTACATGCTTATAGCAAAAAAAAAAAAAAAGTATTCTTTGTTTATCTGAAATCCAGTTTTAACTGGGCATTCTGTATTTTTCCTTGACATATCTGGTGACCCTATGAGTTCAGGATGCCTGGAAATATTTAAACAATAAAGTTCTTGAGACAATCGAAATGTATGGGTTGGATATTCGAAAGAAAGATCTAAAGACCAAGGCAAGGCAGTCACAGTGAATTTTAAAATTTTGCCAGAGAATCATTTCACAAAGTGGGCATCACCATCCCATTTCAAACTATTTGTGACCTAGGAATTAGTTCCTTAGGAGATATAATTGTGAATACCTGCTTGAGGTGAAGGGGTCCTTTTGATTCCCTCATAGCAGTGAGGGTCATTCTTTAGCTGTCTTCTCCCGTGCATGCGTGCCAAGTCACTTTAGTCATGTCTGACTCTGCGCGACCCCATGGACTATAGCCCACCAGGCTCCTCTGTCCATGGGATTCTCCAGGCGAGAATACTGGAGTGGGTTGCCATCTCCTCCTCCAGCAGATCTTCCCAACCCAGGGATCAAAGCCGGGTCTCTTATGTCTCCTGCGTTGGCAGTTGGGTTCTTTAACACGAGTGCCGCCTGGGGAGCCCAGCTGTCCTCTCATTACCAGTCAACTTGACCAAAACATAGCCCATATCCAGAAGTGAAGACTGACATCATATCCTTTTTGTCAGTAACCTTCTGAAATCAATGGACCAAGATAGAAAAGTAGCTGATTGATGGTAGAAAAGTTTTTCCCAATGAACCCTAAAACAACAGCATAAAATTTAGCTAGAATATATTTCTTAACTACCATAGGCAACGGAATTTTCTAGAATATAGCTGACTCTTGAACAGCATGGGTTTGAATGGCACAGGTCCACATACACACAGACATTTTTCATTACATATAGTGCCTGTATTTTAATTTTACAGAGTTTTAAATTAACTAAGTGTAGGGAAAAGTTTATGTTTGATTAGTGATCATAATATGTTGGATCAAAAGAACTGGGGTTTGAGTCCTGATTCTTTTTTAAAAAATTATTTCATTTGCTTATTTATTCACGGTTGTGCTGGGTCTTCGTTGCTGCACGCGGGTTTTTTCTACTTACGGCAAGTGGGGGCTACTCTTGGTTGAAGTGAGTGGGCTTCTCATTGCCTGGGCTTCTTTCGTTGCAGAGCACAGCCTCCAGGATTGTAGGCTTCAGTACTGTGGCCTATGGGCTCAGTAGTTGTGGCACATGGGCCCTACTGGGATCATCCCTAGCATGTGGGATCTTCCCGGACCAGGGATCAAACCCGTGTCCCTTGCACTGGCAGGTGGATTCTTATGCACTGTGCCACAAGGGAAGTCTTTGAGCCCTGATTCTATCCAAACTGTTTCAGCTTCCTGCCTTTGGGTGAGTCATTTATCAATTGCTTCGTTTTTGAGGCAGAGAACGCAGTACCTGGATTTCGAACTGCATGAGAAGTCGGTACCTCTAACCTCCAAGTTGTTCAAGGGTCACCTGTATAAATAAACCTTTTTGAAAAGCAGATATCTTTAGCACCCCCAAATAATTGATACATCTGTGAAAGTAAAAGTCGCTCAGTCCTGTCGGACTCTTTGCAACCCCATGGACTACACAGTCCATGGAATTCTCCAGGCCAGAATACTGGAGTGGGTAGCCTTTCCCTTCTCCAGGTGTTTTTCCAACCCAGAGAAACCCAGGTCTCCCGCATTGCAGACAGATTCTTTACCAGCTGAGCCATAAGGGAAGCCCAAGAATACTGGAGTGGGTAGCCTATCCCTTCTCTGACAGATTTTCCTGACCCAGGACTCGAACCAGGGTCTCCTGCATTGCAGGCAGATTCTTTACCAACTGAGTGATCATCTGTAGACAATTATAATTTAAAGATATCCTATTACTTGATTATAGACTTGTTCAGAATAGTTAATGATTTTATCCTAATGTTACTGAAAGCAATGATCATGGCAGTTTTTCAGAGTAGTAGGATATTTGGGTGGGTGGTGGGAGATGTATAAAGATCACAGCTGTCTTTTCTGGCTGGCCAGGATTCCTTGTACCTTGCTGCTGCTGCCTTCAGGGTGAAGGCAGGGTCTAGAACAGTGTGTGGCTGCCTCAGCAACCCCAGCCACAGCAGAGTTGTTCAGAATGCTTTATATGAGTCTCATTTCCATTGATTTTGGGACCCCTCCCCGCCCCCACCAATACAGAACGGTCAGCCTTTGCAAATTCCATCCCAGTTATTTCTAGGCATTGCTAGAGAGTGCCTTGCTCACCAACAAGCTCTGTTCGCTGCCTCCCCATGGCTCTGGTTTTGTTTTCTAATCCCTCTGCTCCTCCTGGCCATGTAGAAGGAGAAAGGCTGTGTACTGACCTCGCAGGAATTCCTTCTTGCACGCATCCACAGCCTCCTTCCAGGTCCTGCTGCCCCAGGTAGCAGAGGGCCACCAGGTCATCTGAAACCCACCGGGTTCTCTGTGCAAGTGGGGAAGCACATTCTCTGCATCCTTGGTATGCTTCTTTGTCTTCATGCCAAAGCAGTGTTGGCTTGTACTAAAGACTTAGAGAGATTTTAGTAAAATAGTTCTCATCCCTTCCATCAAGTTTATCACCAGTGGATGGTAAACATTCTGTGCTAAGAGGTCACAGTGACACCTGCTGGTGAAAGGAAACATTTTCAGCTACACCTAATATATATACATATATTTTTTTTCAGAGTTTATGAAACTTTGTTGTCTGGCCAAGATAACTCTGATAACTCAGCGGGTAAAGAATCTGCCTGCAATACAGGAGACACAGGAGATGCAGGTTCGATCCCTGGGGTGGGAAGATCCCCTGGAGAAGGAAATGGCCGCCCACTCCAGTATTCTTGCCTGGGAAATCCCATGGGCAGAGGAGCCATGGCAGGCTACAGTCCACGGGGCCGCAAAGTCTCGGACCCAACATAGCACAGGGCACGCAACACACACGAGACAACACTGACCAGTACAAACAGGTCCGATATCTGATTGGCCAGAAACAGTTTCTTTTTAAAGTACTGTTCTGTGTGTTTTTAATGATGAGTATATGATATTTACTATTTAAGTAACTATAGGAGATTCTAACCTCAATGGGTGAGCAGGTAAGGGAATAGTCTAGAAGACCTCGAAATTCTAGGATTTTTTTTTTTAACATTTAAAAATACTAATTTACCAGCTGTTTTGGAACTCTGTGCAATGAGTTTCTACCTCCAGTTCTACAAAGACACGAAATACACAAAGGGACAACAAACTTGCATCCCACTCACCCACGGTGATATGAAATGGTAATCAGATATGTGACTCTGAGAGCTGTAGAGCCTGGGTTCCAATCCCAGATCTGCCACTAACAGCTATAACCTTGGGCAAGTAACTGAATTTCTCTGTGGCTCCGTTTTCTGATATATAAAGTGAGAATAAAGATAATAAAAGCTACCTCATGGGAATTAGTCCTGAGCTAGTATGTACAAATATGAGCAAATATGGTCCCTGGAATATAGTAAGCACTCTGAGTTTTAAGGATTGTTATGCAATTTAAGTAGCATTATTAGAGGCTTCATATTAGTCTTGAATGATGATCTGGAGAAGAGTTGGGAGTGAAAGAAATAAAACAGAGCTTCAGATATGTCAGATAATTTATGAATCTGTCAGATAATCCTAAAATTTATAAACCTTCTTGAAACTTTAAAACAAGAAAAGTTTTGCTGTTCTAAAAGTTTTACAAATTGTTTTATTTTCACTAGCCATTGAATACACTGGAAAAAAAAGTTGAGACAAAATAGAAAATCACCTTTGCATTAAAATAGAGTTCACTTGCTTTTAAAATTCCAAATGAATAGCCTTATCAGTTAAAAATTGCTTTGTATTTTATGTATTCATGAATATTAAATCCTAAATTAAATATAAGCAGATCCTCAAGACTAGCATATTATTAATACATGGCATTATTTGAGTAGCATTAATTGAAATTTTCCTAAGACAAACAAGCACTACAAGAGTGTTTCTTGATCAAGAATATTTTGTCCAGGGACTCCCTGGTGATCCCAGTGATTAAGACTGCACTCTCCCAGTGCTTGGGGCAATGGGTTTGAAACCCAAGCAGGGAACTAGGATCCCACAGGCCATTTGGCACCTGCCCCCACCACAAAAAAAACAAAAAAGTGATGACCACAACAATTACAGAAAGAGTTGCCCTGTGGTCAATACAGATTCAGCTTAGACCTCTATATTGTTTTCAAACAGGTTTGCACACCTTCTAGGGCCAGAACTATTTTGGAGGGACAGAGACTCAGAAGAAAACAAAGCGATATCAACAGTTTGGTTGTTCCCCTGTAGTGGAAGTGTGAGTCTTAACCACTGGGCCACTAGGGAAGTCCCTAGAAATCGCAAACAATATAAATTATAACTTTCATTGAAGGATTATCTCAATTTTCTCTACAACTGGTCTCTTAGTGTCTGACTGACGGACCACATCAGAGGGCCTACCACCAGCCTGGGTTATGTCTTCTTTATTCAGTCTTGGTCTATTTGAAGGACTGGCTACTCCCTGAGTTGAGCTATGGACCCAGTTAAAGCCAATAGATGAGACTACAACTTTCTGCATCTATCCAGTTTTATTCAGGCTCAGTTATTGATCTACAAACAGACATGCTGAGAAGTTTCTTAACAGGAGGGTTTTATGGAATCTTAATTATTTTGATAAACAGCTCTTATGCACTATACCAGCTCAGTCTAACTTTCACAGTACACTTGTGAAACCTTGGCACTGTGGGCTGAGTTCTTGCTAATTTATAGGTGGATCAATACAGACAATTTTCAAGTGGCCTTTGATATAAAACACATCAGCTCAACTACTTACAGCTGTGGCCCACAAAAGATGTGTGCTAAAATATTATCTGAACCAGGCAATTTTCTTTTTGTACAGCTGCCCTTGGCCCTAATTCATCTAGATGTGTGACGTAGTACTGTGCCATTACTATCCATTAAGATGCTTTTGAAGTTATAAACATTTACTCACTCATCCCACCATCTTTTGTTTGGCCAGCTATAGACTAGATGGAGTTCGAGATGCCAGGGAGAAACTAATGAACATGACAGACAAGGTCCTTGCTTTTATGGAATTTGTGTTCTAATGGAAGAAGACAGTTCAGTTCAGTTCAGTCGCTCAGTCGTGTCCGACTCTCTGCGACCCCATGAATCCCAGCACGTCAGGCCTCCCTGTCTGTCACCAACTCCCGGAGTTCACTCAGACTCACTCCCATCGATTCCGTGATGCCATCCAGCCATCTCATCCTCTGTCGTCCCCTTCTCCTCCTGCCCACAATCCCTCCCAGCATCAGAGTCTTTTCCAATGAGTCGACTCTTCCCATGAGGTGGCCGAAGTACTGGAGTTCCAGCTTCAGCATCATTCCTTCCAAAGAAATCCCAGGGCTGATCTCCTTCAGAATGGACTGGTTGGATCTCCTTGCAGTCCAAGGGATTCTCAAGAGTCTTCTCCAACACCACAGTTCAAAAGCATCAATTCTTCAGCGCTCAGCCTTCTTCACAGTCCAACTCTCACATCCATAGATGACCATAGGAAAAACCATAGCCTTGACTAGACAGACCTTAGTCGGCAAAGTAACGTCTCTGCTTTTGAATATGCTATCTACGTTGGTCATAACTTTTCTTCCAAGGAGTAAGCGTCTTTTAATTTCATGGCTGCATCACTTTCACCATCTGCAGTGATTTTGGAGCCCCCCCAAAATAAAGTCTGACACTGTTTCCACTGTTTCCCCATCTATTTGCCATGAAGTGGTGGGACCGGATGCCATGATCTTCGTTTTCTGAAGGCTGAGCTTTAAGCCAACTTTTTCACTCTCTACTTTCACTTTCATCAAGAGGTTTTTTAGTTCCTCTTCACTTTCTGCCATAAGGGTGGTGTCATCTGCATATCTGAGGTTACTGATATTTCTCCTGGCAATCTTGATTCCAGCTTGTGTTTCTTCAAGTCCAGCGTTTCTCATGATGTACTCTGCATAGAAGTTAAATAAGCAGGGTGACAATATACAGCCTTGACATACTCCTTTTCCTATTTGGAACCAGTCTGTAGTTCCATGTCCAGTTCTAACTGTTGCTTCCTGACCTGCATACAGGTTTCTCAAGAGGCAGGTCAGGTGGTCTGGTATTCCTATGTCTTTCAGAATTTTCCACAGTTTATTGTGATCCACACAGTCAAAGGCTTTGGCATAGTCAATAAAGCAGAAATAGATGTTTTTCTGGAACTCTCTTGCTTTTTCGATGATCCAGCAGATGTTGGCAATTTGATCTCTGGCTCCTCTGCTTTTTCTAAAACCAGCTTGAACATCAGGAAGTTCACTGTTCACATAATGGAAGAAGACAAACAAGTAGCTAATAGCACAGTTTCATATACAAATCAAATATAGAAAAGAAACAGGGTAATGAGATTTACTGGGCCTGGGTGGAAGGTTAGATAGAGTGGTATGGGAAGACTTCCTGGAGGAGGTGGCATTTGAATCAAAACCAAATGTGTTGTACTTTGGAATCCTGGGAAGATTGGGGAAAAACACATTTCAGGCTTTGACTGTATACCACAGGGAAGTCTGTTCAATATTCTGTAATAACCTATATTGGAAAAGAATCTGAAAAAGAATGGATATACATGTATAAATATATACATATATCTAAATGACTTTGCTATACGTCTTAAACCAACACAACATTGTAAATCAACTACATTTACAATATAAAATAAAAACTTGTAAAATGTTGAGCAAACATAATAAAAAAGAATAAGGTCAAAATTATCAACATATTTAATAAGGACTGATGCTGAAGCTCCAATACTTTGGCCACCTGATGTAAAGAGCAGACTCATTTGAAAAGACCCTGATGCTGGGAAAGATTGAAGGAGGAGGAGAAGTGGTTGACAGAGGATGAGATAGTTATATAATATCACCAACTCAGTGGACAAGAGTTTTTGAGCAAATTCTGGGAGATAGTGAAGGTGAGAGAAGCCTGGCGTGCTGCAGTCCACAGGGTCTCAAAGAATCAGATATGACTTAGAGACTGAACAACGGATAACAGAAGATGTATTAAAGTCCTAACCACTGGCTCCTGTGACAATCACCTTATTGGGAAATAAGGTTTCTGCAGATTAATTAAGGTGTAAGAGTAGCTGAGGTCCTGCTGGATTAGGGTAGCCCCTTATTCCAGTAGGACTGATGTTAGAGAAGAGAAGGGACACAGAGTCAGATGTACCCAAAGAGTACATGCCACATGAAGACACGGACACACAGCAGAAAGATGGCCAGGCCATGATGGAGACAGAGATAGGGGCAATACATCTACAAGCCTAGACATGCCAGGGACTGCCAGCAGCACCAGATGCCAAGAGAAAGGCATGGGACAGGTTGTCTTCGACTGGCTTCAGTGAGGGTGGGCCCTGCCAACACCTTCATTTCTGACTTCTAGGCTCTGAAACTGCAAGAGACTGCGTTTCTGCTGTGTTGAGCCACCCCATTTGAGGGACTTGCTTAAGACAGTCCTGTGTAACTCACAAAAGTCCCTCCTGCCTCTCACAGCCTTGCTGCTCCCCTCCAGGGGTACCTGTTGGCAGGCAAAGGAGAAATGAGGTTTGTGGAGACCCACGGTTGCAAAGCAGGATAAGAAAACATGAGCTAAGTAATGCAAATAATAGCTAGTACAGTTTCTGAGATCTTGCTGCTGATGCTGCTAAATCGCTTCAGCTGTGTCCAACTCTGTGCGACCCCATAAACGGAAGCCCACCAGGCTCCCCTGCCCCTGGGGTTCTCCAGGCAAGAACACTGGAGTGGGTTGCCATTTCCTTCTCCAATGCATGAAAGTGAAAAGTGAAAGTGAAGTTGCTCAGTCGTGTCCGACTCTTAGCGACCCCATGGACAAGTTGAAAAACATCTTCAATACTCCGTCTCTCCATGTATAAACTAGGGAGAATAATGCTATGGGGTCCTTATAAGGGTGTTGTGAGAATAAATGCCCATCATTGACTTATTTTAGTCTTGTGAAAAGAAAGCACTTAATAAGATACTTCTTCACATACTGAAAATCTTTAACATGAGTTGAAACTGAAGGAAAAAGTGATTTCCTGAACACCCTACTTTGGGTGGGAAATAACAGCAGTATAAAATGTCAACTCTCATGACAATTAAACAAACCCTCTGCATTCGGAGATGGGAGAGGACACATTTTTCACAAATCTACCAGGCCAGAAGATGTTACTTGGAAATAACACCCCAAATATCTGAGTTCCATAAATCCTTAATCCTTTCGGCATTTCTATTAACAAACTGAACCTGAGGGGGAAAACAGAGCAGTCAGTTTTTAAAATGTCATATAATAAGTATCAACAATGCCGATACCAAAAACACTGGACTGCTTTAGTTCTTCAAGAAGGTGCCTTCTGCTGCCTCTAACTTGTATGAGTTGGAAATTTTTATTGCTCCTGGTAACACAGCACGTTTCCTACAAAGCAAACATCTGCTGAAATATCGAAAAAGCAAGAGAGTTCCAGAAAAAACATCTATTTCTGCTTAATTGACTATGCCAAAGCCTTTGACTATGTGGATCACAATAAACTGTGGAAAATTCTGAAAGAGATGGGAATACCAGACCACCTGACCTGCCTCTTGAGAAACCTGTATGCAGGTCATGAAGCAACAGTTAGAACTGGGCATGGAACAACAGACTGGTTCCAAAGAGGAAAAGGAGTATGTCAAGGCTGTATATTGTCACCCTGCTTATTTAACTTATATGCAGAGTACATCATGAGAAACACGACTTGAAGAAACACAAGCTGGAATCAAGATTGCTGGGAAAAATATCAATAACCTCAGATATGCAGATGACACCACCCTTATGGCAGAAAGTGAAGAGGAACTAAAAAGCCTCTTGATGAAAGTGAAAGTGGAGAGTGAAAACGTTGGCTTAAAGCTCAACATTAAGAAAAATAAGATCATGGCATCTGGTCCCATCACTTCATGGCAGATAGATGGGGAAACAGTGGAAACAGTGTTAGGCTTCATTTTTCGGGGCTCCAAAATCACTGCAGATGCTGACTGCAGCCATGAAATTAAAAGATGCTTACTCCTTGGAAGAAAAGTTATGACCAACCTAGATAGCATATTCAAAAGCAGAGACATTACTTTGCCAACAAAGGTCCATCTAGTCAAGGGTATGGTTTTTCCTGTGGTCATGTATGGATGTGAGAGTTGGACTTGTGAAGAAGGCTGAGTGCCGAAGAATTGATGCTTTTGAACTGTGGTGTTGAAGACTCTTGAGAGTCCCTTGGACTGCAAGTAGATCCAACCAGTCTATTTTAAAGGAGATCAGTCCTGGGGGTTCATTGGAAGGACTGATGCTGAAGCTGAAACTCCAATACTTTGGCCACCTGATGCGAAGAGTCGACTCATTGGAAAAGACTCTGATGCTGGGAGGGATTGGGGGCAGGAGGAATAGGAGACAACAGAGGATGAGATGGCTGGATGGCATCACCGACTCAATGGACATAAGTTTGAGTGAACGCCGGGAGTTGGTGATGGACAGGGAGTCCTGGAGTGCTGTGATTCACGGGTTGGAAAGAGCTGGACATGACTGAGCGACTGAACTGAATTGAGCTGAAAGGGTCATTGCTGAATCCATTTCATTCTTTTCTAGTAATGATTAAAAGCTAAGCTTTGAAATGAAAAATTAAAAAGTGAAAATAAATTTGGACATATTCTAGGAGACAACTGGAGCAAGTTTGCTCAAGTTCAGTTCAGTCGCTCAGTTGTGTCTGACTCTTTGTGACCCCATGAGCTGTAGCAAGCCAGGCTTCCCTGTCTATCACCAACTCCTGGAGTTTACTCAAACTCATGACCATTGACTCGGTGATACCATCCAACCGTCTCATCCTCTATCATCCCCTTCTCCTCCCACCTTCAATCTTTCCCAGGATCAGGGTCTTTTCAAGAGAACAATTAAAAGGAGGTTACAGAAATGCAGATTCATCTCTGTTTTCCTTAAGCATGTCTACCCTTAGAATTCGCAAGAGTTGACTCCAAGGAGAGGGGCAGCATGAACATTTGGGGTCTGCAAATGTCCTGTGTATATTACAGGGCAATTGCTGGGTCCTGATGATGCCTCCCTAGGTCAGACCCCATAGCTCAGTCCCCACCTCCCAGCCCCTCAAATAGCAGCTCTGACTTGTTCAGTCGCCGCCATGCATCATACCCCGTACCAGGCATAAGGAAAACAGAGGTGAACAGAGACCTGGAGCCTAGTGAGGAAGACAAACCCTGACCAGTAATTGCACGTGTAATGATTCTTTAAGACTTCTGGAAAGCACTTGTTTTCAGGTCATCCTTAGATGCTTTAAGGCAGTGGTCCTCAACATTTTTGGCACCAGGGACCAGTTTCATGGAGGACATATTTTCCATGGGCCGGGCAAGTGGGAGGTGGCTTCAGGATGATTCAAGTGCGTTATACTTATTGTTCATTTTACTTTTCTATAATTATTACATAAGCTCCACTTCAGATCATTAGGCACTAGATCCTGGAAACTGGGGACCCCTGATTTAAGGGTTTTGCTTAGCCCAAACTTGTTTTTTTGAACAAACATCCAAGACTGAGCATGGCTAACCACTGCAGAGTGTCTGGCTTCTACCAGCCTCCAGGGGCTCTCTGGCCAAATCCTTGGCTGGATCTCAAATGTCCAGTTGCTCCAAACCTATTAGAAATTCACCCAAGAAAGTGCTTGGCAAACCTCTGATTTTGAGTCCCCCCCCTGCTGTGATGCCCTGGGGTTCTAAGAGCACCCTGCCAAAGGCAAAAACCTCTCAGGGATCTCTTAGTTGCCTAAGGGTGAACACCCACTAACAAGAGGCTACCCAAACACCAAGTTCATCTGCACAGGATTTGTATTCAATGAAGAGCACTGGGAGCCTGATCAAACAGACCACTCACTCATCAGGACTGAAACATTAAATGAAAACTCACGAATAAACTCATGAAGAAAGCCACTCAGAGAAATATCCCATTTTTCTGATATCAAGAAGAGATCTGAAAAGTTTCAGCATTACTATCTCAAGGAAGAAGTGGAAGTAGCAACAGACTTTATTTTCTTGGGCTCCCAAATCACTGCAGATGGTTGACGGTGGCCGTGAAATTAAAAGATGCTTGTTCCTTGGAAGGAAAACTATGACAAACCTAGACAGTATATTAAAAGCAGTCCGTATAGTCAAAGCTATGGTTTTCCTGTTGTCACGTATGGATGTGAGAGTTGGACCATATAGAAATCTGAGGTACCAAAGAATTGATGCTTTTGAACTGTGGTGTTGGAGAAGACTCTTGAGAGTCCCTTGGACTGCAAGAAAATCAAACCAGTCAATCCTAAAGGAAACCAACCCTGAATGTTCGGAAGGACTGATGCTGAAGCTGAAGCTCCAATATTTTGGCCACCTGATGCAAAGAGCTGACTTATTGGAAATGACCTTGATGCTGAGGAAGATTAAAGGCAAGAGGAGAAGTGGGCAGCAGAGGATGAGATGGTTAGATAGCATCACTGACTCAGTGGACGTGAATTTGAGCATACTCTGGGACATTGTAAAGGCCAGAGGATCCTGGCCTGGCATGCTACAATCCATGGTGTTGCAAACAGCTGGACATGACTTAGCGGCTGAACCTCAACAACCTCAAGCTCTTAAAACATGTGGCCGTGTGAGGAGTCCGCTGAAATGAATACCAGATAGTTATTAGCAGAGGCAGAATTAGGGGCAAGCGTGTTAAAATTCTATTATTTTTACATGGAGGTGTCAGAAGCTGTAAGTGAAGATGCAGGAACCCATGAGTTCTATCAGATTTGAAAAAGGGGTGTTTATAATGTTCTTCCACAGAGCAGCCTTCTCACTAAGAGCTCTTCTTCCCTGCCTCCCCCTCCCCCCGCCCGCCCAATTGTACAACCCCTTGATGTGTTCAAATTGCTCTTTATCATTGGATATATACTTTTGACCCTGCGAGAGCCAGAAATGCTATTGGGTTCTATTTCATTATGCATGGGACCAGCATTGTTTCAAAGGAATGGATGCAAAGCTCAGTACTTTAGAGCAAGGGGGCAAGATGAAAGAGAGACAGACAATACACCAGAAAGTATGGTGTCCTTGGCAGAAACAGCCCCATGTGTGGCCAGAGCTATTGGCATCTGCAGGACAGGCTTTGAGATTTCCTGGAAGATGCCTTCTCCCTCAGGCACCCATGTCTCCTGTCCTGAGTGTTCCATAAAGTCCCCCAGAAGGAGCTCTGCGGTTTAAACAGGCTCACAGATTTTGAGAGCTTCAGGGTGGAGAGGGGAGGGATTGCATTAAGAGGGCTTAGTTTTTATGTTTAGGCTATTGCTATGGCTTTTCATAAAGCTAAAAATAAGGCTCCGAGGGAAAGATACTCACGGAGGATCTTTGAAAGGATTACCATATTGATCTCGTCCATAACTAATTCTGTGTAACATTCCACAGCTACTGTCTGCAATAATGGGGGTGCTCATGCTCAGTTGTGTCCGACTCCTTGGTGACCCATGAACTATAACCCTCCAGGCTTTCCTGTGCATGGAATTTTCCAGGCAGGAATACTGGAGTGGGTTGCCATTTCCTACTCCAGTCTGTACTAAATATTTGGTGCCAATAAAAGGAGATGATATGATATCAAGGTGAAATTTGGGCTCTGAAGTTAGACTTCATGGGTTTCATGTTGTGGGGTTTATTTTTTATTTTTTTTTTGATGGGGGCTTCCTGGGTAGCTCAGCTGGTAAAGAATCTGCCTGCAATGCAGGAGACCCTGGTTCAATTCCTGGGTCAGGAAGCTCCCCTGGAGAAGGGACAGGCTACCCACTCCAGTATTCTTGGGCTTCTCTGGTGGCTCAGCTGGTAATGAATCCACCTGCAATATGGGAGATCTGGGTTCAATCCCTGGGTTGGGAAGATCCCCTGGAGAAGGGAAAGGCTACCCACTCCAGTATTCTGACCTAGAGAATTCCATGGACCATATAGTCTATGGGGGTCACAAAGAGTTGACACGACTGAGTGATTTTCACTACACTAACATTTAAAGAACACGACTCAGGTGCCCTACAGTGCCATGCTACTTGGAGTATGCTTTTCTTCCTTCCTCTGTAAAGCAAAAGGTTTTATACTTAAGTGAGTGAGTTTCCACCCGTGTCTGCACTGCAGCGCTTCTTAGAGGGAGAGCCCAGCAATGAGAACACTTCACTGCTGTTTTGCTAAAGAACGTTGCTACTGGTGGTTCAGTGGTAAAGAATCTGTCTGCCAATGCAGGAGATGCCGGTTTGATCCCTGGGTCGGAAAGAGCTCCTGAAGAAGGAAATGGCAACCTACTCCAGTATTCTTGCCTGGAGCATCCCATGGACAGAAGAGCCTGGTGGGATACAATCTATGGGGTCGTAAAGAGTTGGACACGACTGAGTGACTAAGCAAAGAACCGTTGGTCTTCATATTTTGGGGTTTCTTTGTATTTTTAAAATTGAAATATAGTTGATTTACAATGTTCATTTCTGCAGTATAGCAAAGTGATTCAGTTATACATATGTTATTTTTTATGTTTTCCCATTCTGATTTATCATAGGCTATTGAATATAGTGCCCTGTGCTATACAGCAGAACTTCCTTGCTCATCCATTCTATACAACTCCAGACTCCCAATCCATCCCCTCTCCCCTTGGCAATCACAAGTCTGTTCTCTATGTCTCTGAGCCTGTTTCTGTTTTGTGGATAGGTTAATTTGTGTCATATTTTATATTCCACATTTATGGTATTCATCTCTCTTTCTGAATTACTTTACTTAGTATGATAATCTCTAGGTCCATCCATGTTGTCGCAAATGGCATTCTTTCTTTTTTATGACTGAGGAATACTCCATTGTATATATGTACAACTTTATCCATTCATCTGTCGATCAACATTTAGTTTGCTTCCGTGTCTTGATTACTGTGAACAGTACTGCTATGCACAGAGGGGTACATGTATCTTTTTGAATCAGAGTTTTGTCCAGATGGGTTTCATGTTTTGGACCTGCCATTTTCCCATTTTCCTGTGGCTTCATGATGCACAGAATTATTCCAGGTCATTGCATTTCATTGTGTGTGTGCTCTGTTGCTCAGCTCTGTCCTACTCTTTTCAACCTCTGGCCATGGGATTTCCCAGGCAAGAATACTGGAGTGGGTTGCCATTTCTTCCTGAGCAACTGAGCGATCTTCTTGAGCCAGGGTGAGAACTTGCATCTTCTGCACTGGCAGACGGATTCTTCACCACTGAGTCCCCAGGGAAGCCCTGCATTTCGTTACCACATAGGTAACGGGAAGATTCATAGAACGAAATTTATAGGGTGAAGTGTTGTTTGTTATTAGCCATACGTAATGTGGAGACCTAAAAGAGCTTATTTGTACCATGTACACAGTCTTGTCCACTATATTGTGAGCTTTTTTCTGGTAGCATGACATCTTAGCTATTCCACACTGCCTGGCATGGGGTTAGGCACTTGCTGGTGATGCCTGACTGTTCGATAGTCTAACAGTTTCCTTTATGGCATCTAACTAGATGTGCAGTTTTAAAACTTGTTCAATTTTCGCATGAACCATGAGGTAGTCAAGGAGATAGTTTCATCTCTAATTTATTATTGGGAAAACTAGCTTCTGGAATTAAATAACTTGTCTAAGCTCATACAGTTAAAAATATCCAGAGCCAAACTCTGAACAACGGAGGTTGCTATTTCAAACTCAGTGGCTGTCCTGTCTAGGGCACTGGGATCATGTTTATGGTGCTTCCTGTTAATGTCTGGCCGGGTGTGGTTGATGGATGAGGTCATGGGTGACAGTGAATGCTGGGCACCTGGGGAGGTCTCACAAAGAAGAAGTGTAAGACACTGAGAGTGCAGTGCCATTCTAGCACATTCTAAACTCAGCCCATGACCGACTCAGTGGACATGAGTTTGAGCCGACTCCGTGAGATAGTGAAGGACAGGGAAGCCTGGCATGCCGCAGTCCATGTGAGGGTGCAAAGAGTCGGACACGACTTAGCAACTGAACACACATATATTCAGCTCTGTCCACCCGGGTTCCTCAGCTTCAGGCACGATGCCCTTGGCACCCACTCCAGCTGAAGGGAGGAGAGGCAGCAGAGAGAGAGTCGGCAGCAAGAGTGGAGGCAAAGCCAATCTGGTCTTTGTTTACCCTGCACACACGTGCGGCTGAGGCCAGCGCTCAAGGGCAGGGAGGGCAAGAAGGGTCCCCTACTGCTCAGACCTCGGAACCCAGCGCCCCGAGCCCGTGAAGGTAGCAGACTCACTCTTCTTCCTTACTGCTGAAACAGAGGCGGGAAGGTGAGGGTCTGTTTCCGCAGCCCTCCACTGGACACACAGAGAAAAATGAGGCTGGAATGCTGCTCCCTAGAGAAACAGCGGCATCTGGCCCCAGGGTTATTTTGTTATTTCTGTTGATAGGCAAGTTCATTCTCCGAAATAAGTTAAGGAAGTAAGGAATGGTTGGCAACTTTCCTGCTATGCCTGAGGAGTCTGGGTTATTGGCAGTGTCTTTGTCTCCAGTAATTTTATAAGATAAAAGCTTGAACCAGCATAGAGCCAGCTTAAAAATGTTACTTACAAACAGCTTGCTATCTCAGTCCTTGAGGAGCGACACCATGTTATTATTTCCTGCTCTTGCAGATGTATGTGTGTAGGGGTGTGTGTGTGTGTGTAGATGTGTATGTATGTATGTGTGTGTGTGTATGTGCGTGCATGTATGTGTATGTATGTGTGTGTACTCAATGCTGCATGGCTTCTTTGGGGCGAGTTTGCAAAGTCTTTCTCCACAGCCCCACTTTTGTCTCTCAAAGCATTATTATCTACATATTATCCCCTTTGTGGATGAAGGCCATCCACTAAAAGCCTCTAATACATCACGCATGTATAAACGCCATGTCCAAAAGACAGCATCACTTGAGAGACCCTGAGCTGGAATGACCCAGAATAAACCAGAGGCAGGGGGTTCTGCACCTTGAGACTCAGTGAGGTGAGAAGCTTAGGGGCAAGCAGGCATTCAGACATAAAACTCTTCCAGGAGCTAGAGATAATCCAGCATGTTCATAGATTATGAAATTAATTTGCCATGTAGAACAGAGCCTCCCAGGTGGTGCTACTGGTAAAGAACTCGCCTGCCAGCGCAGGAGATGTGAGAGACTTGAGTTCGATCTCTGGGTCAGGAAGATCCCCTGGAGGAGGGCATGGCAACCCACTCCAGTGTTCTTGCCTGAGAAATCCCATGGACAGAGGGGCCTGGGGTGCTACAGTCCATAGAACCACAGAGAGGCTGACACAACTGAAGCAACTTAGCATGCACGCAAAGGCAATTCTCTCCCGCTTTTTAAGCAAGGAGGCTCACCTTTTCCCTGTGTAAAGACCTTGCAAATTATAGAGCTGGCCCTGCTCAAGGCCTAATAAGTAAACAGGTCCACAGTGCAAAAGGAGGCTCCATTTAGTGACCAGTCCAGGTGATGTTATCAGGAGGGAACATTTCAGGAGCTCAGCTTTTAAAGGGTAAGTGAGCAAAATCCCTGGGTACCTGTGTGAGAAAGTCTAGGCGTTCTTGTACCACGATTGGTCTGCAAGGTGGCCTTTAGGGAGAAAGTCTACATGCATTCACTTCCACCTCACACACTCTCACACCCCCTGCTTCCCACCCACCTGGGCATCACAGGGCTGTGACCACAAGACCAAAGGAAATCAGGCTGGAAGGCAGCTATATGAGGCAATCAAAGTGGCAGTGTGTATTTCTCAAATAAATGCATGAAAACCAAATACAGATGTATTTCTTCAAAGAATATCACTTTGAGATTTTGGCCATCTATGGTTTTTCTAGTAATCATGTACAGATTTGAGAGCTGGACCACAAAGAAGGCTGAGAGCTGAAGAATCGATAGTTCGAAACTTTGGTGTTGGAGAAGACTCTTGAGAGTCCCTTGGGGAACAAAGCAGTCAATCCTAAAGGAAATCAGTCCAGAATATTCACTGGAAGGACTGATGCTAAAGCTGAAGCTCTAATATTTTGGCCACCTGATACAAAGAGCCGACTCATTGAAAAAGACTCTGCTGCTGGGAAGATTGAAGGCAGGAGGAGAAGGGGACGACAGAGGATGAGATGGTTGGATGGCATCACCGACTCAATGGACATGAGTTTGAGCAAACTCCAGGAGATAGTGAAGGACAGGGAAGCCTGGTGTGTTGCAAGCCGTGGGGCTGCAAAGAGTTGGACACAACTTAGCAATTGAACAATTTGCCTCTAGTTAAAATAAAACAGAAAGCTCAGATATAAGGACTCAGAAGACATCTAAAACCACAGAATCAGCGATCAATATGTTTTGATATGGGAAGGAGGGTTATGGGAGGCTTGCAAAGGCCAGGGATAAACCACCTTTGAAGATAGGATGGAGGTGAGTGAGTGAGTCACTTTTTTAGAACTATTGGTGACCCAAATAGAGCTTGAATTGTCTCTCCTATTATCACTGGACAAATGTAACGGTTTCGCAAAAGTCTGGGTACAGTTAAACTTACATTTGTGATTAAAGCAGGAGCTATAATTAAAGAGGATTTAAAAATGTTCATTTTAATGAAATATCAGTTTGGTATAATAGGGAGGAACAATAAACAGCTTAGTGATTTTAACTAAAAATCACAAAGAGAGGACTCTTGAGGACTGTCTATGAAAAATGGAAGAAGGGAAGAAATAGGTGCTATAATTAAATTTCTTGTGTTTTCATTTTTCCCTGAAAATGAGCACTAAGACAAGCTGCTCTAAGATTAGACATGATGCTATCTTTCCATCTCAGCTGCGTTGCTGTGCATTTCAATCTCCTTTTATTCACACCAACTCCTCCACACGCAGAGCCTGTCCATCACAGAGATGAACTTGTCTAGCTTATTGTTCATAAGGCTCAGACCAGCTGAAAATTATTTTGGTTTCCTTACTCAAATCAGATTTCAACTTTGATTTTTCAAAGGTTAATAGGTGAGTATAGTGGTCTGTTGTGTCAACAGGGCCCTGGAAAAAATTAATCATGAAAGCAATACCAAAAGGTCAAAAGGAAGAAGTTGAAAATGCTATAATAAAGAATTACAGAGCCTGTTATGGTGGGGTTGTTTTTTTTTTTTTTTAATTTAGAGGCATTTTAATTCAAACACAAAAGCATGACAAATAAAATAAGACGGTATTGCTCAGTGTGGTTGCTGAAAGTGAAAAGAGACAAAAGACACTGGAAGGGTAGGGAAACAGATTTCAGTAGCTCATGATCACCTAGTGTTCTCTAAGGAGAGTAATGAAAGAGGAGAAATCCTAACAGAGGGTAGGAGGGAAAGGGATCCCTGACAAGGAATGTTTTTTTTAAGTGTTAGATGATATAAATGCAATCAGTACTGAGTGCTACAGAAAATGCAAGCAACCATTATTTCAGCACCAAAGAATTTGAGTCTCTGAACTTCTATTGGCATGTAGGAGTGATTAATGTTCTGTTCCCATGGTGAATAGGATAAGGTGGGGTACAGAAGTTGAGGGAGATGCTGGAACAAACTTAACCAGCCTGTGCTGTCATTTCTCATGCCACTGGCATTCGAAAAATCCCAAGTTGCATTAAGGGACCCTCAGCAAAGGAGAAGGTATGGAGGTATCTTTATATGATGAATGGCTGTATGTGCGCATGGTGGGGATGGAGACTGCATTCCTTCATGATTTAAAGAGGATAAGGCTTATGTGACAAGCTGGTATAGTAAAGTTTCCCTTCTGCTGGCAAGAAACCGGCACTGACCCCTAAATCTACTCGCCTTTCATGAAACAAGAAGATAGATTAAGGAACCATGGGATTCTGTGGTCCAACATTCTTTTTTTTGTGGCTGTGCTAGAGGTCTGTAAGATCTCAGTTCCTCAACCAGGGGTCCAACCTGCACCCTCTGCGGTGGAATAGCAAGAGTCTTAACCACTGGACTGCCAGGGAGGTCTTCCAACATTCTTTTTATAGCTTCAAAATTTCAAAAGAAAAAAATGAGGAAATAAAACCTTAACCACAAGAGTAAACACCAGAAGTTATTGTTTAATTGTCCAGTTGTGTCCAACTCTTCTGCAACCCCATAGATTGGGACGTTTCAGGCAAAAATACTGGAGTGGGTAGCCATTTCCTTCTCTAAGGGATCTTCCCAACCCAGGGATCAAACTTTCATCTCCTGCCTGTGTCTCCTGAATTGCAGGTAGATTCTTTACCTCTGAGTCACTAGGGAAGCCCAAACACCAGAAGATGAAACCTAAAAACATAAGCAAAATATAAAATAAATATAACTTGATATATAAATAAATGAGAAATATGAGCAACTAATTCTTTAATGTAAAAACAAGAAGAAAACCCACAAAATTGGTTCTTCTTTTCAAATACTTTTCCGGGATATCTTTTTCGACTTGGTGGAATCTTGCTGAATGATTTGAACTGAACACCTGTCCAACAGTAAAAATAAAGGATGATAAGGTGCAGAGCACATTTGCGATCAGCTGGTAAAGAATCTGCCTGCAATGTAGGAGACCTGGTTTGATACCTGGGTTGGGAAGATCCCTTGGAGAAGGGAAAGGCTACACACTCCAGTATTCTGGCCTGGAGAATTCCATGGACCAGTCCCTGGGGCCGCAAGAGTTGGACACGACTGAGTGACTTTTGCTTCACTTCACTTATTACACATCACAGCTCAAACACTTCTAATGGCTCCCCACTGCGTTTGCAGTTAAATTTGCATTTGTTACCTATTGCTGCATAACTGACCACATCTCAGTGGCTGAGGAACACATGTATTTATTATCTTACAGTTTCTGTGAGTCCAGGGTTAGGAGTCGGAGCACAGCTTAGCTGGTCCTCTGCTTGGGGTCTCACCAAGCTGCCGTCGAGCTGTGGTCAAGACCTCAGTTCTTGTCAGATGCTCAGTGTGGAAAGATCCACTTCCACTCTTCCTGGGCTGTTAGCAGAAATGGTCTGCTTGTTGGCTACAGAATTCATGATTCACGGTGGCTTGCTTCTTCAGAGCTGGCATTGGAGAAAGGGAATTTAGTCTCTCCACAATGTGACCCCATTCTATGTTTTAGGACTTACCCATCCCCAGAACTACTCGTCCAGATGTACTTTTTCTTTAACATTCCAGCACAACTGGTCCTCATGTATTACCTGAACACTTCCTTCAAATCCTTGGCCTCCGTATTTTTACATAAAGGGCTGAAAATACTCCTTAAAACATCTACCTTTGTCTGTATTTTTCTTTTTGGGGGCTTGTGGCATCTCAGTTCCCCAGATCAGAGATTGAACCTGGACACGACAGTAAAAACATTGAATCCGAACCACGAGACCACCAGGGGACTCAGTAGCATCTTGTTGTTGTTCAGTTGCCCAGTCGTGTCCAACTGTTTGTGACCTCATGGACTGCAGCACGCCAGGCTTCCCTGTCCCTTATTATCTCCAGGAGATTGCCCAAGTTCATATCCATTGCATCAGTGATGCCATCCAGCCAGCTCATCCTCTGATGCCCTCTTCTTCTGCCCTCAATCTTTCCCAGCACCAGAGACTTTTCCAATGAGTCGTCTGCATCGAATGATCAAAATATTGGAGCTTCAGCTTCAGCATAGTCCTTCCAGTGAATATTCAGGGTTTATCTCCCTTAAGATTGACTGGATTGACTGGTTTGATCTCCCTGCTGTCCAAGGGACTCTCAGGAGTCTTCTCCAGTACCCCAGTTTGAAGACATCAACTCTTTGGCACTCCGCCTTTTTTAGGGTCCAGCTCTCACAGCCGCATGTGACCACCAGGAAGACCATAGCCTTGACTATACGGACTTTGTCGGCAGAGCAGTATCTCTGCTTTTCAACACACTGTTTAGGGTTGTCATCACTTTCCTGCCAAGAAGCAATCGTCTTATTTCATGCCGATTTCATGGCTGCAGTGACTGTCTGCAGTGGTTTTGGAGCCCAAGAAGAGGAAATCTGTCACCACTTCCACCATTTCCCCTTCTATTTGCCATGCAGTAATGCAGCCGGATACCATGATCTCAGATTTTTTAAAATATGTAGTCTTAAGTCGGCTCTTTCACTCTCCTCCTTCACCCTCACCAATAGCCTCTTTGCTTTCTGCCCTTACACCTACCTTTGTCTAAATCCCACCCGAAGACCATCTCAAAGGTGTGCTGTATGCCTTTCTGAAATGTAATATTTTGCGAATACTTCCCATGACAATTGGCAATCCTGCCATCTACTTTTGGTTCATTTCAGAGGAATCAACTTTAAGAAGCACTGACTGCTGCCTGAAACGTACATCCTAGGAAGATGGTTGGTCCAAGGGTTGAGGTTCAGACTCCAGAACTAATTCACCCTTTATTACTCCTTTTCTTTCCTTTGACTTTCCATATTTGTCTTGTGATGTTCCACGTCAGCTTCTCAGTTTTATCTAGATGCCTAGCAGTCCAGGCTGTCATGTGATTGGTTTTCCAAATACTGATACTTTCTCTGCTCCAAGTTAGAGCTGCCCTTCCCTGCTAGGAATTGTTCTCCATACACCCTTCCTCTCTCCGTTGAAATGCTTGGTTCTCATCTTCAGTTGCTCCGTTTATTCAGGAAGTGCCCTAACTTTATGAAAATCACCTGAAGAAATCTAGTTAATGCACACATTCCTGGAACTCACTCCCACAGTGTATAACAGTACATCTATTCTGGGTCCCAGGAAAGAACATTTTTTTTTCAAGCACCACAGGGGTCTCTGGTGCGATACTCCGAGAAAAAAGGTTGTGCCTATTCAACCCCATTTTCTAATTTCAAACCTTTCTCAAATTTCTCAAGGTTGCTTCTTCTTAATCTCAGTCTCAATCTCAGTAGGTGATTTAGCTGAGTGGTTCTCAAACTTTTCTTTATATTATAACCACCAGGGAAGCTTATAAAAATCCCAATTGCCAACCCACTTCCTATACCAGTTGCATGAAACTTTCCTTTGGGGTTAATTATTTTTAAATCAAGGTATAAATACAGTATTTATACACAGATTTTAAATATACTGTTCAATGAGTTTCAACAAACATGTTCATCTCAGTAACCAGCATCCTGATCAAGATATAGAGTATTTATATCGTGCTTTTTATATCAGTATTTGAATGGAGCCCAAGATATAGAGTATTTATATCAGTTCCAGTATCAACCTGGAACGTTTCCTCTTGCCCATTTGGGCTAACCCTCCTCTCCTTCCAGAAGAAACCACTGCTCTAATTTTTAACCTCATAGAATTTTTTTTGTCTTTTGCCTGACCTTGATGGAATCAAAATGGAATCATACAAAGTAGGTTTCATTGTTTCTGGCTCTCTTTTCTTCTTCTTTTTTTAAAATTTATTTTGCTCAATGTCACACTTTTGAAACCATCCATGGTTGGCAGGAGTATTCTTTAAACTTTTTGAAGTAGTTACAATGTGTAGTCAGGTTTGAGAGTCAAAATGTATCCAAATTATTTTCAACTTTCTATAGAGTGTTAACCAGAAGAGCTTCAAAAAGTACCAAAATTCATGCCCACTTTCACAGGTTCTGATATAATTGGTCTGGGGTGAGAGCCAAGCATTGGCATTTTTGAAAGCTCCCCAATTGATTCTAATATTCTGCCAGCATTGAGAGTCTCTGAACTAGCCTCAGAGATGATGAAATTTCATCTCAAGTTTGTGCAGATCTTCTCCCAACCTTCTCTCCTATCTCAGAGGAGTTGGCGGCCTTTCATTTTTCCACCTGTGCTCCTGGCCTAATCCTAGCTACTATTTTAGCAACACTTACTATGTAATATGCCAATGACTTCCTATATATTATTTAAGTTTCACAACAGTCATGTTATCCCAGTGTGATAAATGAACAAAATAAGGTTTAGAAAGAGAGGTTCTACAGCTTATAAAGGTAGGTGCCAGAAATCGAACACGTTTATCATTTGCTGAGTCATAGGTTCCAACTCTTATTATCATGTCATGTCAAGACTAAATGGGCATGCCTTGTCCATCAATTATACCTCTTCAATCTTTTCTTCTCTGTTGGCTTTTTCTCTTCCCCTCCATCTATAATAATGTTTCAGTTCAGTTCAGTTCAGTCACTCAGTCGTGTCTGACTCTTTGCGACCCCATGAGTTGCAGCACGCCAGGCCTCCCTGTCCATCACCATCTCCCAGAGTTCACTCAGACTCACGTCCATCGAGTCCTTGATGCCATCCAGCCATCTCATCCTCTGTCGTCCCCTTCTCCTCCTGCCCCCAATCCCTCCCAGCATCAGAGTCTTTTCCAATGAGTCAACTCTTCCCATGAGATGGCCGAAGTACTGGAGCTTCAGCTTTAGCATCATTCCTTCCAAAGTAATCCCAGGGTTGATCTCCTTCAGAAGGGACTGGTTGGATCTCCTTGCAGTCCAAGGGATTCTCAAGAGTCTTCTCCAACACCACACCTCAAAAGCATCAATTCTTCAGCGCTCAGCCTTCTTCTCAGTCCAACTCTCACATCCATACATGACCACTGGAAAAACCATAGCCTTGACTAGATGGACCTTAGTCGGCAAAGTAATGTCTCTGCTTTTGAATATACTATATAGGTTGGTCCTAACTTTAGGTTTTCTCTATCCTAAAAGTAAATAAAACTAAAAATCTTTCCTTTCGACCTGTCATCTTTGAGCTATATCCTTATTTCTTTCTCCCCATCACTCCTAACCACTTGTGACTCCCATTTCACTCCTCCATCCATTGCGCAAACTAGTTTCAGGTGCCTGCCATGTGACTGAGTGGTTTTGAGGTCAGCAAGGATTTCCTAATTGCCCCAGTCAATCTTTCCGCTTAGTTTTCCTTCTGTAAATTCTCAACCACTTTTCCCCCACATTCTCTTTCATATGCTCAACTTACTGGACACATGCCAGTGGGAGACAGCTTAGTCTCAACTCTAACTAAGATAACAGTATTAATCAAGATCAATTAATCAAGGTCAATGCTGAAGCTTCAATACTTTAGCCACCTGATGTGAAGAGTCAACTCATTGGGAAAAACCCTGATGCTGGGAAAGATTGAGGGCAGAAGGAGAAGAGGGTGACAGAGGATGAGATGGTTGGATGGCATCATTGCAAAAGCCGGACATGACTTAGTGACTGAACAACAATAAAGACCAAATGAGGAACCAGATTTATGGTTATAGAGATAATTGCCTAACAACAGTAGGCAGTCGTAATAGCCTACAGTGTACGGATCGATGGCTCTGTAAGTTTCAAAGAGGAGACTATAAACTCCTCTCTCTCGGGATACAGTTAGTTTTGTTGATTAGGTAAGACTCAAATTTTAAAATCTTTGTGTTTACTCAGTCACTCCGCCATGTCCGACTCTGCGACCTCATGGGCCATAGCCTGCCAGGGTCCTCTGTCCATGGGATTCTCCAGGAATCTGGAGTGGGTTGCCATTCCCTTCTTCAGGGAATCATCCCAACCCAGGGATCGAATCTGGGTCTCCTGCATTGCAGGTGGATTCTTTACGTTAATCTGAGCCACCAGGGAAGCCCTTATAATTCTATTAACAGTTTCAAAGTGAATAAATGCTGGACTGCATGGTTCAGACTACAAGTATAGTAAGTATTCAGAGAAGAGGAAATGCTTCTGGGAAAATATAACCATAGACTAGTGTTTTGATAAGTCTTGAAGAAATTCTAAAATTCAAGCCAGAAAGATGGGATGGGAAGGGTGTTCCAAGCAGGTGGCCCTCCACCAGCAAATCCAAAGAGCTCTTTCCCTTGATGATGGTTTTGTTAATGCAAGTTCGTTTGCCAGAGCACACAGTGACCAAACAAACTGCAACATCGGAGTTTGGAGCAGAGAAAGGTTTATCGCAACACTGTGCAAAGAGATGGGTAACTAATGCCCTAAAAGACCCCGAAGGACTCCTCAAAGCACTTTTAAAAGCCAAGTGAGGGAGGAGGGGTCGCAGGATCTTGTGCACAAATCTCTGATTGGCTGATGGTGCGGCAGCAGGGTGGTGTCACAGGGGTCAATATTATCAGTCCTTAAGCTCCAGGAGTCCTGGGGGTATGTAATCTAGGTCAGATAGTTAACCTCTTCCATTTGTTGGAAAAGAAGGGGATTTTAACACCTGCAAAACAACTCAGGAAATCTGCATCAAATACTATTATCTAGGTACTTCAGAGAGGAGCTAAGCAGAGGATATGAGGGCGTGGGGCATGGCTTTTCTATACCACATTTTCTTTAGTCTCCAATCTGCATGTCTCCCTGCTTCCACTGGTCACCATGTACACGCATGCTAAGTCACTTCAGCCGCGTCTGACTCTGCGACCCTAAGGACTGTAGGGATAGCCCTCTGTCCATCGGATCCTCCAGGCAAGAATGCTGGAGTGGGTTGGGTTGCCATTTCCCCTCTAGGGGATATTCCCAACCCAGGGATGGCAACTGAGCCCCCTGAGACTCCTGCATTACTGGTGGAGTAAGTATCCCATCCTTAGCTGTGCCCATCCACTCTGGCTCTGCTAGTGCCCAGCTCTTTGTCCACCTAGAAGATGCGTGCTGTCTCCCAGATTACACTGGATTTGGATCTCAGGATGGACAATCTCGTCAATCTCTTTCCTAACAGCTCTCTAACCCCAGAAGAGCCTCTTTTCAAAGAAAACAGCATTTTGAAAACATTTAAAAATCATCAAAGAGTGTTCACATAGAAGCATAGCAGGGGTAGGAGGGAGGCTCAGGAGGGAAGGGATATATGTATACTTGTAGCTGATTCACTTTGCTGAACAGCAGAAACTAACACAACATTGCAAAGCAGCTGTATATTGTCACCCTGCTTATTTAACTTATATGCGGAGTACATCATGAGAAACGCTGGGCTGGAAGAAGCACAAGCTGGAATCAAGATTGCTGGGAGAAATATCAACAACCTCAGATATGCAGATGACACCACCCTTATGGCAGAAAGTGAAGAGGAACTAAAAAGCCTCTTGATGACAGTGAAAGGGGAAAGTGAAAAAGTTGACTTGGGGCTCAACATTCAGAAAACTAAGATCATGGCATCTGGTCCCATCACTTCATGGCAAATAGATGGAGAGGTAGTGGAAACAGTGACAGACTTTATTTTCGGTGGGCTCCAAAATCACTGCATATGGTGACTGCAGCCATGAAATTAAAAGACACTTACTCCTTGGAAGAAAAGTTATGACCAACCTAGACAGCATATTAAACAACAGATATTACTTTGCCAACAAAGGTCCATCTAGTCAAAGCTATGTTTTTTCCAGTAGTCATGTATGAATGTGGCAGTTGGACTATAAAGAAAGCTGAGCGCCAAAGAACGATGCTCTTGAACTGTGGTGTTGAAGAAGACTCTTGAGAGTCCCTTGGATAGCAAGGAGATCCAACCAGTCCATCCTAAAGGAAATCAGTCCTGAATATTTATTGGAAGGACTGATGCTGAGGCTGAAACTCCAATACTTTGGCCACCTGATGCGAAGAAGACTCCTTTTCCAAGGAGTCACTGATGCTGGGGAAGATTGAAGGCAGGAGGAGAAGGGGAGCACAGAGGATGAGATGGCTGGATGGCATCACTGACTCAGTGGACGTGAGTCTGAGTAAACTCTGGGAGTTGATGACGGACAGGTAGGCCTGGCGTGCTACAGTCCATGGGGGTCACAGAGAGTCAGACATGACTGAGCAACTGAACTGAACTGAACTATACTCCAAATTTATTTTATTTTTAATTTATTTTAAAAAGAAATAAAAATAAAAGCAGCATAGCAGGGGACTCACTTTGCCACAGCAGTATTATACCTACTCTTCTAAGAAACTAAGCTTCGAGTTTCTCTTAAGTTTTCACAGTAAGAGCCCTTTAATCTGGAACCCACCTTGGAGAGTGATTTGTCCAACCTCTGCTTGTCCTAGATGGAAACCTAGGGAGGGAATTTCCCCTCTCAGCTAATAGAGTTGCTTTCCAAACACTACCATTGAGGCCTCAAATTTCTGTGACTCTCAGCTGTACCATAATGTCTTCCTCCTCATTGAAGAAATATTGTAGGAATCTGGAAGGCACTGCTAGCTGAATTAGTTGCCTAGTAGAATACAGATCCAAACCTTGCTTCATTTAAACAATGCATCTTTACCGAGCAATCCATTTTAAAGGCACTAAAAAAAAGTTAACCATTTTCTAAGAAAAATAATCCAGACAATTCACTTCATCAAAGTACTGCTATCCTACCAAGACGTATCATACTGTGGCCAGAGTTACAGAAGAGCCTGACAAGGCCAATAAACAGGGCTTCAGATATATAGGCTTTACTACCATTCAGTGGTGGTGAAATCAACACACCAGCAGACAACTGCCATTGGAAAGACAGTGTGTTATACTCACAGATCTCAAGAGGAGGGGCACTCTCCACCTCGGGAGGTCACATAGGAGAGCACCAGTTCCGGTCAGGAGGTAGAAGAAGAGGGGCAACAATAAAGAGGAGCCTTTATTGTGGCTTCTGTGGAAAAGACCAGGCAAGGTGGGGAATCAGGCTTACGACTGGCTAGTTAGCTAATTTCAGTGGGCTCTGTGGCATTGGGGCAAACCCTAGTTAGTCTGGTACTTGGTCCTCAGATTATTAGGGATGGTGGGCCAGCGTGTGAGAGCCCAGTAAGGAAGGTGAGCTCTGTATTGTTCAGTGTGCATTTGACAGTACACTCTCAATTTACTTCTCTCTGTATGACAGATTCTGGGTCCACCCATATCTCTGTAACTGACCCAATTCCATTCCGTTTTTATGGCTTAGCAATATTCCATTGTATATACGTACCACAGCTTCTTTACCCATTCCTCTGTTGATGGGCATCTAATATCATATATTAATGCATATACGTGAAATCTAGAAAAATGGAACATGATGATCTATTCACAGAGCAGGAGCAGAGATGCAGACTCAGACGACAGACGTATGACATGGCGGGGAAGGTGAGCGTGGGATGAACTGGGAGATTAGGATTGACATATTTACTTTCACGTGTGAAACAGATACCAGTGGGAAGCTGCTCTATAGCACAGGGAGCTCAGTTAGGTGCTCCATGATGACTTAGAGGGATGGGATGGGAAGGAGGGCCGGCTAAGAGGATGTGGATATATGTCCACATATAGCTGACTCACTTTGTTGTATGGCAGAAACTAACAACATTGTAAAGTGATTATACTCCATTAAAAAAAAAAGTATACTCTTGGATGAGTTTATTATAGAAATTGGCCATCTCTGGGAGAGGCAGTCTCTCCCTGGTTGACAAAGTCCCAGGTGTCAAAGCATCAGAATACAGAATAGAACAGAGATCGGTAATACAAATGATTGGGAATGATGGGGAATGATAACCAGGGGAGAGTGAAACTGTAGGGTCAATGTTGTTCTTTTCTCACTTCACTCTGAATAGGAGACTAGCTGTGCATGAGTGTTTAGTCACTAAGTCATGTCTGACTCTTGTGACCCCAAGGACTGTAGCTTGCCAGACTCTTCTGTCCGTGGAATTCCCCAGGCAAGAATACTGGAGTGGGTTGCCACTTCCTACTCTAGGGGATCTTCCCAACCCAGGGATTGAACCCACATCTCCTGCATTCTTTATCATCTGAGCCACCATGGAAGCCGGGGGACTAGTTGTAACCTGTATTAGTACATTAGCCCTCCTTCCTCTTGCCTTTGGAGGATGCTACTTGAATCTGCCTTCTCTGTAGAGTCTCATACGGCTTTTTGGAGCAGGGTGCTTTAAGATGTCAGTGCTTCCTAATCAGAGAAACTCTGAGTTACCCCGTTATTGTGGAGCTAAACTCCATGCCCTGTTTCAGAGGAGCAATTGCAGTGCAGTGCAGGTGGTACCTATACTGTTCAAATAGCTGCGAATCTAAATGCTGGAATCCTGTTCTACTGGGTGCTCATTTTAAAGAGGAAAACACATTTCTGAATGTGGGCAAGAGACCAGTTTTAAAGGGAAGTTGACTTTTATCCATATATGAGTCTTTGACTTTGGGTTAGCAAAAGACTACTTCAAGATCCCAAATTTTAAGTTTAAAACATAGTCTAAATTAGTAACGTTGTCTGTCCAAGGCAAGTTGCTTTCAAAATATGTGAATTGTAGTATGTCTTTAGTCAGAGATGTTTAAGGTCTATTGGTTAGTATTTTATTTTCTATTTTCCTTGCAATGACTACTTTGTTCTTGAGGATTTCAAGTTGTAGTAAGAAGAAATATTTATAGATAACATTAAAAGATAAAAAGACAATCGCTTGTAAAATCATCTTCTTGATGGAACCAATTTGGAGTGTTGGGTTACTGCACATGATCTTTTTCTTTTGCCCATGCAGTGCATGGGATCTTACAGATTTCCCAGGTGGCTCAGCGGTAAGGAATCTGCCTGCCAGTTCAAGACACACGGGTCCGATCCCTGGTTTAGGAGGATCCCTTGGAGAAGGCAATGGCAACCCACTAAAGTACTCTTGCCTGGAAAATCCCACGGACAGAGGAGCCCGGCAGCCTACACTCCAAGGGGTCTCCAAAGAGTTGGACACGAGTTGGCAACCAACAACAACATGTGGGATCTTAGTTCTACCACCAGGGATTAAACCTACTCCCCAGCATTGAAAGCTTGGAGTCTTAATCACGGGAGGTCAAGGAAGTCCTAGCACATTGATATCTGAGAGAACAATGGCTCCCAGCAAATGGCTCAGCTACCCCCAGCACAGTGCAGTCAGAACAGAGAACTGATGCCTTGGTTTAACTCAGGCCTCCCTGGCCTCGTTCTCAGGCTTGTCACTTGGCCCTCTCTAATTCTCCGTTATCTCCTTTGTAAACAGAGACCATAAAAATGGGGGTTTTTAAACAGAATTTTAAAAATTGTGGTAAAATGCATATGACATAAAATTTACTATCTTAACCACTTTCAAGTGTATGGTTGAGGGACACCAAATATATTCACATTGTCGTGCTACCATTAGCCCGGCCCACCTCCAGAACTGTTTTCATCTTTCAAAACTGAACTCTGTACGCATTAAACAAACACATCCCATCCCTTCTACTTCCAGCCCCCTGGCAACCACCATTGTATTGACATTTTCTGTCTCTATGGATTGGACTATTCTAAACATCTCATGTAAGCAGAATCATACTACATTTATCGTATCGAGACTGGCATATTTCACTGAATGTAATGTCCGCAAGGTTGATCCATGTTGTAGCATGTGTCAGAATTTCCTTCCTCTCTGAGCCTGAATAAGAGTCCCTTGTATGCACATACTACTTTTTGCTTATCCATCTATGCTCCTGTGGACATTTGAGCTGCTTCCACATTTTGGCTACTGTAAATAATGCTGCTATGAACGTGTGTGTACCCATATCTCTTTGAAACTCTATTTTTGATTCTTTGGGGAATATATCCAGAATGGAACTGCTGGATCACGTGGTCATTTTATTTTTAATTTTTTTTGAGAAACCATCATGCTGTTTTCCACAGCAACTGCAGCTGTGTATACTCCTAGGACTGGATACTTGTAAATGTCCTTTCCACACCTAAATTTCTAGGACCCAAAACCTGTTTTTAAATAATCCCATTAAGCCATTTCCTCTTTACCAGGACATTCTGATCACCAAGGGAAAATGCCCAAGCATCTTTTGCTTGGGAAAGCTTCTAGTAATCTTTTTCTTACAATGGATCTGGGGCGAGAACCCTCCTGCCAGGCTACGTTTCTGTTCAGTTCAGTTCAGTCGCTCAGTCCTGTCCGACTCTTTGTGACCCTATGGACTGCAGCACGCCAGGCTTTCCTGTCCATCACGAACTCCATACCGGGGTGTCTACTCCGGGAGCCTACAGTACAAACAGTATGAAAAGGCTGTGTTTGCTCCCTTGTAAATACTCCCTCTGGGCAGTTTCGCGTAAAATAGGCGTGGAGGAGGTCCAGAGATCCCCGGGAGCAGAAGCTGATGTCCCGGCGTTGCGCATGAAAGTGGATGACCGAGGGTGCTGTCCGCGGCGGGCTGGGCGGGACCTGGGCGCGCACTTGCGGCGCGGGCTCCCGCGGTGGGAGGGGCGGGGGCGGCGCGCGTGCCTCTGCTGGGACCGTCCCGCCACTGGGGCGCACGGCGGCCGCGCAGGGGTACCAGGTGAGCTGGGATCGGGGAGGGAGGGAGCCGGGTGTGGGGGGAACCGGCGCTCATCCGGGAATGGGGACCTGGGATGCGGGATGCCCTCACCCAGAGGGAACAGAGCCTCCGGGCCAATCTCTGCTGCAGGACCCAGAAAAAGTGGGAGTCCCGGGCCCCCAACTTAACCGTAGGTGTAGATCCCGCGTTGTGGTATGGAGGAGGGACGCACCTGGGGACAGTTAAAGCTAGAATGGCCGGAGATTCGTCTCAGGGAGACCTGCAGAAGTTCCTGACTGTGGGTTTCCTCTCTTACCCTTTTCCAGACCAAGCGTGGGGACTCTGGGGGCATTGAGTTCCTCTCTGACATCCATTGCTTCTCGGCTCCGGATGCCTTCTTAGCTCACACTGTATGTTTCTGGGCTTTATGGTGTTAACAAAGTCCAAAGATGCTGTCTGGCCAACCCTACCACAAACAAGGGGAAAAACACATTTCCCCCTGAAATGCTTTTATTATATCTTGTTTTCTTTCCTTGCTATAGATTAAGCGAACTAATACAATCTCTAAACCTCCAGATTGTATGCAAAACTTGTGTGTGTCTTTATGGGCATTTCCATGAATTTTCTTTAATTGGAAAATATCGATGATTAAATAGCTAAAATCGCATCTTTGGCATCAGCATGGCAGGTCCTGAGGGTCCTCAGGGTGCTGGACTTGCAGATTCTTGTCTGAAATTTTGGGTTTGTGGGAAGAGTTGGGGACAGGGGGTTCCTTCAGGGTCCAGGGCAGACAACATTCACCCTCATCACAAAAGAGAGCTAAGAGTTGGTCTGTTTTCCACTAGTTCAAAGTTCAACTAGTTAATAAATATGTAGATGAGGAAACTGGGGCTTCCCAGGTGGCGCTAGTGGTAAAGAACCCGCCTGCTAATGCAGGAGACAGGAGAGACTCAGGTTCGATCCCTGGGTTGGGAAGAGCCCCCAGAGGAGGAAATAGCAACCCACTCCAGTATTCCTGCCTGGAGAATCCCATGGACAGAGGAGCCCGTCCATGTGGTCGCGAAGAGTTGGATATTCCTGTGGTCATGTATGGATGTGAGAGTTGGACTGTGAAGAAGGCTGAGCGCTAAAGAATTGATGCTTTTGAACTGTGGTGTTGGAGAAGACTCTTGAGAGTCCCTTGGACTGCAAGGAGATCCAACCAATCCTTTCTGAAGGAGATAAGCCCTGGGATTTCTTTGGAAGGAATGATGCTAAAGCTGAAACTCCAGTACTTTGGCCACCTCATGCGAAGAGTTGACTCATTGGAAAAGGCTCTGATGCTGGGAGGGATTGGGGGCAGGAGGAGAAGGGGATGACCGAGGATGAGATGGCTGGATAGCATCACTGACTCAATGGACGTGAATCTGAGTGAACTCCGGGAGTTGGTGATGGACAGGGAGGCCTGGTGTGCTGCAATTCATGGGGTCGCAAAGAGTCAGACACGACTGAGTGACTGAACTGAACTGAACTGAAGTGACTTAGCATAAAGACACGCACACACAGATAGTGAAACCAGGATGAACCTTTGTGAATGAAAGGTGTATCCAAGGTTTCTCTTGGTAACCACATGCAACCTCAGCTGCAGGGTTTTGGAGGACTCCAAGGGTGGGTGAGAGGGCCAGGGTTCCAAGTCTGTGTCTCCCTGGTCAACTGGCAACTTGGGGAAAGGGGGAGAGAATGGATGGTAGCTTAGCCTTAGAAAAGCACTAGGAAAACCCAGGGTGTGCTGGGGGGAGCTGCAGAGGAGTGTGTGGGGGTGGGGGAGGGTTGGATGGGAGTTTACTGCAAAATTCTCAGCTACCTGAGCAAAATCACATTGCATCATTCATCCCACTGGATTTGTTCCCTCCAAGTGGGCAAGAGTCCTCCGTGGATGTAAAGCAGTATATGCGGCCCTGTGAGTAGACACCATGTCTGGTCCTGCCTTCTTTATCCACAAAAACTTGCAGTCCCAGTCTCTGAGGTTCATGGGCAGGCTGGTCTTAGGCTGGAGGTCCTGAGCTGTGTGTTTTCAAAACACTGACATCCTGCAGCTAGCCTTAAACCCTTGCAATCTCTTCCCACTTTTAGAGAAAGAAAAGTAGAGGCTAAAATGACAGGGTTTTTCCATTATAAAAAAAATTCCCAAATCTTTGGTGCTGGCTTTTATTTGTATGCTGTGTAGTTTAGTTGAAACATATCTATCTGGTTTTGTTGAAGCTTGATAGATTATTATCTGTAGTTTATAGAGAGTCTGATAGCCTTAGGTGGTCTGTAACCGCCCTACGATTGAGATCCACTGTTGGGGCCAAGGGTAGGGAATAAACTGCATTATTCCACGATGTCCTTTGAATGGACATGGCTCCTTTGTGGCAGTCTGGTGCTCTGGTAGCAGCTGTGAATCGCACAGGACTCTAGAACTGATGAGGAAAGAAACTGCCTCCTTCTACTTGGTTCATGGTCCCGACTAGTTTTCGCCTCCTGTTCTTAACTTCACACGTGTTTGGTAAACTCAAACCGTTCTTTCAGTGAGGTTTAAGGGATGGAGGTGACATTTCTCAGTCAGTTACTCTAAATAAATCCCACATTGCACTGTTGTTTTTCAAAACAATGAGGTGGTTGTTTCTACCTACAGCCTGCCTTTTCCTGATATGATTATGGTTTAAATGGCCCCATTAACATGGCAGGGGTTTATTTGCAATGACAAATTAATTTTGCTCCTTACTTTAAAGCCATTAAAAGAACCAAACTTTTTTTCTTTTTTTCAATAACAGTTGCTGCTACACTAGCTTTTCAGTACAAGACAAATTTAGCTAATGTTACTCATGATTCTTTTATTCACAAATGTGTTTATTGAGGCCCTCTGTGTGTCAGCCCCTGGGGTAGGAGGTGGCTTCTTGTTTCTGCTTTCAAGGAGTCGACAGGCGATGAGGTCTTGAATCTGGACTTGCTAAGAACGGATTTCAGGAAGTGCTGCTTCGGGGACTCCTTGACTGTTTTCTTTGGGATTTAAATGACTGCCTTCTATCTGTGCATGAGTGCGTTATGGCTTTTGGCCAAGGGACAGGCTGTGGTCTTCTGGCCTCGCAGCATCCTTGCTGGTCAGCAGCGCCTGACTCCTATCACCCCGAGGGCTGTGTCCGTGATAGTTCTGCCAGTTGCATTGCCCCCGAGGGTAAACTGACTGGACCAGGAGAAAAGCATTCACTTTGGATCAGGAATACAAGGTCCCAGGGAGCAGTCAGGCTTCTCTGGTGGCTCAGATGGTAAAGAATCTGCCTGCAATGCAGGAGACACAGGTTCAATCCGTGGGTCAGGAAGATCCTTTGGGGAAGAGAATGGCTACCCACTCTAGTCTTCCTGCCTGGAAAATCCCATGGATAGAAGAGCTTGACAGGCTACAGTCCATGGAGTTGTCAGAGCTGGACACGACTGAGTGACTAACACTTTCATTTTCAGGGAGCGCTGGCCTCTTGTGTGAGGATTCTGACAACTCCTCTCCCCAACTCTGGCAGGTTTCCTATCCTTGAGCTATTCTTGCCCCAATTCATTCAGAATAAAAGTGATAGATGTTTACATGTATTCTGAGGTTTCTCTTAAAATCCCTTGAACTCTGTCAGACCTCAGTGCCTTTGCACATGCTGTTTTCTTTGCCTAGAATGCTTCCTCTCCTCTTGCCTGTTTCCTGAAAAGCTGAAATGTTCCCTCCTAAATGCTGTTCCTTTAGTGACCTGTCATGTACCCAGGTAGTTAATCCCTTTCTTTGTTGTAATATAGTGAAAGTGAAAGTGTTGCCCACTCGGTCGCATCCGACTCTTTGCCCCCGTAGACTGTAGCTCGCCAGGCTCCTCTGTCCACAGAATTCTCCAGGCAAGAATACTGGAGTGGGTTGCCATTTCCTTTTCCAGGGGATCTTCCCAAACCAGAGATGGAACCCAGGACTCCTGCATTGCAAGCAGATTCTTTGCCATCTGAGTCACCAGGGAAGCCCTTGCTATATCATTACTATTGTACAGCTTGTTCTATTCATCCATCAAAGGACTTAACAATTAACATGAGAAAGTCACTCAGTCATGTCCGACTCTTTGTGACCCCATGGACTGTCCAGAATACTGGAATGGGTAGCCTTTCACTTCTCCAGGGAATCTTCCCAACCCAGGGATTGAACTCAGGTCTTCTGCAATGCAGGTGGATTCTTTACCAGCTAAGCCACAAAGGAAATCCAAGAATACTGGAATGGGTAGCCTATCCCTTCTTCAGCAGATCTTCCCTACCCAGGAATCAAACCGGGGTCTCCTGCATTGCAGGCAGATTCTTTACCAACTGACTATCAGGGAAGCCCCTAGCAATTAATAGCTACCATTTATTGAGCACTTATTGTGTGTCCAGTGGTGTCCAAGTGTTTTTCTTATCTTTTTGGGTGGTGCTGGTGGTGGTATATTGACAGTTCTATGAGGCAGAGTTGTACTTTGTTAAAATAATTTCTCTGTCCATCTCCCCAAGTAGGCTGTGATGGTGGCTTGTACATCTGTGCATGTTATTCATTTGGTATCTCTAGGATCTGGCAGAGGGCCTAATTAATACACAGTGGGCACTGCATAAATATGTAAGTGGATGCATTTTACCAACAGCTATTTACAGCTGAATAATAAGCTAATTGTAAGTAATTCTTCTTTTAAATGAACATCATGCTGAAGTACACAGTCAAAATTTTAGCAAACACTGATAAGCAAGAAGAAGAAAGTTAGAGTACAACTCCCCCTCCTTCCCAGTACAGGAGAGTGTAAGCAACTTGCTTAGGGACACACAACTTCTCTTTGACTGAACAGAGTCAAGGTCAGGCCCTCTGGTTTATTGCAGTCTAGCTCTTAACCCTGCATGGAACTGCTGTTCCTTCTTCCCCTTCAAACACGGTGCGCCCCCCTCCCCCCACGCACAACATGAATAAATTACATTAAATGGGTTGGAAGAGCTGAAATTTGAAAATGAAATCCACCAGACACATCAAGTTGGAATGCATGACATCTACATTTAAAAATGTCCAGTGTTCAGTCTTTCCATGCTTTTGCACTTCCTATCACACCCCTCATTTAAGGCCATCCTGACTGAGAGAGGTGCAGAGGGAGGCAGTTTGGAAAGAGAATGCATTAAGTCAGACAAACAGAGGTTCGAATCCCACCTGTGCCACTAGATGCTATCAGGAATAGGTTGCAGTTTTAGTCTCTTCTGTAAAATAAGGGTAAGAAATATTTCTCAACTTTTTGTCAAGTTTAGAGGTCATACTGTGGTGAAGTGCCTCATGGGTGATTATTTTGTTTTGGTGATTGAATCTTTTTTTAATATTTATTTTATATTGGAGCATAGCTGATTAATAATGTTGTGTTAGTTTCAGGTGTATGGCTAAGTGATTCAGTTGTACATATACATGTATCTATTCTTTATCAAATTCTTTTCCCATTCAGGTTATTAAAGAATATTGTTCAGAGTCCTCTGTGTTATACAGTAGGTCCTTGGGGTGGCGGGGATGATCGATTAGGAGTTTGGGACTGACATGTTCAGGAGGGTGCTCAGTCGCTCAATTGTGTCCAGCTCTTCGTGACCCTTTGGACTATAGCCCACCAGGCTTCACTGTCTGTGGAATTTTTCAGGCAAGAATACTTGAGTGGGTTGCCATTTCCTCCTCCAGGGCATCTTCCCAACCCAGGGATCAAACCTGAGTCTCCTGCATTGCAGGTGGATTCTTTACCCACTGAGCCATCAGGAAAGCCCAGAATTGACATGTGCACACTGCTATATTTAAAGTAGATAGCCTTATGCATGATTAATGGTGGATCTTGTTGTGGGTAAGTCTCTAACAGTGATACCTTAGAGCTTGCCCCAGTAGTAGCCTGGCTAAGTTGTTTTTCACAGCTACACGTGGGGTTTTCCACCCAAATCCTTCATTTTAATTCTTATGAAGTGAAGTGAAAGTCTCTCAGTCATGTCTGACTCTTTGCAATCCCATGAACAACACAGTCTGTGGAATTCTGCAGGCCAGAATACTGGAGTGGATAGCTGTTTCCTTCTCCAGGGGATTTTCTCAACCCAGGTTTTGAACCCAGGTCTTCTGCAATGCAGGTAGATTCTTGGCCAGCTGAGCCACCAGGGAAGCCCTTTTAATTCTCACAGCATTTAACTTTTATATCGTTGTTAGATGTCTTTAGTAACTTGCCTTAAAGTCATTTTCTTAGAAATTCAATTTCTTCTCTTTGGAGATTAAAGAGAAAGAAGTGGCCAATTGAGGCTGTTCAAGCAATTTTTGTTTAAAAGTGGATCATTGTTTTCATTACCCTACCATTAATGTTTTCTATTTTCCTTCATCAGCGAGTTACTTTCTCTCGGTCTGTATTGCCAAACTGAACTCTCTTTGTCTTCTTGCAAGATGAAAGGAGACAGCCATGAATGAGCCACTAGATGATTTTGCAAATGCCTCTGATTTTCCCGATTATGCAGCTGCTCTTGAAAATTGCACCAATGAAAAGATCCCACTCAAGACGCACTACCTCCCTGTTATTTATAGCATCATCTTCCTGGTGGGTTTTCCCGGAAATGTGATAGCCATCTCCACGTACATCTTCAAAATGCGGCCCTGGAGGAGCAGCACGGTCATCATGCTGAACCTGGCCTGTACCGACCTGCTGTATCTCACCAGCCTTCCCTTCCTGATTCACTACTACGCTGGCGGAGAACACTGGGTCTTCGGGGACTTCATGTGCAAGTTCATCCGCTTCGGCTTCCACTTCAACCTGTACAGCAGCATCCTCTTCCTCACCTGCTTCAGCATCTTCCGCTACTTTGTCATCATTCACCCCATGAGCTGCTTCTCCGTCCACAAAAAGCGATGGGCCGTGGTGGCCTGTGCGGTGGTGTGGATCGTGTCGCTGGTGGCCGTCTTACCCATGACCTTCCTGATCACAGCTACCACCAGCACCAATAGATCCGCCTGCCTTGACCTCACCAGCTCAGATGACCTCATGACCATCAAATGGTACAATCTAATTTTGACCGCCACCACTTTCTGCCTCCCCTTGGTGATAGTGACGCTCTGCTATACAATGATTATCTACACCCTAACGCAAGGACCTCAGACGCACAGCTGCCTGAAGCAGAAAGCACGCAGGCTCACCATTCTGCTGCTTCTCGTGTTTTATATATGCTTTTTGCCCTTCCATATCTTGAGGGTCATTCGGATCGAATCTCGCCTGCTTTCCATTAGCTGCTCCACTGAGCATCAGATCCATGAAGCATACATCGTTTCGAGACCGCTAGCTGCCCTGAACACCTTTGGTAACCTATTACTGTACGTGGTAGTCAGCAGCAACTTCCAGCAGGCCGTCTGCTCCATGGTAAGGTGCAGAGCAGGCGGGGACCTGGAGCAAGGAAAGAAAGTCAGTCAGTCAAACAACCCTTGAAACACCCCATGTGCTCAGCCAAATTGAAATGCTGATACTTTAATAATAACTTCTAAGAAGTCCAGACTGTCTCCCTCAGTGGAATTCTCAGTCAATATTGTGCACTCAGGTCATTATATCCCAAAGCCAGGGCGGGGCTGCTGTGAATTCTTTGCAATCTGTTTATTGAGATCTCCCCTTGGGTAGATAAAAGAGTGGGATACACACATATAAGTCAAGTATTCAGATGCCGAGTTGGAACCATGGGAACTCAGGGCCCTCTGGGAGGACATCTAGTCTCACCAGCTTTATATATATATACATATATATATATATATATATAATTACATACACACACATATTTGCACATTATTGTTGATATTGTTTAGTTGCTAAGTCATATTCGACTCTTCTGCAACCCCACGAACTCCCACCAGGCTCCTCTGTCCGTGGGATTTCCCAGGCAAGAATACTGGAGTGGGTTGCCATTTCCTTCTCCAGGGGATCTTCCCAACCCAGGGATCAAACCTGCATCTCCTGCTTTGGCAGGCAAATTTTTTTTACCACTGAGCCACTAGTATATATATATATATATATATATAAATTGAAGTTTACCTACTTGCTATAGATTTAAGGCCATGAAAAGAGAAAGCCAGTCTTCTCACTTACATTTTCTTTTTTTTTGCTTTTTTTTTTTTTTGCTCAGGTCTGTTTGTCATGAGCACCTAAACTACTCAAAGCCTTATTTGTGTATTTCTTAATATTCACTGTTTAAAAACCTCATGTCTTTAAATTTTTTTCAAAATTTGCTCTGAAAGTACTAAACTGTGGTTTTCACTAGGCTTTAGTCAGTTTTGTAGGTTAAAACAACTCAGTGTGATACTCTTGAGACAATTCAAAGATCTCCATGCAAATAGCTGAAACTAATACTTGCAAGATATTTGGGGAATTATGTTTTTATTGTTGTAGATCATTTAAAAAATTGTTATTGAGGGATTTCTCCGGGGGTTCAGTGGTTAAGACTCCATGCTTCCACTGTAGGGGGCACAAATTTGATCCTTGGTTGGGGAACTAAGATCCTGAGTGCTGCCCAGCATGACCAAAATCTTTTTTTAATAATTAAAAAAAACCTTATTGAATTTATAAAATTTTTAAGCTGTACTAGTAATTATCAACATTTCTTGGAGAAGGAAGAAGCACTTTGGGGTAATAGAAGTACTTTAAAACATAATGTATATTTTTTCTTTTTTTTGGTCATTCAGTCATATCTGACTCTTTGTGTCCCTTTGGATATAGCCGGCCAAACTTCTCTGTCCGTGAGATTTTTCAGGCAACAATACTGGAGTATACATTTCCCCCTCCAGGGGATCTTCCCCACCCAGGGATCAAAACCAGATCTCTTGTGTCTCCTGCTTTGCAGGCTGAGCCATCGGGGAAGCCCCATGTATATATTGAGTATTAGAAGGGGACAACAGAGGATGAGATGGCTGGATGGCATCACCGACTCAATGGACACGAGTTTGGGTAAACTCCAGGAGTTGGTGATGGACAGGGAGGCCTGGTGTGCTACAGTTCATGGGGTCGCAAAGAGTTGGACACGACTGAGTGACTGAACGGAACTGAACTGAACATTGTTTTGATTTCTGTGAGAAAATATTCTAGGAAACACTGATTCTCCTTAGATACCTTTTGTGTCTCTGTTGAAAATATGTTCTCTGTTGTAACGGCTGAAGCAACTTCTGAATTGTGTGTACTTAATTAGCACTAAATGTAAATATTTAAGAAAATGCCTAGTCTGGATACTCAAAGCCTTGGTAAATGTGTTGATACAGTTAATAAACTAATTTAAAATCACTGAATAGGCTGATAATAGTTTTCTGTGAAAATGCAGCCTTACCACCATTCTAATTACTTGAAGCTTATGTTCTCCATGTTTATGGTACAAAAATAAGAACCAGGTATGGAATAAGGCTGGAGCAGATGATTTAAACAAAGCAGAGTGTATCATAGGAACACTTTGTGATTTTCGGGATCTTCTAGAACTTGCCATCTGGCTCAGACCTAAGTGAGGATGCTTATTGGGACACTCCAGGCAAGTAGGGGAGAAAGAGGAAGGCCAGCAGCTCTGCAAACTTCCCTGGATGATGGTGCCTCTCTGCACAGAACCTTCTGAGCTGTCTTCTCCTGGGCTTTTGGGATCTTAGTTTCCTGACCAGGATCAAACTCAGGGCCTCAACAGTAGAAACTTGCAGTCCTATCTTGGGTTGTTGTTGTTTTATAAATACCACGTGGAACGATTTACAATAGCCAGGATTTGGAAGCAACCTAAATGTGATCTTCCCTGGTGGCTGAGATGGTAAAGCGTCTGCCTACAATGCCTACCATGTGAGAGACCGGGGTTCATTCCCTGGTTCGGGACGATCTCCTGGAGAAGGAAATGGCACCCCACTCCAGTACTCTTGCCTGGAAAATCCCATGGACGGAGGAGCCTGATAGGCTACAGTCCATGGGGTCGCCAAGAGTCGGACACGACTGAGAGACTTCACGTCACTCACTTTAAATGTACATCAGTAGAAGAATGGATGGAGAAATGTGGTACATATATGCCAGGGAATATCACTCAGCCACAAAAAGGAACGAAACTGGGTCATTTGTAGAGACGTGAATAGACCTAGAGACTGTCATACAGAGTGAAGTAAGTCAGAAGGAGAAAAACAAATACTGTATATTAACACATGGAATCTGAAAATAAAAATTTGGTATAGATCTTATTTGCAAAGCAAATGGAAACACAGACATGGAGAACAAAGGTATAGGGCGGGGGAGAGGGAGGTGGGATGAATCAGATTGGGATCGACATATATGCAGTACTGATGCTGTGTATGGAATAGGTAGGGGCTTCCCTGGTGGCTCAGATGGTAAAGTGTCTCCCTGCAATGCGGAAGACCAGGGTTCGATCCCTGGGTCAAGAACATCCCCTGGAGAAGGAAATGGCACCCTACTCCAGCACTCTTGCCTGGAAAATTCCATGGGCGGAGGAGCCTGGTAGGCTCCAGTCCATGGGGCTGCAAAGAGTCGGACACTTTGCCAACTTGTGCCCGACTCTTTGCGACCCCACTTTCACTTTTCATGAAATGGCTAAGTAAGGAGAACATGCTGTACAGCACCGGGAACTCTACTCCATGCTCAACGGTGGCCTAAATGGGACGGAATCCAAACAAGAGGGACTCTATGTATACTCATAGTTGGCTCATTTTGCTGTGCAGTAGAAACTAACCTAGCACTGTAAAGCAACTATACTCCAGTAAGATTTTTTCAAAAAGCCCTTTCACTCGAGGCCCGACTTGCCCGCCTGAGTAGCCACACTGTGTGATTTTCGTTGTTGCTGCTGCTGTTTAGTTGCTGTCGTGTCTGCTTCTTTTGACACCCCACGGGGTGTAGCCCGCCAGGCTCCTCTGTCCATGGGGTTCTCCAGGCAAGCACACTGGAGCGGGCTGCCATTTCCTTCTGCAGGGGATCTTCCCAACCCAGGAATCAAACCCATATCTCCTGTACTGGCAGGCAGCTTCTTTACCACTGTGCCATTCGGGAAGCTTGAGTTGCGTTCAAATGTCCCCTGGGAACCTGGAAGCTCAGTATCTGTCCTCCCCACAACCCCCACCCAGGGATAAGCAGCTCCTCTCCTGGGCCATCACCAAAGCATGACCAGATAGCTCAGCCTTTCTACTGTCATTGTTATTCTAGCTCTGGTCTCAAGCCCCTTGCCTTTCTATTTCTTATTCCAAAGGTTTCACCCACCAGAGAAAATTCACCCCAGTCTCCTTCCTTCATCTCAATCTCAACTTGTTACCGTAGCTTCTTTTATCCTTTTCCTTCTTCCCACGGATGTACAGAACAAATCATCTCTCTTTCTGATGCCGATTCCTCCCACTGTGTCTTTGGTCCTTATTCTGCTCTCTTAGGGACTTGAGCCAACTCTCAATCCCACTTTCTCAGATTTTTAACATCTTTATTACCCCGACTAGTTGACCTTAGCTGAGGAACATGCATCCTTTTCCTTTATCCTCAGAATTCCTTCGCTAGATTCAGCAGTTCTGTCATTGTCTTATCTGACCGGTTCCCTGCAGTCGTGGGTCAGGTACAGATGACTCTCTGCCCTCCAGGGTTCTGCTGATAGAATGTAATCACAATGATCCTAGCTAAATTAGATTCAAAGGGTCACTTCTCTTTTCCCGAGTAAAGCGTTGTGCACAAATTGTGCCGGAGGATGCAGTTTGGAACTGAAGCCAAAAAAGAGATTGATGATACTTCTGAGACTGGAATGGGACCGGAATGCCCTTTGCCCAGTTCTCCCAGTTGTAGGCAGAGAAAGGGTAAGAACAAAACAGCAGAGCTCTGGCTGTCTGCCAGGAAGGGAGCTGGCTGGTCTTCCCACAGCCTAGGGACCGGAATCTGCATCCAGACACACCTGCTCTGAACTCAGGAGACAGTAACCCCTCCACTTCATCTTTAACATGTATGAGTGTGTGTTCAGTCCTGTCCAACTCTTTGTGAGTTGGACTGTAGCGCACCAGGCTTCTTGTCCATGGAATTTTCCAGGCAAGAATACTGGAGTGGGTTGCTATTTCCTTCTCCAGGGGATTTTCCCAACCCAGGGATCAAACCCATGTCTCTTGCATCTCCGGCCTTGGCAGGCAGGTTCTTTACCAATAGCACCACCAGGTAAGGCTTCAAATAATCACAAAAATTAGAGAAATTAGCAAGTGACCTCACATAGCCATGCCTTAATTTCATCAAGAATCAGCAATCTACCATCCTTATTTCATGTATCCTTCCCCATAGATTTTTTTTTTTTTTTTTCTAGAACATCCAACAGCTAATCCTAGAAAACATAGTAGGATTCTCTGGTGGCTCAGACAGTAAAGTGTCTGCCCGCAATGTGGGAGACCCAGGTTCGATCCCCGGGTCAGGAAGATCCCCTGGAGAAGGAAATGGCAACCCACTCCAGTTCTCTTGCCTGGAAAACTCATGGATGGAGGAGCCTGGTGGGCTACAGTCCATGGGGTCACAAAGAGTCAGACATGACTGAGTGACTTCACTTTCACCAATAAATTCTTCCACATTGATCTCGTTCAAAACATGTGATACCAAAACAGAATAAAAAATGATCCCTTCACATTATCTAATATCTGATCCATATTTTCTCTCCCCTAGTTGCCTCAAATGTGTCCTTTCATAGTTTTTTCTTTTTTGTCCCAAATCAGGTTCCGAACCAGGTGTATGTGTTACACTGGGTTGAGATATCTGCTAAATTTCTTTTAGTCTATTAGAGTGACCTCTCCCTTTATTTATGAATGAGTCCTGTCATTTGTTCTCGGAAATTTTCCACATTGTGAATTTGATTGTTTGAACTCCTTTTTGTTATTTATCAGCAGTCCTCGACGCCTTGTATTTAAGTTGGAAGGCAGAGCTAGAGGTAGGCTTAGGTACAGGTTCGTTCTTCCCTCCCTCCCACCCTGCTTCCTTCCTTCACTTCCTCCCTCCTTCTCTCTTTCCCTCTTCTACTTTTTAAAAACAACATCTATTTATTTATTTGCATCGGATCTCAGTTACAGTATTCAGGATCTTTCATTGTGGTGCATGGAATCTCCAGTTGAGGGGCAGGCTTAGATGCCCCCACAGCATGTGGGATCGTAGTTCCCCAGCTAGGGATCAAGCCCACATCCCTTGCACTGCAAGGCAGATTCTTAACTGCTGAACCAGGGAAGTCCTTCTTTCCTTTCTTTTTCAGACGCTCTAATCCACCAGAGGAGGTGTGTGATGTCTGACTATCTTGTAATGTGGTAATCGAGCGGGGTTTCAGGATGTACCAGCATGATCCTTCGATCATAAAACTAGTTTCCTGGTCATTGCTTATTGTTGTCATAATCCACTGGGCCTTTCACCATGGTTACTTTAACATTCAAACATTCTCCTGTTTTTGTTAGTCATGGCTTTCCTGTAAAGATCTTTGATGCCTCAACTGCCTTTACCCCTTCCACTCTGAACACATCTCTCACTGATCAGGTTTAGCTATTCCTGCACCTGTGGAAAGACATGAGGAAGGAATAAAAAGAGATATGGAAGCTTCCTCTCCAGTATTTCCTCCAAGAGAGTGTAAGTGTTGATAGAATTTCTCTTTCATATGAGAACATTTTTTTTGATGATCATGAATTTTAAGCTTTAATGGAGTACAATTGCTTTATAATATTGTGTTGGTTTCTACTGTACAGCCAAGTGAGCCAGCTATATGTATACATATGTCCCCTCTTTTTGGAACTTCCTTCCTATTTAGGTCACCGCAGAGCACTGACTAGGATTCCCTGGGCCATCAATAGCGTATATATGTCAGTCCCAACCTCCTAATTCATCACAGCCTTTCCCCCACTCCTTGGAATCCAAACATATGTTCTCTAGGTCTGTGTTTCTATTTCTGTTTTGCAAATAAGACCATCTACACAATTTTTCTAGATTCTGGCTGTAAGTATTAAAACACGATATTGTTTTCCTCTTTCTGACTCACTTCACTCTGTATGACACTCCGTCCACGTCTCTACTAGTGACTCAACTTCATTCCTTTTTGTGGCTGAGTAACATTCCATTGTGTATACGTACCACATCTTCTTCATCCATTTCTCCATTGATGGACATCTAGCTGCTTCCATGTCCTTGCTATTGTAAATGTTGCTTCAGAGAATATTGGGGTGCATGTGTCTCTTTGAATTATGGCTTTCTATGAGATAGATTTTTGTTAACTCTTTGAGGTTTACTATCACAGCCATACCTGTGATCCATAGGGTAGGAACTGCGCCCTTGGGGAAGGAGGTCATCAGTAAGAGCGTTCTTACTGCTGCCAGGTTTTTCCTCCACACCCACCTTATTGCCTTTGGGTATCCTTTTGGGCCAGTGGAGGCCAATTTGTTTTCCCCTTAAGGAGCAGAATAAGACATCATTCATAACTACAAGGCCATGTAACACTTAGGGTCAAACATTATTTCCTGTTATAATTTTATTCTTAAATTCTACCCAGCACCATTCAATATAATCTATCTGATGTTATACAATTAGCTCAAATGATAGAAGAGCAATAATGTAAAAATGATTGGAGGGTGAGAGCCACTTCTGTTACTGAGTTTCCAGGAAGAAATTATATCCTAGTACACACTGGTGCTTTTTTTTTTCCAGTTCTGTTTCCTTTGTTTTGCTTCTGTCTGAATATTTTCTATTGATCGTGCCTTGTATTCTATGCAACTTGCTATTAAGCATATCTATTGAATTTCTAATACCAGATACTTTATCTTTTTCATTTATAGGATGTACATTTGTTTCTTTTAATGAACTCTACCATGTCAGTGAATTTCTTTGTCCTTTAATCTATTTTGTCCTCCTTTCCCCGTGTTTTCTAGAACTGAATAATCACAGTTATTTTAAAGTTCTTATCTTTCCATGTCTGGATTACCTTTGGGTCTGCTTCCATTGACTGCTATCTTCCTCATTTTTATTAACCACATGGTTCTGTCTCCTTGCATGTCTATTTATTTTTGATTGAATGAATGAAATTGCCTGTGAAAGAATCAGAGAGGCTTTCCTGAGAGGTTTTTATTTCAGTTATTTTACTTTTCAATTGTAAAATTTCTGTTGATCTCCATTGCTCTCTGAAAGTTACACTGGTGTCATTCACTGAATAAATATATTTTTTCTTTAACTCTTTAAGCATGTTTAAACAGCTGCTTTAACATCATTGTCTATTAAATCCAGCATCTGGCTTGTATCCCTTTCCCCTGGATGCTGAAACAGTTATGATAAATTTGGTGGCTTCAAACAACACAAACCTACTCTCTTTTAGTGGGAGCAAACCCCGGGAGATGGGGAAGGACAGGGAAACCTGGTGTGCTGCAGTCCATGGGGTCACAAGGAGTTGCACTTGACTGAGAGACTGAACAACAACTGTCTTTGGAGGCCAGAAATCTGAACCAAGTTTCACTGGGCTGATGTCAGGGAGTTGGCAGTCCTGCCTTACTTCTGGGAGCTCTAGAAGGGCTTTTGCATGTTCCAGCTCATATACACCACCTGCATTCCTGGGCTCATGGCCCCTCCTTCCTCGTCAAAACCAACAGTGTGTCATCTTCAAATCTCTGTGACTTGGACTTCTATGTGAATATCTCCCATCTCTGAGTCTGACTCTCCTGACTTCATTTTACTGTAACTCTTGCAATTCTGCAGATAATTCAGGGTAATTTCTTCATTTCAAAATCTGTCATTAAATCCCACCTGCAAAGTCTATTTTTCTATGTAAAGTAACATGTTTGGGACTTTCCTGGTGGTCCAGTGGTTAAGAGTCCATGCTCCCAATGCAGGGGCCAGGGTTTGATCCCTGGTCAGGGAACTAAGATCCCACACCCTTCCACCTGTATTTTGGGCTTTCCTGGTGGCTCAGAGGGTAAAGAATCCACCTGCAATGCAGGTGACCCAGGTTTGATCCCTGGGTCAGGAAGATCCCCTGGAGAAGGAAATGGCAACTCACTCCAGTATTCTTGCTTGGAGAATCCCATGAACAGAGGAGCCGGGCAGGCTACCATCCATGGGTCACAAAGTCAGACACAACTAAGCACGTAGGTAAATGTTTACAGGTTCTGGGGATTAGGATGAGGACATTTTGGAAAGGTTAACACGCAGCCTATCACAGTGGTTTCTTAAAGGACAAGCCATTAAAGCAACAATAATAACAACATAAAGTGACCTAGAGGTCAGTTTCTAATTGCTTTCTTTGGCTGTGGAACACATTCTTCTATTTTGTGTGTCTTGATGTTTTACTGAATACTGGGTATTGTAGAGACACTAGATTCTATTATTGTCCTTTGAAGACAGCTGACTTTTCTTCCAGGATCAGCATGTAGGATCTACCCAGACCAGGGATCAAACCCATGTCTCCTGAACAGGCAGGCAGATTCTTTACCACTGAGCCACCAGACACTCTGCCCAGTTTTATTCATTGGAAGGACTAATGCTGAAGCTGAAACTCCAATACTCTGGCCACCTGATGTGAAGAACCAACCCATTGGAAAAGACCCTGACGCTAGGAAAGATTGATGGCGGGAACAGAAGAGGACGACAGAGGATGAGATGGTTGGATGGCATCACCAACTCTATGGACCTGAGTTTGAGCAAGCTCCGGGAGTTGGTGATGGACAGGGAGGGCTGGCGTGCTGCAGTCCACGGGGTTGCAAAGAGTTGGACACGACTGAGCGGCTGAACTGAACTGAGGAGAGGCTCTCTTTGTTCCACTGTAGTCTATGGCAGGTGAGGGAGCAGGACCTATGCGGAACACTTCCTGTTTGTTTTCACATCAAGAGACTGCTAAGCTTTTGAGGTTGAACCAGAAAGATTCTTGACTTGAGGACAATTTTTTGAAGCCTATCATTAACACCCTCAGAAACATGCTTGAAACAGACAGGAGTTCTAAAGGAATGATCAAAGAACAAAGGAGAACTCCGGGATACTAAGCTGGAGGAGATTAGTGAGGTTGTTCCAAACGTCCTCCACTCCCTGCCTATGACTTGATATGCCCTTTGTACCTCTGCAGCCCTGTGTATTTCTGGCATCTTATTTCTATTTACCCTAACTGTTTGATATCTAGAATAAAGTCTTAGGGGCTGGTAGTACGATATCAGAGGTGTTTCCTGATCTCAGTGTGGGTGAAGCTTCCTCTGACTTTTGTTCTTTTGTGTACATTTGAGGTTTTAGAACAGCGGGACTTTTTAAAGCGCACCTAAACCACCGAGTTTCTTGCAGTTGCTCTGTTTCCTTATTTTCATTTTTGTCTCTATGCTACCATATTATATGATATAGGAGTATATGGTATGTGATAATGTGATAGCATTTAATTTGTTCTCCATGATTTGAAAATGTGTCCCCTAGCCTGATCATATTGTTTTTCTTTTTGGAAATGCTCATTAACAGTACATTCATGCCTCTAAATGATGCTTTTTGGATTAATCACAATTCCTTCCAGAAACATTTGAAAACTAAATAAAGATGCATAAACATTCTGTATTCTGTCTATATCTTTGCTTATTGAATACAGGGTTTTAAAGAACAGAGGAATGCCTACATGTTTAGAATTACTATACTATTTAAAATTTCTGTTCAGGTTAACTAACACCAGCATCTTCTAAACTTATCTGTATGCAGGTCAGGAAGCAACAGTTAGAACTGGACATGGAACAACAGACTGGTTCCAAATAGGAAAAGGAGTACGTCAAGGTTGTATATTATCACCCTGCTTATTTAACTTCTATGCAGAGTACATCATGAGAAACGCTGGACTGGAAGAAGCACAAGCTGGAATCAAGATTGCCAGGAGAAATATCAATAACCTTAGATATGCAGATGACACAACCCTTATGGCAGAAAGTGAATTGGAGCTAAAAAGCCTCTTGATGAAAGCGAAAGAGGAGAGCGACAAAATTGGCTTAAAGCTCAACATTCAGAAAACGAAGATCATGGCATCTGGTCCCATCACTTCATGGGAAATAGATGGGGAAACAGTGTCAGACTTTATTATTTTGGGCTTCAGAATCACTGCAGATGGTGACTGCAGCCATGAAATTAAAAGACGCTTACTCCTTGGGAGAAAAGTTATGACCAACCTAGATAGTATATTCAAAAGCAGAGACATTACTTTGCCAACTAAGGTCGGTCTAGTCAAGGCTATGGTTTTTTCTATGGTCATGTATGGATATGAGACTTGGACTGTGAAGAAGGCTGAATCCCGAAGAATTGATGATTTTGAACTGTGGTGTTGGAGAAGACTCTTGAGAGTCCCTTGGACAGCAAGGAGATCCAACCAGTCCATTCTGAAGGAGATCAGCCCTGGGATTTCTATGGAAGGAATGATGCTAAAGCTGAAGCTCCAGTACTTTGGCCACCTCATGGGAAGAGTTGACTCATTGGAAAAGACTCTGATGCTGGGAGGGATTGTGGGCAGGAGGAGAGGGGACGACAGAGGATGAGATGGCTGGATGGCATCACCGACTCAATGGATGTAAGTCTGAGTGAACTCCGGGAGATGGTGATGGACAGGGTGGCCTGGCGTGCTGCGATTCATGGGGTCGCAAAGAGTCAGACATGACTGAGCGACTGAACTGAACTGAACTCTATGCAAAGTACTCTGTTATACCCTGGAGACATAAACCCTAGTCATAAACAATTTTGCTTTCAAAGACACTACAGTCTTGCAAACTATATTATTCATGTGTGCCTTTTAGGTTGAGTCTCTATATTGTCCTGTAGTCAAATCTCAATAAAATGTTATGTTCTTGTCACCATTTCAGTTTATTATTATTCTAGTTACATCTAAAAAACTCAATCCAAAGGGCCATTTCATGAACACATATAATTATCTCAATTCCTCTCACCAATAAACCTGAAGTCAGTTCTAGGTGGTAAATCCATAGAAATTTCCAAGGGAGCTAATTGTGCATGCCCCATTTATCTGTTTAAATCCATCTAGAAGATGAACACCACTGTGGTATTTGGTATTAAATGCTTATTATTATCCCATTATCAGAGGCCACATTATAAATATCTGTATCTCACATCACAAAAGTCAAGAAAAAATCTACAAGTGTACCACAAATGATCTTCTTTGTATAAATAAACTATTCACACCTTCTTCAGCTTTTGTGAAATTTTCTCTAAACCCTCAGCCCAAGATAGCCAGTTCTACAAATTATTTTTCTTATTTATGAAGCACTTTGGGCACTTTATCTTACAGGTCTTGGATTATCACTCTTCCATATCCATGTGTTTCTCCCCAGTGAGATTTTTAGCTCCTCCAGCACATGGTCGTGTGATGTTTCCAGCTCTTGGCAATATGCTAGAAGGTGTGATATATAGAACAATTAAAGACATGAGCCTCTTATAGAATGAGGAATACCTGCTTTTTTTAATCCCAATTCTTACTCTCCCAATTTCTGGGTATAGGGGATTCATGCTTAAATTGAACCTTTGGATTGCCTTCTGTTTTTGGTAACAGGCTAGATTAAATTTACTCTACAACCTTCCAATTGGAACCAGTGAAAATGGCTAAATAAAATATTTTCATAAACACCTATAAAAATGCTCACTGAGCTGGTAAGAAACTAAAGAATCCACAAAGGGAAAAAATAAATATGAAGATGGGAAGCTAGAAGTCAGCAGACAGCAGAAGCAGCAGTTTTCCAAACAGGAGCTGCAAAATCACGGTGGTTTTGAGCCCAAGATACCTGTGTTGGGAAGAATAAGGTGATCATACCTCCTGATTTATCCAGGACAATACTAGTTAATGTCTGTTGCTCTGGTGTAGTTATTAATTGCACCCACTTTTATTCTTAAAAGCATATGGAATGATACATGCTCATCTTAAGTATAAGAGATAGGACATAATGTACGGAACTCAAAAAGTGAGGAGTTCTAACAGATCTTTGCAAAACTCGGCCCATCAGTGTTAGAGGGAATATTAAATAAGACTACGAAGCAGAAGGGAACAGCATGTAAAATAGCCTGCATTTACTTTGACACTGGATGGAAGGAAAATGAATTTGCCCCTGAGAAATCATTGTCAGCATCAAACTCTCATGTAAATTTGTTGTTACCTGCATGTTAAAATTGAAGTTCAAGTGGAGAATTGAATTTAAAGTGACTTCCAGATGGATAGGACTACCAGGGAACTGGCAGAAAACATATGCAAGACCTCTCTGAGGGAACAGGGCTTTAACCTCGGTCTCCGAGAATTCCTATTGGTAAAATTTTCAAGGAAAATGAGAAACACATCTAAAAACAAATCAGAAGAAGTGTCATCATAAAGGCCCAATGGGTGAAATACATCAAAATTAGAGAACAGAAGAAAGAAATTGTCAGAGTTCATACGTGAGAAATATCAAACACTGATTGCAAAATGAAGGTTTAATTTAAAAATTGAGATTTTTTAAAATTTATTTTTTAATTGAAGAATAATTGCTTTACAGTATTGTGTTGGTTTCTGCCAAACATCTATGTGAATCAGAAATAGGTATACATATTGCTCCCTCTTCAACCTCCCTCCCACCTCCCTCCCCCTCCCACCCCTCTAGGTTGTTACAGAGCCCTGGTTTAAGTTCCCTGAGTCATATAGCAAATTGCCAGAACTGAGTCTTGGGACTTTCCTGGTGGTCGAGTGGTTAGGACTCTGGGCTTCCCACACATGGAGCATGGGTTCAATCCCTAGTTGGGGGACTAAGACCTAGCATGCCACATGGCTCAGCCAAAATAAAAAAACAAATAAAATAAAAGACACCCCCAAACTGAGCAGCTTAAGAAAACCATTTATTTATTTAAAAACTGAGTCTTGAGAAGAAGAGTGATGAAAGTGAGACCTTAATATTAGTAAGCAAAAACCCCTCAAACTTCTAGAACTAACAGACATGATAAATTAAAATAAAAATTTTGATAGGTAAAACAGGAGACCTAACTCTGAAAAAGAAAACTGAAAAATTGAAAATGAAATAAGGAATAATTCTCTGGAACGCAACCCAAAGAAACAAGAAAATGAAAGATTTGAAAGAGTCCCACCTTGAGGAGAAAGTGATAAGGCCCAGTATGCATCTGAGCAGATTTTTAGAAGGAGATGTAAGAGAGACTTGGGGGAAAAACAGTTTGGTAATTAGGTCACAAGTATTTACTGTATTAATTAACAAGCAAGCAAATGGATTATAGAAAGGTTTTGTATAGAACAGTGATGAAAATCTGTCCTAAACTAAGGATATGATTAATTCAGTTCTGTTTACTGGGAGTTATAAGAGATAAAGAGATAATCAATTAATTCAAGTGAAGTCGAGAAATAAGAGGGAAAAAGAAACAGAAAAGTGGGACAGATGAGGCCATAAAATAAGATGGAAGAACAAATACGTCAGTGATCACAATAAATGTGATGACGAAATAGCCCAATCTAAAGTCTAGATTTTCAGCTACAGCAACAAAAACAGGGTTGAACTGGCCTAAAGATAGACAGATCCATGAATGCAATAGTTTGCCAGCAGAGCGACATTACATGGTCAAAGTATTTTCTAACATGGGAAAATCCCATGGACAGGGGAGCCTGGAAGGCTTCAGTCCATGTGGTCACAAAGTGTCAGACACAACTGAACCACTGAGCACCTAGGCACCAAGTCAAAACTTGTTTGCTTTTGTTTTGAATGCTTTTAATTTTATAAAATGTTGCAAAGATAGTGCAAAGAATTCATATATATTCCTTACTTGATGGTGGTTGTTGTACAGTCGATAAGTCCTGTCTGAGTCTTTTGCGACCCTATGGACTGTAGCCTGCCAGGCTACTCTGTATGTGGGATTTCCCAGGCAAGAATACTGGAGCGGGTTGCCATATCCTTCTCCAGGGGATCTTCCTGACTCAGGGATTGAACCCACATCTCCTGCATTGGCAAATGAATTCTTTACCACTGAGCCACCTGGGAGGCCCTTCTTACTTGGTTATTCCTGCTGTTAACATCTTAAATAACTATGGTTCAGTTCAGTCTCTTAGTCGTGTCCGACTCTTTGCGACCCCATGAATCGCAGCACGCCAGGCCTCCCTGTCCATCACCAACTCCCGGAGTTCACTCAAACTCATGTCCATCGAGTTGGTGATGCTATCCAGCCATCTCATCCTCTCTTTTCCCCTTCTCCTCCCGCTCCCAATCCCTCCTAGCATCAGGGTCTTTTCCAATGAGTCAGCTCTTTGCATGAGGTGCCCAAAGTATTGGAGTTTCAGCTTTAGCATCAGTCCTTCCAATGAACACCCAGGACTGATGTTCACTCTTGCCATCTCCTGTTTGACCACTTCCAATTTGCCTTGATTCATGGACCTGACATTCCAGGTTCCTATGCAATATTGCTCTTTACAGCATCGAACCTTGCTTCTATCACCAGTCACATCCACAACTGGGTATTGTTTTTGCTTTGGCTCCATTTCTTCATTCTTTCTGGAGTTATTTCTCCACTGATCTCCAGTAGCATATAGGGCACTTATCGACCTGGAGAGTTCCTCTTTCAGTATCCTATCATTTTGTTTTTTCATACTGTTCATGGGGTTCTCAAGGCAAGAATACTGAAGCAGTTTGCCATTCCCTTCTCCAGTGGACATTTGTCAAAATTTGAAAAAAAAAAAAGTAGATTTTCAGATTACATTTTCATATAACTTGTGCTAAAGGTTCCCTTGAAGAAGGAATGGCAACCCACTCCAGTATTCTTGCTTGGAGAATCCCATGGATAGAGGACCCTGGCAGGGTACAGTCCATGGGGTTGCAAAGAGTCTGACACTACCGAAGCAACTTAGCTCATATGCATGATGAAGCTTATAACTTAGTGACTGAATAATAATAACAAAAATACTCTTTTAAAGAGACACATCTAAAATGCAAAACAACTTACTAACTAAACAATAAATATAAATAAACACAAGAAATGTACTTATAGTATTGAAAACATTAGAAATTTTCTCAACACAATATAATCTTACTACTCATTAAATAATCAGTGCCAGTGTTTCTGGGCAGATGGTAGCTGTTGTTCACATATTCAGGGACCCAAATGCCTTTCAATTCATGACTTCTCTACTCCCTAGAGCCTTGGAATCTTCTTAATCCCCCCTTTTTCTTAACCACTTTTCTCACAGTCCATTGGCAGTAACTGATCACAGATCTCTCCAAATGGCCTGGTTGTAGATCCTCATTATCTGACAATTTAAGGATTGCAATGCTAATTTTATGGCAACTGTCCCAATCATAATACATAAAGGCAGAGCAGATCACAGATAACTGTCATATCAAAGCTCCTTCAGAAAAGGGGAAGGATTGAGACAAGAATTCTGAAATCCTACCATGTAGGCATTGTGAAGACCACTGAGCCCGAGCTGTGGTGGAAGTTTCTCTCTTTTTAAAACATTTATTTCTTACAATTCTTGACATTGAGAACTCCAAAGTCAAGGTGTCAGTAGATACCTTCATTCTTTTTTTAATATTTTTTTTGATGTGGACCATTTTTCAAGTCTTTATTGAATTTGAGACAATATTGCTTTTGTTGTTTATGTTTTGATTTTATTGGCTGTGAGGCATGTGGGATCTTAGCTCCCCAACCAGGGATCGAACCTGTGTGCCCTGCATTGGAAGAGGAAGTCTTAGCCACTGGACCATCGGGGATGTCCTTGAGGTTTCTGGGTTAAACTCAATTCTATTCTTTAGAAGAAACTTCCTTTGCACTGTTCCTCACTGTCCTGGAGATTCTCCTTAATCCTCTCTCCTCTGAGGCAGTGGTTTCAAGTCCTAGCAAGCATCAGAATTCCCTGGAGGGCTTGTTACAACACAGATAGATGGGCACTCTGCTGAGAGTTTTAGATAGAGTTTCTGGAGAGTTTGCATTTCTAACAAGTTCCTGGGTGATGATGAGGCTTATGGTGTGGGGAACACACTTTGAGAGAACCATTGCCCTAAAGCTCCATCTGAAATGGGCTCAAGAAATATGTCCTCTTAGAGGGCACACCATTTGCACTACCAGCTTTCTACTGGGACAAGTTTGGACTCATGAGGGCAATTTTATAGTCACAGGCTTTTAAAAGCAGACTGCAGTTTTTAACTAAAAAATTTTTTTATTGTGTTAAAAGTCACATCATATACAACACACTATTTTAGCCATATTAAACTATATGTTTCAATGGCACTAAGTACATTCACATTGTTATAATTCTCACCATCATCCATCTCCTGGATTTTTCACCTTCCTCAGCTGAAACTCTCTCCCTCCTGCCCCCACCTCCTGCCCCCTGGCATTTACCCACATACTTTCTGTCTCTGTGAATTTGACTATTCTAGATATATTATATGGGAAGCCCTGGTGGCTCAGTGGTAAAGAATCTACCTGCAATGCAGGAGACATGAGTTCAATCACTGGGTTGGGAAGATATCTTGGAAAAGGAAATGACAAGCCACTCTAGTATTCTTGCCTGGAGATTCCCATGGACAGAGGAGGCTGATGGGTTACAGTTCATGGCGTGGCAAAGAGTCAGACACATCTGAGCATACACACACAGGTACCTCATGTAAGTGGAAGCAAACACTATTTGCCTGCACCTAATGTATATTGGAATGCATTAAAGGTTAGCTTAATACATCAGATTATAGTTTATTTAGAAACACAATTCTCACAAATACTTAGCAGGGCTTCACATCTATTTGCTTCCATTAAACCCCATGTATGGATAACCACATGAGTGCTTCCCCTGACACAATTTTCCCTCTGATTCATACTTTTCCTTTCTATTCCCACCTCCCCTGGTTGCCTCTTTCACTACATTGGCAGGTACCTTGGGGCCATCTCATAAAATAACCTTGTGTTGGAAAAAAGTAATCTTAATGTGATCTTCGGAAAAAACTAATCTTAATGTGATCTTTGGCACAAGGTCTCCTCCCTTCCTGTAGCTGAGAATTCCTCAAAGACCTTTGTTGCTCAAAGCTCTTTCCATTCTAATTCTTAAATCCTGGTTTAGAGTGCAGAAACAGTCAGCTTTACCAAACCTTGAAACTCTAAATTTCTGGACTCTTTCCATCTCTGCTCTCAAGCCAACCACTTCTTGCTGGGACTCATTTTTCCTCTTTACACCTTGCTATAAGAAGTGAGTAGAAACCCACACATGCACTAACATTTCTAACTCCTTCCAACTGCTTCTTGCCGAGCTACACATCTGCTAGGCACTTGATCTGCTTTAAAAATTTCAGCAGGCCAAATTTTATGCCGCCATATAACAAAGCACTGTACTTATGTCTTGCTTTATTTTTCTTGCTGCCTGCCAGCCACCCACCATGCCAAATCTGCACATTTTCAAATTTGTTAAGGCAGCTTCCCATGTCAAGATGCCAATTTCCATGTTGGTTAGGGTAATACTAGCTGATGAAACAAAATAGCCCTCCAATTTAGTGGCTAACACAATAGAAGTCCTTTACTTCCTCAAGTGACTGTCCAACATGGGGGTTCCTGGTTGGCAGGCTATTTACCTGCAGGCAGTGATTCAGGCGTCTATATTTCTTCCATCTGTGACGTCGCCACATTCAGAGTCCTTGCATCTTTGTGGGTGAGGAAATAGAAGACACACGCTACTTCTGTAGGCACCACATCACTTCTACATATAGTCCATTGGCAAGAATCAGTCATGCAGCTCCATCTAAATGCAGAGATGGATTAACTTTGCTGACTGATCAGCTGCTTCCCAACAACAATCCTATTCCTTGGCAAAGGGCAGGGGCATGAGACCTTGGTTGGCTGTTAGCTTTCTTTGAAATATGAAAGACAATTCAGTAACACTGTAGAAGGGATAGGAGCCCATCTTTAAACCTGGGGAAGGAAAGGACCTTTAAATAAGCCACAAAAGATACAAATCATAAAGACAGTGTTCATAAATTCAACTACATAAAAAATTAATGCTATACAGAGTGAATTAAGTCAGAAAGACAAAAACAAACCGTATATTAACACTTTTATGTGAAGTCTAGAAAAAGGGTATACATGAACTTATTTGCTAAGCAGAGAGACACAGATGTAGAGAACAAGTTTATGGATCCAAGGTGAGGGAGGGGAGAGCGGGATGAATTGGGAGATTGGGACTGACGTATATACACTACTGACACCATGTATAAAATAGATAACAATGAGAATATTCTGTATAGGACAGGAAGCTCTATTCAATGCTCTGCAGTGACCTAAATGAGAAGGAAATCCACTAAAGAGAGGATATATGTATATGAATATCTGATTCACTCTGCTGACAAGTAGAAATTGGAAAGGACCCTGATGCTTAGAAATTTGAGGGCAGGAGGAGAAGGGGGTGACAGAGGATGAGATAGTTGGATAGCATCACCGACTCAGTGGACATGAATTTGAGCAAGCTCCGGGAGATAGTGAAGGGCAGGGAAGCCTGGCGTGCTGCAGTCCACGGGCGTAGAGAAAGAGTTGGACACAACTTAGCAACTAAGCAACAACAGGAGATTAACACAACATTGTAAAGCAACTTTACTGCAATTAAAGTTAATTTAAAAAAATTAAGAGCGTCTGTTCATCAAAATACACCATAAAGAGTACAAAAAGACAAGTCTGTCTCTGAAGGCTGTCTGCCAAAGACCGGCTATAGTACCTACATATCTAGAGAATATTAAAAACTCTTACAAGTGAAAAAATAGGTAACTCAGTAGAAACATTAAATAAAAATACATAGACAGATATTTCCAGAGGAAACAACATGAGCAGCCAACAGATACGTGGAAAGCTGTTTAACTCGTTAGAATTCAGAGAAAAGCAAAGCTGCACTGCAGCGGGCTGCCGTTCCTTGTTCCTTCTGTCTGATGGGTAAGTGTTTAAAAATTGGATAATAAGTACTGGTAAGGAGATGTAGTGAAGTGAATTATCTTGTAGGACTGTCAGAAAAGGACATTTACACACTAATTTGTAAAACTTCATAAAGGGAGTGGGCAAAAGGGTATTTGCTTTTTCATTATTCTATGGTAAACTATGTGTGTGTGTGTGTGTGTGTGTGTGTGTGAGTGATCTATTTCACAATTAAACATTTAAAACAATAATCTTGGGGTTTCCCTGGTGGTCAGGTGGTTAAGAATCCACCTGCCAGGTTTGATTCCTGGTCCAGGAAGATCCCACATGCCACGTGTCAGCTGAGTCTGTGTGCCACAACTACTGAGCCTGTGCTCTGGAGCCCGGGAGCTGCAACTACTGAGCCCACATGCAGAAACTACTGAAGCCTGTGCACTGTAGAGTCTGTGCTACACAGCAAGAGAAGCCTCCACAGCGAGAGCTCCACACACCACAGCTAGAGAGTAGCCCCCACTTGCCGCAACTAGAGAAGCCCGAATAAAGAGATGACCCAGTGCAGCAAAAATTATACAAATTAAAAAAAAAATTTATAAAACAATAAACTCTTGAAATTGCACTTTAAGAATTATGGAAAAGATGGTCTCAGTGGCCCCACCTTAATTACATTGGAAACATTTTGTAATATATCATCCTTCTTTTTCCTCCTGCCCACCTATTTGGAACTGGTCCTTGGTTTCATCATCGCATAAGCAGTGGGTAGCATGATTCTTTGATTGATGTGACATGCCAGTCTGAACAAATCCACTTCATCACTTGAATCTCTTGAGGACTGGTGAATAAAGGGGTGAGAGGGCAGAGCACTGAAATTTTTTCCATCCCTACACACCATCCTATGAGGGAGCCCAGGGAGGACGCCTACCGTCTGGTGATGTCGGAGGGGTTAATTAAGAAGAGTTGGTGTCATTTCCAATAATTACTAGGGATCAAAATTTACAGAAGGCACAAAGAGGGGCTGGCAGCTGTACCAAAATGAATCTGCCTGGAACCACGCAGCCGCAGCTGTTACATCTCAGAATGTATTTTTTGAATCACCTTAGCTTTTTGAAAAGTCCAACCATGAGAATAGCCGGATTCCTACTAAGTTCAGTGCACCTGAAAACAGGAAGAAGGGCCCCACAAAATGCCATATGGGTCCACCCAGCGGCCTTAAAAACTGGCATGACTCTTTCTATTTCTCAGAGAAGTGTATTCCGAAGCTTCATCTTGAATTTAAAGACAGAAATAGGCTCCTCTCTGTTAATTTTTGAATGGAAGTAACCAGTCCTTGTGGGGCTTCCCAAGAGGCTCTAGTGGTAAAGAATTTGCCTAACAATGCAGGAGATGTAAGACATGCAGGTGCGATCTCTGGGAAGATTGGGAAGATCCCCTGGAGGAGGACATAGCAACCCACTCCAGTGTTCTTGCCTGGAGAATCCCCTGGACAGAAGAGCCTGGCGAGCTACACTCTGTGGGGTCACAAAGAGTCAGACACAACTTAGCGACTAAATAACAAAAAAAACCCAAATCTTATAATGAGTTATCAAGTAGTCTGAAGCAGAATTTCAAACAACCCCATGCTGGTGAGCACAGGAATATAAGTTAGAAAAATAAAGCAAAGTCTGAATCTGTCCTTGTGGAAGGGGTGGTGAGGTCATCCTAGAATACACCCCGCCCAGCACTCAGAGAAGATACCCCAGAAACCAATTCCAGTACTGCAGGGAGTACATAGCAGTCTCCCTCAGGTGAGCTGTTGCTGCCCAGTTGTACATGACCTTGCTTCCAATGCCAGGAACCAAACAGTAACCACTAGAGGGCATCGGAAACCTTATTAGAAATAAAAGTGCCCCAGAGAAAACCATTAGCACCTGAACAACTGGAACGCATAAAATGTTCTCTAAGCCAAATACTGCTGGAAAAGGAAAAGGGAGGGAGAGAGGGGCATTATATTTTAAATGCAATCGCTTCCTGTAAAGCCTGATTCTCCTTTTGGAATACGAATAAAATAGCTAAAATTAGTTCCTGTACCTCTTTTCCCATTGATGCAAAGCAATTTCTAACCTACCTTACAGTTTAGATTAGCCCGAAGATACCAGTGTCTTTTGAAAAAAAATTTTTTTCATCCTAAAAGGTCCTTTATAAAAAGTAATACAGTGGCTATTAAAGATTACAGCCCTGTTGACTCGCAAAACCAACACTTTCCTGACTTGCTCTGCTTAGAAAAGATTTTAGAGGCGACCAGAACCGAAGAGATGGGGCCTAGTGTGTGGAGATTTTGTTTGGGAAATAGTAGGATCCTCTCTCTTAGGAATTTGATCGTGCCCTGAGCTCACTGGACCATAAGGCAATGATCACGTGGCTGGCTAATCCTTTTGACTGATTGGTTTATGGCTCTGGTTTGCACTGATGCAGGTGATGGTGGTAGCTGGTGATACTCATCTCCATCTATGTATGCCTCTTTCTCCAGAAAGTAAGAAATGCATATCTTGGAATCCTACTTTGTCATGAAAATGGATTGGTGGTCATGCTATGACTTCACTTGCAACCATACTTCCCCTTGTGTCTGCTGATGTCAAATTATCTCCATATTACCAAAACCACTGGGAGTTACTAGCTAACTCTTAATAAACATTGGTGCACCAAGAAGACGAGAGCCTTTCCTGGTTCTGCACCTGCCTGGGAAAGGATGAAGCAGAGGCCTTGGGCTGGAAGGAGACACTGAGGGAAGTTTTGTCTATTCCAAAAGAGAGTCATTAGTTTTAAACCTGCAGGAAGAATAGAAGTCAAGGGAGAAATTGTCAAGAAAGAGTAAGAAATTATCTTGTGAGTTATTTGGTTAAATGGAGTTCCTGGCAGATTAGAAGGAAAAGAAAGAGTGAAAAATGAGCCAAATTAGATTACCTCTTTATAACAGAGCATATGTTGATATGGAGACTGCTGTTCTTTTTGTCTTTGGGAAGAGAATTGTGGATGAAGGGCAAACAGGAACCTTTGGGTGACCCTCTCATGTCTAATATAAAGGACTCAGTCTTGTGCGATTCTCTGCGATGCCATGGACCATAGCCCGCCAGGCTCCTCTGTCCATGGAATTTTCCCAGGCTGGAATACTAGAGTAGGTAGCCATTCCATCCTCCAAGGGATCTTCCCAACCCAGGGATCAAACCTGGGTCTCCTGCATTGCAAGCCAATTCTTTATGATCTGAGCCACCAGGGAAGCCCTAGAAACAGGGATAGTTTCCAGACCAAATAATTTAATAGAATCTCATCTAAAACTCCCTTGGGTGTTAGAGGGACCCCAAGTGAATAGAAATTATAAGAATTAAGCTCTTTAAAAGGCAGTCCTAATGCTTACTTATTTTCTGTATACTTGGCTTGGTGTGTGCTACAGTGGAGACATTCCAAATCAGAATTAGGAGAAACCACTATTCCATAGGATCATGATATGGCAACAGTGATGATGTGGGTGATGATGAGAGCAAATTCTTTAGAGTGCTTGTTTGTAAGCACCTCACATTTGTTGTTTAGTCGCTTAGTCATGTCTGACTCTTTGCAACCCCATGGACTGCAGCATGCCAAGCTTCCCTGTCCTTCACTGTCTCCCAGAGTTTGTTCAAACTCCTGTCTGCACCTTGCACATATTAGCTCATTTAATTCTTCCAATAACCCCGTGAGTTAGTGATTGTTATTAATGTCCCCATTTTACAGATGGAACTGAAGCACTGAGGTTAGGAGACGGGCACAAGGTCAGAGAAGTAGTAAACAGGGGAAATGGAGTTGGACTCAGTTTATCTCAGAATCTACAATGTTCACCACTCGTCGAACTTCTTCTCTAATGGATAAATACACTTTGCTAGCATTTTTATTGCTCCTTATTTCATTTTACTATATCATTGCATTCTACTATTATATTACTTTATTGTCCACTATCACTTATGATTGTATGAATGAAACGTAGGAGTGTTGTCATCTGTACATCCATGTCATTCAGGAGTCCCAGACAAGCTACTTGGATCGCCTGGTTAAGGAGATCGCCTCATTATCACAGCAAGAACTGCAAACATGTTAGGTGCCGTGCTGTAATGCAACGACCACAGGATGGAGTCTGCAGACCTGAGTCCTGTCGTAACTCACCCATTTCTGAGCTCTGAGCTCTCAGCTAAGTGGCTCAGCATCCCTGATCCTCCCATGGCTTCTTTGTGAGGTGCAGAAAATAGTAATGACTACTTCTCTGAATGCTAAAAAGTTTGTATGAATTGTCACAGGTAACGTGCCTAGCCCAGAGTCTGGAATATAGTAGGCAAGAAATATGTAGACGCTCCCTCCGTTTACCCAGGTGGCTTGTGTTCACCCTCCATGACATCAATATTACCGCTAAATCCTTTATTTTTCTCCCAACTGTGTAACAAAGAGCACCTGTTTATCTCTTTCCTAGTCAATACTCTTTTTCAATTTCTCCTCATGACAAAATCGTCTAACAAAAATTATAACTTGCATTTATGTAGTGCTTGCTATGTGCGAGGCATGGGTCTCCATACTTCATCTATACAAATTCATGTAATCCCCACAACAACCCCCCAAATTAGGAGCTATATATATGTTTTATACATAACTTTCACATTAATAAACTGAAGCACAGATAACAATTAAAATCACCCAGTCGGTACATGTTGGAGTCAGGACTTGAACTCAGATTCTGTGAGGCTTCCTTTCTACACATGGTGCAAAAGATTCTGTGATAGCTCCTAGGGACCTCTGTCCAGGGCTCTGCCGGTTCTGGGTGCACCTCATTAATATATGACTAACAGCAAATTGACCTAATTGCATCAATATTTGCTCATTTTAGAAAAGACAACACTGCCTTCTTTCCCCAGTGCAGAACAAACAGACCTGCCGTCTTTAAATAGGGTTGAACCAACCAACCCAATCCCATTCTTTCAAATGATTGCTCTTTGTGACTGCAGTTTCCTAAATACAATTAGATAATTCCCTCCAGGAGAAACAGAAACAATCTAATATTTTCCTTCCAAATAATTGCATTTTAATTAATTGATGGAACCGAGTCCTCATAGTCAGTTGCTACTCGACAGCCTATGTTTCTTGCTAAGTAGCCTCAGTCATATACAACTCTTTGTGGCCCCAAGGACTCTATATAGCCTGCCAGGGTCCTTTGTCCATGGGATTCTCCAGGCAAGAATACTTGGGCTGCCATGCCCTCCAGGGGATCTTCCCAACCCAGGGATCAAACCCATGTTTCTTACATCTCCTGCATTGGCAGGCAGGTTCTTTACCACTAGGACCACCTGGGAAGCCCACCTTATGTTCAGTTCAGTTCAGTTCAGTCGCTCAGTTGTGTCCAACTCTTTGTGACCCCATGAATCACAGCACGCCAGGCCTCCCTGTCCATCACCAACTCCTGGAGTTCACTCAGACTCATGTCCATCGAGTCGGTGATGCCATCCAGCCATCTTATGTTGTTTAGTTCAGTTCAGTTCATTTCAGTCGCTCAGTCGTGTCCAACTGTTTGTGACCCCAAGAATCGCAGCACGCCAGGCCTCCCTGTCCATCACCATCTCCTGGAGTTCACTCATACTCACGTCCATCGAGTCCGTGATGCCATCCAGCCATCTCATCCTGGGTTTTCTGCCGGGGGCCAGTGTGAGGAACTCCGCCCATGGCAAAGGTCATGAGGAAGGAAGCTTGGCATACGCCAAGGCGTGATCAAGCCTCAGGAAACCCCCTGTCCCCGAGCATCTACCCCCCAAACCAGAGTACTTTACGGGGAGCTCTCCCCCATAACCATTTCTCTCAGAGAAGGAGTTAACTTGCAGCTCGAGTTAATAAAAATTCCTGGGTGTGACAAGAGTGTTTCAGCTTACGAACTCTGAAGGTTCTCTGGCCTGCCTGATCAGGCTTGTCCGGCAGCATGTGATTGTTTACAGCCTCCCAACCTTGAGAGGCACGAGATGCTTTAAAACTTTCTAAATACAGACTCTTTTGAGAAGTTAGAAAATTATTAGTATAGTATAGTAGGTTGATTAGAAATTATATTGGTGAAGGGTTTTTTCATTTGTGATGCCAATAATTACTGCTAATTCCCTGCCCTGGGTGCGACAAGGGTGTCTCAGGTCAAACCTCTCTGCTGACAGACTAGCTTGTGTGACAACCTCTCAACAATAAACAGCACAGAGAATTTGGAGTATTAGCATAGGGCTTTTCTCATTGTTGAGTCAGTGATTGCTGCCAGGCCTCCATATCCTTAGGCACCTGGGAATATATTAATCAATGTATTTGGAATATAGAAAAGGAAATATAATAGTTTTTGATGTTGGCAATACTAGACTTTTTGAGTTAATGAATTTTCTCCTTTGTTATAGATCACTGTACTTTGTTATAAATCACTGTGTCCTTGCTATGTAAACATGTAACATTATCACTATCTTAAGACTAAATAGATCTTCAGGGGAACATTGGTCAAGGGTTTACATTTGTTGAGCCAATATTAGCTGCTAAATCTCCATATTCCTGCCCTTATAATGAATATAACTAGCATACAGGAGAAATAAGTATTAACCTTTAAGATTAATCATGTTAAACCTTAGGTTAAGTAAATTCCTTTCTTGATTGTAACTCACTACACCCTCACCCTATAGGAATGCAACTTTATTTGGAGGGTGGCACCTGATTTAAGAAAAAGTCACCCCTGGAAAAATAAGTTTTCTGGTTAACTGACTGGTATCAGAAAGGGCCATAAAATGTCAGCAGACCTCGTGGCTAGAAGATGATGTAAAAACCCATAAGACCTTTGTATAATTTTATATGAAGCACCTGATTGTGACAAGGGTCAGGTCTGCTGACCCCCGCGTGACTCTGTATTCATCCCTATGTATAACAAAAAGGTATATAAACAAACCAGAAAAATAAAGAAATCAGATTAGTTTCTGGAAAGACTGATTCCCCTGTGTTGTTTCTTTCTTGCTCCCCACTTTCCTGGCTGAATTCCCATCTGAAATGTGGGTACTCACCAAGCCTGCTAATTCTTCCTGGGCTTCTAAGATCAGACCGGGGAGGCCTCAGTGCCTCCTCTCCTTCGGGAGAATGGAAAGGTGCCTGTGGCCTACGTAGGTGGTGATTGGATTTCCATGTAAACCATTTATTCAGCCTCTTTTTCTCCACTGATTGTCCTACTACACTATCCGTTTCTAATCTCTCTCTATATCTGTAAGTAAATAAGTTTTTTCCAGGACGCCGATTCCATCCCCACCTTCGAATTACCCTGGATCCACCAGGGCTGGACCCCGGCAGTTGTCCCCTTCTCCTCCTGCCCCCAATCTCTCCCAGCATCAGAGTCTTCTCCAATGAGTCATTTCTTCACATGAGGTGGCCAAAGTACTGGAGCTTCAGCTTTAGCATCATTCCTTCCAAAGAAATCCCAGGGTTCATCTCCTTCAGAAAGGACTAGCTGGATCTCCCTGCAGTCCAAGGGACCCTCAAGAGTCTTCTCCAACACCACAGTTCAAACATATCAATTCTTCGGCACTCAGCCTTCTTCACAGTCCAACTCTCACATCCATACATGACCAGAGGAAAAACCATAGCCTTGACTAGATGGACCTTAGTCTGTAAAGTAATGTCTCTGCTTTTGAATATACTATCTAGGTTGGTCATAACTTTTCTTCCAAGGAGCAAGCATCTTTTAATTTCATGGCTGCAGTCACCATCTGCAGTGATTTTGGAGCCCCAAAAAATAAAGTCTGACACTGTTTCCACTGTTTCCCCATCTATTTGCCATGAAGTGATGGGACCAGATGCCGTGATCTTCGTTTTCTGAATGTTGAGCTTTAAGCCAACTTTTTCACTCTCCTCTTTCACTTTCATCAAGAGGCTTCTTAGCTCCTCTTCACTTTCTGCCATAAGGGTGGTATCATCTGCATATATGAGGTGATTGATATTTCTCCTGGCAATCTTGATTCCAGCTTGTGCTTCTTCCAGTCCAGCGTTTCTCATGATGTACTCTGCATATAAGTTAAATAAGCAGGGTGACAAAATACAGCCTTGACGTACTCCTTTTCCTCTTTGGAACCAGTCTGTTGTTTCATGTCCAGTTCTAACTGTTGCTTCCTGACCTGCATACAGATTCCTCAAGAGGCAGGTTAGGTGGTCTGGTATTCCCATCTCTTTCAGAATTTTCCACAGTTGACTGTGATCCACACAGTCAAAGGCTTTGGCATAGTCAATAAAGCAGAAATAGATGTTTTTCTGGAACTCTTTTGCTTTTTCGATGATCCAGCAGATGTTGGCAATTTGATCTCTGGTTCCTCTGCCTTTTCTAAAACCAGCTTGAACATCAGGGAGTTCATGGTTCACGTATTGCTGAAGTCTGGCTTGGAGAATTTTGAGCATTACTTTACTAGTGTGTGAGATGAGTGCGATTGTGCGGTAGTTTGAGCATTCTTTGGCATTGCCTTTCTTTGGGATTGGAATGAAAACTGACATTTTCCAGTCCTGTGGCCACTGCTGAGTTTTCTAAACTTGCTGGCATATTGAGTGCAGCACTTTCACAGCATCATCTTTCAGGATTTGAAAAAGCTCCACTGGAATTCCATCACCTCCACTAGCTTTGTTCGTAGTGATGCTTTCTAAGGCCCACTTGACTCCACATTCCAAGATGTCTGGCTCTAGATTAGTGATCACATCATCATGATTATCTGGGTCATGAAGATCTTTTTTGTACAGTTCTTCTGTGTATTCTTGCCACCTCTTCTTAATATCTTCTGCTTCTGTTAGGTCCAGACCATTTCTGTCCTTTATCGAGCCCATCTTTGCATGAAATATTTCCTTGGTATCTCTAATTTTCTTGAAGAGATTGCTAGTCTTCCCCATTCTGTTCTTTTCCTCTATTTCTTTGCATTGATCGCTGAAGAAGGCTTTCTTATCTTTTCTTGCTAGTCTTTGGAACTCTGCATTCAGGTGCTTATATCTTTCCTTTTCTCCTTTGCTTTTTACTTCTTTTCTTTTCACAGTTATTTGTAAGGCCTCCCCAGACAGCCATTTTGCTTTTTTGCATTTCTTTTCCATGGGGATGGTCTTGATCCCTGTTTCCTGTACAATGTCACGAATCTCAATCCATAGTTCATCAGGCACTCTATCTATCAGATCTAGACCATTAAATCTATTTCTCACTTCCACTGTATAATCATTAGGGATTTGATTTAGGTCATACCTGAATGGTCTAGTGGTTTTCCCTACTTTCTTCAATTTCAGTCTGAATTTGGCAATAAGGAGTTCATGATCTGAGCCCCAGTCAGCTCCCGGTCTTGTTTTTGCTGACTGTATAGAGCTTCTCCATCTTTGGCTGCAAAGAATATAATCAATCTGATTTCGATGTTGACCATCTGGTGATGTCCATGTGTAGAGTCTTCTCTTGTGTTGTTGGAAGAGGGTGTTTGCTGTGACCAGTGCATTTTCTTGGCAAAACTCTACTAGTCTTTGCCCTGCTTCATTTCGCATTCCAAGGCCAAATTTGCCTGTTACTCCAGGTGTTTCTTGACTTCCTACTTTTGCATTCCAGTTCCCTATAATGAAAAGGACATCTTTTTTGGGTGTTAGTTCTAAAAGGTCTTGTAGGTCTTCATAAAACCATTCAACTTCATTTTCTTCAGCGTTACTGATTGGGGCATAGACTTGGATAACTGTGATATTGAATGGTTTGCCTTGGAGATGAACAGAGATCATTCTGTCGTTTTTGAGATTGTATCCAAATACTGCATTTAAGACCCTTTGTTGACCATGATGGCTACTCCATTTCTTCTGAGGGATTCCTGCCCGCAGTAGTAGATATAATGGTCATCTGAGTTAAATTCACCCATTCCAGTCCATTTTAGTTCACTGATTCCTAGAATGTCGACGTTCACCCTTGCCATCTCCTGTTTGACCACTTCCAATTTGCCTTGATTCATGGACCTGACATTCCAGGTTCCTATGCAATATTGCTCTTTATAGCATCGGACCTTGCTTCTATCACCAGTCACATCCACAGCTGGGTATTGTTTTTGCTTTGCCTCCATCCCTTCATTCTTTCTGGAGTTATTTATCCACTGATCTCCAGTAGCATATTGGGCTCCTACTGACCTGGGGAGTTCCTCTTTTGGTATCCTATCATTTTGCCTTTTCCTTCTGTTCATGGGGTTCTCAAGGCAAGAATACTGAAGTGGCTTGTCATTCCCTTCTCCAGTGGACCACATTCTGTCAGGCCTCTCCACCATGACCCGCCCATCTTGGGTTGCCCTGCAGGCATGGCTTGGTTTCATTGAGTTAGACAAGGCTGTGGTCCTAGTGTGATTAGATTGACTAGTTTTCTGTGAGTATGGTTTCAGTGTGTCTGCCCTCTGATGCCCTCTTGCAACACTTACCATCTTACTTGGGTTTCTCTTACCTGGAGCTTGGGTTATCTCTTCACGGCTGCTCCAGCAAAGCACAGCTGCTGTTCCTTACCTTGGGCGAGGGGTTTCTCCTTACCGCCACCATTCCTAACCTTCAACATGGGATAGCTCCTCTAGGCCCTCTTGCACCTGCGCAGACCCCCTCTAAATTGCCAAGTGTGGAGAGAATGGGATGTTGATATTTTTGCTTACATCAGCATGTTTGTGTCCACAGATTGCTGGAGACTTCTCTTTTCTAATAACATAATTATTTAAGTGTCTGCACACATTGTATACACACCCAAGTAATAATTTCAAAACACATCATAATTTTTAGAACAGAGGCGACACAACTGCCAGAAGAATCAAAACAAGCCATTGTTTGGTGCCATGAGCATACTTCTCTTAATTTGCTTCCCCCATCCCCTTAGGTGCTAAATGACTGTCATTATTTGTGTCGTCTCCAGAGCCTAATCAAGTTCATTCACAGCACGGAATATTTTTCCACAATAGGACATAACTTCTATTAGTTTCCCTAGGCTTGATGATATGCTTAGATTCCTAAAATATTAAAACTGAGGGTCCCTGAGGAACCACCTAATTTATCCCCCTAATTTTACAGGTGGGGAAGCTCCTGGTATATGGTTCACAGTGGGGAAGAGAGGCAAGGATCTGGAATGGGGGAACGATGCTATTTCTGTTTCTTTTTCTAAATTTCCTTGCCAGAGCCGACAACTCATTTTCTTTGGAATTTTTTTTTTTCTTGCTCTGTTTTCTTTGATCTCCATCCCTCTTGCTCAGTCTTGGCGTCAACTGAAGCATGGGTCACAGATCTGTCTCTTTCATACTCTGAAAGCTCCGGTCATTCGGTGCTATCACCACAGGAAGGAGACTTTCTTTGGGGAGAAGTGGGAGATGCGATGGTGAAATTGCATCTCCTGACCACATGGTAGATGAATTGAAATCGAATCCAAGATTCCTCTTTTCATGACAGTCTCCTCTGCTGACTAGACTCTGGAGATGGATGTTTCCACCTCCCACTGTGCTCCTTTTATCTCTTCAGCCCGTTCCTCAACCTCTCTCCCCGATCTCTCCAAACAGTACATACCTTTTCAGAGTCACTGTCTGTGTTGCTCTTGCTAACCTGTCCTTTCTGTGAGCTTCAGCTTCTCCATGCATTTTCCTAAAGAAAAACACTTCTTTCCCTAACACAAACTCTGCTGCCAACAACAAGGCAATAATACTTTAAAAAAATAATAAAAAGTTATATCACAACAGAAATATGTTTAAAGGGCCTTTTGAACAATTAGACGAAAGCACTTCATTCCATTAGGGTAGGTTGGGTAAGGCAACGTTTGTCCTGGGAAACTAAGGTGGCAAGATTGGGGAGGGAAGCGTACTAGGCAAATAGAGCTACCTGGAGGTGGATACCTCTAGAATCAGAGGCCAACTGAGGGCATGGAGGGATTTCACTGTTCCTACGGCACTGGGAGATGACGTAGGGGAAGACAGGGTCTCTTATATGTATTTAGACGGGTACCAAGATCTGTTCCTCCGGTTCTTGAACCCCTTCCCTAATCATACTTACTCTCCATCCACTCTGGCACCACCTTAGTCCAGGCTGCCAGACCTTTCTCTTGGGCTATTTTGAGGTACAGATGCAAGTGAGGGCATGATACATTAGGACAATGGATTGTAAACTCAGGACAGAGTAAATATGTGTGGACTGATAGGAGACAATCTGAGGAGATGAACAGGTGCTAAGACTATTTCCAAGGTCAGCTTCACATCTACTCAACTCTTCTTGTCTTGGCTAACTAACAAATTGATTTTTCCAACTCCTAGGAGGGAGCATTCCACCACCAATGTCTCTTTCCTGTGCCCCTCTGGAAAAAATTTGAATGAATTAAGATTCTAGTAAATTTCCAGCATAGTATAAAGTTTGTTATGAAAATGAATATCAAAATAACAGTATTGTATTGATAGAGATCAAAGAAACTCATAGCAACATTCCACATTTACAAGAATGGATTGTAATAATGTTTAGTTATTTCTGGCCATCTGTGGGAACATGGAAATAGCCTCATTATATGTAAACACATAATAATAGTAGTTATTAAAATTTGATTCCCTTTGTAGTATATTCAAACAAAATGAGAAGCAGAGATGCTAAGGTACATTTTATATGAATGTAGAATTAGAGAAATAATTAGATGTTAAAAAAAAAAGCCCTAGCGTTTGAAAATTCTTTCTAGGATATCTGAAATTTTTATTAGAAAATTCAAGATTCCCCATAGATTAACCTAACCATTAGCCTAACCTTCATCACCCAGATCTGGGCATGTCTTGTACAAGGAGGCCCACAGTCACAGATATGCTACCTTGCTGTGCTGTTGTACTGATGTGTCTGTCCAAATCCTTTACATCTGCTGAGAGTCTAATAAGTGCTAACCTCCTGCCCTTGTTTTGGGTGGGGAAAGGGCTCTACTACGCCCACTGGATTTTTTCACTTTTGCTAGTTTTGAGCTCATGTGCTTGTGTAAAGTATAGCAAAAGTTTATTGGGTCCCAAGTCTCTGCCAGGCACCCTGAACAATATTTTTCATGTTCAATTTCAATAACCTCAGCTATTGAATGAGTGCTCAGGACTGGAGAGTTAATAAGCTAAACTGCCAATATTTAGTTCATCTTCTTGGTTTTCCAAAGCTGGCATTCTTCTTGTATCTTCCTGTTCTTATGCCATCAGGCTTTCCCTGTGGGACTTGTGGGCTAGTCATAGAGGCTGAAAGCCTTTTCTTTGACATCCATGGAAAGAAAGATATCTAATACTTTGAATCAATCGAAGTTTAGGTTTTATAGTTTAAGTATTCTTACTACTGATTCATTCACACTTGAAATTTCTTTGAATACTTGCAGGTTAAGTCACTTCAGTAGTTTCTGACTCTTTGTGACCCCTTGGACATAAACCACCAGGTTCCTCTGTCCATGAAATTCTCCAGGCAAGAATACTGGCGTGGGTAGCCATGCCCTGCTCCAGGGGATCTTCCCCACCCAGGGATCAAAACTGCATCCCTTTTGTTGCCATCATTGGCAGGCAGATTCTTTACTACTAGTGCCACCTGGGAAGCCCCCCTTTGAATACAGGTAGTCTTTATTTTGCAGATGCAAATTGAAATCATGAAAACTGATTTTAATAATCAATTTTGGAAATTATGTTTGCTTCTTGATCTTTAAAACTTTATGTTGAAACATTAAAAACTCTGTAAGTCGGTTGTAAGCATAAAGGGAAATAATGAAAATAGTAAGACAATGTGAACTTAGTATACTAAAATTTAAAACACTAAGACATTGAGAATGAAAGTGCTTCATTTTTTTGTAAAAAAGTATCAAGAGTGGTTTGAACAGAGCATAGAGCTTCCCTTAAGGCTCATATGGTAAAGAATCTTCCTGCAGTGCAGGAGACCTGGGTTCGATCCCTGGGTTTGGAAGATCCCCTGGAGAAGGGCATGGCAACCCACTCTAGTATTCTTGCCTGGAGAATCCCATGGACAGAGAAGCCTGTTGGGCTACAATTCATGGGATCACAAAGAGTCGGACACGACTGAGTGATCTACACTTTCACTTCTTTCTTTCACTTTACTTTCTTCTCATTGTAGAACTTAAAACCTGCATGGGAGAAGCATCTTTCCCATGTGCAGTTGAATTGTCATACTCCTTTCTAAGGTTGAGTCAGTTTTCAACATCCTGTTCTTTGTGCCTTCAGTGTCATGAAACATTGCTGAGTATTCTTTTAATGTGAAGCCTTTTGGCCAGCTTCACTTCCTCTGGGAAATCTTTATCTTCAACAAGTTAAAAATAGAACTACCATATGATCCAGCATCTCCATTTAGGGTATATACCAAAAAGAACTGAAGTCAGGATCTCTAAGCAATACCTGCATGCTCCGTCACTGCAGTACTCTTCACAATAACCAGCTTATGGAAATAGCCTACATTCCCGTCAACATGTGAATGGATACAAAAAATGTGCTTTATATTCACACAGTGGGCTTCCCAAGTGGCGCTAGTGGTAGAGAATCCATCTGCCAATGCAGGAGACACCGGAGACGTAGGTTCTGGGTTTGTCATAACTTTTCTTCCAAGGAACAATTGTCTTTTAATTTCATGGCTGCAGTTACCATTTGCAGTGATTTTGGAGCCCAAGAAAATAAAATCTTCCACTCATTCCACTTTTTCTCCATCTATTTGCCATGAAGTGATGGGGCTGGATGTCATGATCTTAGTGTTTTGAATATTGAGTTTTAAGCCAGCTTTTTCATAGGTATATATGTATGTCAAATTCATCAAGTCATAGACATTAAATATGTAGCTATATATCAATTATACAGTTTAAAATTGTTTTTTAAAAAAGACCTTCTAAGTTCAGAAAAGGAAAAGTAAATTTTCTGGGGACTCCGAAAGCTTTGTTCCTGCTTTTGGTACTATGAGAAAGAGTCACTTTTAGTCTTTCTCAACACAAATCTTTAAATCTGCTCTTCAGAGAATTATTTCCATGAACATGTGTTTGCCCAGTTCTTGAAGTCAATGAAAAAAAAAAAAAAAAAAAAAACACCTGCTTTCACTAATATTTACTTACTGTGGTTAACAGATCTAAATGTTAAATGGCAGCTGGCCACCTTAGTATCCACTGGGAGTTTTTTTATCTTCTTTTAGACATGAATTTGTTTGACTCTGTTGTCCCAGACTTTTTTGTGATAAGTCAAGATATTTGCTCATATAAATAGTTTAGGAAGAAATACAAGGAGCCTCTGAAAGAATTTTTTAAGAGGTGATAGATTTAAGTCCAGATTCTCTCTGTACTCTGGTGGCTCAAATGGTAAAGAATCTGCCTGCAATGTGGGAGACCCAGGTTTGATCCCTGGATCAGGAAGATTCCCCTGGAGAATGGGAATGGAGAGTGGGTAATGGCTACCCACTCCACTATTCTTGCCCAGTGAATTCCATGGACAGAGGAGTCCGGTGGCCAGTCCATGGGATCACAGAGTCAGACACGACTGAGCAACTAACACACTTTCTCTCCATACAACAACATACAACACTTCAGTTCTTGCTTTCTGTTCTTTAAACACAGTTAAAAAAAAAAAAAAAAAAGATACTTTATCAGTGAAATCTCTCCAGACTTGAATTGTCTTCTATAAAGGGCCTAAAACAAGCCCTACCGGGGGCTGAAAGAATAGCTGCCTTTTCTGTAAAATGTGGTATGTGAAGGGTTTCTGATTTTCATTGTCATTGTGCACGGCTATGTTGCAAGGGAATGCGGGAGGGAGTTTTCAGAATGATTATCTTGTGATTTTTAAAGAGCCTTGATTATGTTATGACCAACCTAGATAGCATATTCAAAAGCAGGGACATTACTTTGCCGACTAAGGTCCGTCTAGTCAAGGCTATGGTTTTTCCTGTGGTCACGTATGGATGTGAGAGTTGGACTGTGAAGAAGGCTAAGCGCTGAAAAATTGATGCTTTTGAACTGTGGTGTTGGAGAAGACTCTTGAGAGTCCCTTGGACTGCATGGAGATCCAACCAGTCCATTCTGAAGGAGATCAACCCTGGGATTTCTTTGGAGGGAATGATGCTGAAGCTGAAAGTCCAGTACTTTGGCCACCTCATGCGAAGAGTTGACTCATTGGAAAAGACTTTGATGCTGGGAGGGATTGGGGGCAGTAGGAGAAAGGGACGACCGAGGATGAGATGGCTGGATGGCATCACCGACTTGACGGACATGAGTCTGAGTGAACTCCGGGAGTTGGTGATGGACAGGGAGGCCTGGCGTGCTGCGATTCATGGGGTCGCAAAGAGTCGGACACGACTGAGTGACTGAACTGAACTGAATTATGCTAAAGGTGATATTTGGCCAATTCTTTCAACAATGTGGAGGAGCGGGGGAGACTTTGTGTTCAAATGACTTAGTTCCTTAATCATTTTAAAGGTTCTCTGCTAGTGAAGAGGTGTTCTCCCACCTCCCGCCATGAGGGGAGCCCTTGGGCACTGTCTCCGAAGGAGGTAGTCCTGAGTTCCACCAGGCAGATTAGCCTCAAGGACCTGCTTGAATAAAAGGAACAGTGGAGATCAAACTGCACAGCCGTGATTGTAAGCTTCGTGCTTCCAAATTCCCCATGCTTTGGAGTAGATGGAAGTTCAAGGCCTGCCATCTGTCCAACAAAGAGTAATTGTTCCAGCTGTGTCCTCTCCTATCCTTTCAAAGATCTAAGAACAGGAGTCAGATTTCGAATAAAAAGCACAGGTCCTCTTCTGATAGCTCAGGACCATCTTGGTGAGGTGAAGAAAACTGTATGGTTTCCCAAATGAATTAACACAGCAAGCCTGAATTTGTTTGGAGAACAGCAGTGCAACCATCTTAAGGGGATTTCACTGTTAGAGGATGCTCCAAAATGCTAAAAAAGAAATTTTAAAGCAAAAAAGAGGATTAGCAATAAAACTACCAGTAAGTAAACATCAAAACTAGGGACAATTAATATTAATTCAACAGACATTTAGTGAGCCTGGCAAGGCTACTCTGGATGTTCACACAATGTGTAGACTAAACCAAAGCACCTGGCTACCCACAAAGAAAGGGTTTCCTTGGTGGCTCAGTAATAAAGAATCCGCCTGGCAATGCAGGAGACACAGGTTTGATCCCTGTGTTGGGAAGATTCCCTGGAGAAGGAAATGGCAACCCATTCCAATATTCTTGCCTGGGAAATTCCATGGACAGAGGAGTCTGATGGGGTCACAGTGCATCAGGTCACAAAGAGTTGGACATGATTTAACAACATGACAACAACTCACAAAGAAACCGTGCAGCCAGAGTTAGGAAAAGTTTTTGGCTCTCGGAATAAAATGATAACCCCAAAAGACAGTCTGTCTCCTAAAAGAGCTTACATTTCAGTGGAGGATGCAGACAGATTAGTAGGCAATTATATACATGAGTGTGTTGATTGTTATGTTTGTGGAGTGCTGTGGGCACACTCACGTGGCTTCTGATCCAGGCAGAGGCTTCCTGGAGAGGGTAGCCAATAGGCTGACACCAGGAGGTGACTAGGATTTAAATAGGCCCACATGCAGACTGCGGGCAACGGGAAGGAATGAGAGCAGCAAAAAACCAACAGTGTTACTGAGTTTGGTGCTGACTCTGCTTGAGCATAAGGATAAAGCATGAGGCTGGAGAGGTGGGCAAAGTCTTTCTCATGCAGAGGCCAGTTGCCCATAGTGGAGCAGTGAGCAAATGTTTTCAATCAAGAAGGGAAAGGGACCAGGTGATGGGATCTGCATTTTGAAGAGACCATTCTGAGTACAAGGTCCAGACTGATTTTAGGAGAATGGGAGCAGAGGGAAAATATAAGGGAGAATGCTTTGAACATACCCCACATTGTAGTTTTTACTTTGAAGCCATGTTAATAGTGTGTTTCAACAACATTTAAATAAATTAAGTAATCACTTAGAGTTGAATCTAAAACAAAATGGATGACCTTAACTATGTATCTATTTGGTGACAAAACCACATGAAGAAGAGTTTCCAAATGACTTTAAAAAACAAATTGATTGTCTGACTCTGGTGAGATAGATACAGAGGCAAAAGTACTGTGGAAAAAGATTCCTATACTGTTTTCAGTAATTGTTTTATTATAGGAAATATTAAATGTGATTATTCTAAGATTCTTCTGTGTGTTTTGTGAACAATATCAAGCCAGTAGTTACGTGAGATTTTCAGCAGAATTGAAAGGAGATATAAATATAAAATCAATGCAGTTAGGTGAAAATTTATAGGCTTGGATTTGAACTATAAATTTATACTACTTTTTTGTGCGGAACATAATATTTATTTATTTATATATATATTTATATTTATATAAATAAATATATATAATTTATATTATTATATTATTATACAATCTATTATATTATTTATATTGTTTATATTTATTTAAGAAAAATATATTCTTTTCTACTGTGTCCACTGAAAATGTTAGAAACAATGGCCAACTTATTTGCCATGATACAATTAGTACACAGAATGTTGTCTATAAATACTGAAGGGGATCAGGCATCTCTGGAGAATAAATTATCCTAGGTCTAATGCACAATGTATACAAAATGAGCCTGGAGTATCTTTTCACACTAAAAGAGCCTATCTGAATTAGCTCCCATCAGCCAAAGATGAGAAAACTTCCATTAATAAGTATGATGGATTAAAACACAGTATCTTAGTTTGGGTTGCTATAACAGAAATACCATAGACTGGGCAGCTTATAAACAACAGAAAATTTTCACAGCCCTGGAGGCTGGAAATCCAAAATTAGAGTGCCCCATAGCCAGGTGTGGAGACCCTCTTATGGGCTGCAGGCTGCTAACTTCTCCTGTGTCTTTACATGGTGGACAGCAGAGAGAGAAGCAAGCTCTCTGGTGAGTCTTAAAAGGGCACTAATCCCACTCATTAGGGTTCCACCCTCATGACCTTATCTTATCCCAATTACCTTCCAAAGGCCCCACCCTTTAAAAATTTTTTTTTCTTTTTGGCTGTGTTGGGTCTTCATCACTGGCTGGGCTTTCCTTTAGTTGCAGTGAGCAAGGGCTGCTCTTCGTTGCAGTGTGTGGGCTCATTGTGGTGGCTTCTCTTGTTGCGGAGCAGGAGCTCTAGGGCGCTTGGGCTGCAGTAAGTGCTGCACATGGGCTCAGTGGTTGTAGCTCCTGGGTTCTGGAGCACAGGCGCAACAATTGTGGTGCATGGGAGTACTTGCTCTAAGGCATGAGGGAACTTCCTAGACCAGGGATTGAACCTCCTGTGTTGGCACTGAGCCACTAGGGAAGCCTGGTCTGACCCCTTAATACTATCATACTGGGGAGTAGGATTTTAAGATAAGAATGACAGGGAAACATGATCAGTTTTTAACAAACTACAAACATGTTTAAATACATGAATTCACAACAAAACCAGAAACAAAACAATACGCAAACCAACAAAACAAATCCATCACTGGTGAGTATTGGAGAATGCGAATGACTGGCCTAATGACCAAAATTCCTTGAAAGTTTCAGCCATATGTAAACTCTTAGAGCAAATAGTCGGCTCGTGGATACAGGGTTACCCCTCAGATTTAAGCAGTATAGCATGTCTATGTGGTTTCTGTTTTGCAATGCTTAAAAATCTTGTTTACATTATGGGCCTAAGACAAAGCACATTATTACTTAAAGCAATAAGCCTCACTCACCAATCTGATAGTACCTTTCTCATTATAAATGGAACTTCAGTTCTCTTTGGGCTGTTACCAAAATTTTTCTAAGGCCCTTCCATCATGTAAATGAGATTTCCTAATCAGTTATGCACAAAGAATTCCCAGCATTCTAAAGAAGCTAATTCCTCTAAGTTTAAATAAGTAAGTGTAGTTTTAAAAAATATGAACAGTGACAGCTACAGAAGTAAATATCAAACACATAAAGGCATTTGTTCCATTAAGTAATTTCCAAAGATTGTCATTTTCTCAAAGGCAAAGCAAACGGAAAAAGACTAATACAAATGTTAGCTAATTGGGAAAATCTCAAATTTTGCTAATTTATGACACCATTGTCTCTCCTTTTTTCCCTCTAAAAATGGCAGCAATAATAAGTAAATTTGTGAAGCCCTGAAAGATAAAATAAAAGTTACCATGGAAAAACATATATAGAGTGGCTAATCTTAAGCATTTAGTTTGGTTAATTGATTGCTTTAATTATATTTTTTATTGCAAGAAGAGTGACATATATATGGGGATATCATAAGACATTGAATGGTAAACCTCAGAAGTGACCTAGTTTGTTTCCAGAATCTTACATCTCCTATCAGCCTTTGTTCTCTCTGGCTTAGGAGAAGTAGCTACCTGCAACCTAAACAGAAAAAGGACATCAACTTGCATTCTTAGTGCTCTTAATTAGTGTTTCTTACAAATCAATGAAGAAAAGCAAATGAATTAGAAAAAAATGTGTGAGGGATGTGAAGTTCCAATTCACAGGACAGGAAAGCCAGTGGTCAATAAGCACATCTCATTTATGGGGAAGAAAGGAGGATTAGACAGCTATGTCATGCCATCTCTCACCGGCCTGGCAGATTGACAGAAACTACAAGTCTGACCAGCAGAGACTAGATGAGGACATGGAGTAATGGGAACCCCCATGCATGCTTGTCAGAACAGTAATCAACATGTATTTTGAAGGGGAACTTGGCATCATCTAGAAAATATGAGGGCTTCCCAGGTGGCACTAGTGGTAAAGAAGAGAGGCAGGTTAGATCCCTGGGTTGGTAAGATCCTTTGGAGTAGGAAACAACCCACTCCAGTATTCCTGCCTGGAAAATTCCATGGACAGAGGAGCCTTGTGAGTTACAGTCCACAGGCTGCAAAGGGTCGGACACAACTGAGCACACACATCACATCATGTATATATCTGTACGCTAAACCTTGAACTTTATATAAATGATCTTATATTATATATTCCTTCCTTGGTCATGTTATTTCTGTTTTGTTTGGACTCACCATTAGCTTTTTTAGGATTTATTTATATAGCTGTGACACATATAGCTATTGTATGTTTATTTTAACTTCTTTTTTTTTTTTTAGTTTTTTATTTTTTAAATTTTAAAATCTTTAATTCTTACAAGCGTTCCCAAACATGAACCCCCCTCCCACCTCCCTCCCCATAACATCTCTCTGGGTCATCCCCATGCACCAGCCCCAAGCATGCTGTATCCTGCGTCAGACATAGACTGGCGATTCAATTCTTACATGATAGTATACATGTTAGAATGCCATTCTCCCAAATCATCCCACCCTCTCCCTCTCCCTCTGAGTCCAAAAGTCCGTTATACACATCTGTGTCTTTTTTCCTGTCTTGCATACAGGGTCGTCATTGCCATCTTCCTAAATTCCATATATATGTGTTAGTATACTGTATTGATGTTTTTCTTTCTGGCTTACTTCACTCTGTATAATCGGCTCCAGTTTCATCCATCTCATCAGAACTGATTCAAATGAATTCTTTTTAACGGCTGAGTAATACTCCATTGTGTATATGTACCACAGCTTTCTTATCCATTCATCTGCTGATGGACATCTAGGTTGTTTCCATGTCCTGGCTATTATAAACAGTGCTGCGATGAACATTGGGGTACATGTGTCTCTTTCAATTCTGGTTTCCTCGGTGTGTATGCCCAGCAGTGGGATTGCTGGGTCATACGGTAGTTCTATTTGCAATTTTTTAAGGAATCTCCACACTGTTCTCCATAGTGGCTGTACTAGTTTGCATTCCCACCAACAGTGTAGGAGGGTTCCCTTTTCTCCACACCCTCTCCAGCATTTATTGCTTGCAGATTTTTGGATTGCAGACATTCTGACTGGTGTGAAGTGGTACCTCATTGTGGTTTTGATTTGCATTTCTCTAATAATGAGTGATGTTGAGCATCTTTTCATGTGTTTGTTAGCCATCCGTATGTCTTCTTTGGAGAAATGTCTATTTAGTTCTTTGGCCCATTTTTTGATTGGGTCGTTTATTTTTCTGGAATTGGGCTGCATAAGTTGCTTGTATATTTTTGAGATTAGTTGTTTGTCAGTTGCTTCATTTGCTATTATTTTCTCCCATTCAGAAGGCTGTCTTTTCACCTTGCTTATATTTTCCTTTGTTGTGCAGAAGCTTTTAATTTTAATTAGATCCCATTTGTTTATTTTTGCTTTTATTTCCAGAATTCTGGGAGGCGGATCATAGAGGATCCTGCTGTGATTTATGTCTGAGAGTGTTTCGCCTATGTTCTCCTCTAGGAGTTTTATAGTTTCTGATCTTACATTTAGATCTTTAATCCATTTTGAGTTTATTTTTGTGTGCGGTGTTAGGAAGTGATCTAGTTTCATTCTTTTACAAGTGGTTGACCAGTTTTCCCAGCACCACTTGTTAAAGAGATTGTCTTTACTCCATTGTATATTCTTGCCTCCTTTGTCAAAGGTGTCCATATGTGTGTGGATTTATCTCTGGGCTTTCTATTTTGTTCCATTGATCTATATGTCTGTCTTTGTGCCAGTACCATACTGTCTTGATAACTGTGGCTTTGTAGTAGAGCCTGAAGTCAGGCAAGTTGATTCCTCCAGTTCCATTCTTCTTTCTCAAGATTGCTTTGGCTATTCGAGGTTTTTTTGTATTTCCATACAAATCTTGAAATTATTTGTTCTAGTTCTGTGAAAAACGTGGCTGGTAGCATAAATCTAAACTTGATAAATTCAAAAAAATCGAAATCATTCCAAGCATCTTTTCTGACCATAATGCATTAAGATTAGATCTCAATTACAGGAGAAAAACTATTAAAAATTCCAACATATGGAGGTTGAACAACACACTTCTGAATAACCAACAAATCACAGAAGAAATCAAAAAAGAAATCAAAATATGCATAGAAACTAATGAAAATGAAAACACAACAACCCAAAACCTGTGGGACACTATAAAAGCAGTGCTAAGAGGAAAGTTCATAGCAATACAGGCATACCTCAAGAAGCAAGAAAAAAGCCAAATAAATAACCTAACTCTACAACTAAAGCAATTAGAAAAGGAAGAATTGGAGAATCCCAGAGTTAGTAGAAGGAAAGAAATCTTAAAAATTAGGGCAGAAATAAATGCAAAAGAAACAAAAGAGACCATAGCAAAAATCAACAAAGCCAAAAGCTGGTTCTCTGAAAGGGTAAATAAAATTGACAAACCATTAGCCAGGCTCATCAAGAAGCAAAGAGAGAAAAATCAAATCAATAAAATTAGAAATGAAAATGGAGAGATCACAACAGACAACACAGAAATACAAAGGATCATAAGAGACTACTATCAGCAGTTGTATGCCAATAAAATGGACAACGTGGAAGAAATGGACAAATTCTTAGAAAAGTACAATTTTCCAAAACTGAACCAGGAAGAAATAGAAAATCTTAACAGACCCATCACAAGCACGGAAATTGAAACTGTAATCAGAAATCTTCCAGCAAACAAAAGCCCAGGTCCAGACGGCTTCACAGCTGAATTCTACCAAAAATTTCAAGAAGAGCTAACACCTATCCTCCTCAAACTCTTCCAGAAAATTGCAGAGGAAGGTAAACATCCAAACTCATTCTACGAGGCCACCATCACCCTAATACCAAAACCTGACAAAGATGTCACAAAAAAAGAAAACTACAGGCCAATATCACTGATGAACATAGATGCAAAAATCCTCAACAAAATTCTAGCAATCAGAATCCAACAACACATTAAAAAGATCATACACCATGACCAAGTGGGCTTTATCCCAGGGATGCAAGGATTCTTCAATATCCGCAAATCAATCAATGTAATTCACCACATTAACAAATTGAAAAATAAAAACCATATGATTATCTCAATAGATGCAGAGAAGGCCTTTGACAAAATTCAACATCCATTTATGATAAAAACTCTCCAGAAAGCAGGAATAGAAGGAACATACCTCAACATAATAAAAGCTATATATGACAAACCCACAGCAAACATTATCCTCAATGGTGAAAAATTGAAAGCATTTACCCTAAAGTCAGGAACAAGACAAGGGTGTCCACTTTCACCGCTACTATTCAACATAGTTCTGGAAGTTTTGGCCACAGCAATCAGAGCAGAAAAAGAAATAAAAGGAATCCAAATTGGAAAAGAAGAAGTAAAACTCTCACTGTTTGCAGATGACATGATCCTCTACATGGAAAACCCTAAAGACTCCACCAGAAAATTACTAAAGCTAATCAATGAATATAGTAAAGTTGCAGGATATAAAATCAACACACAGAAATCCCTTGCATTCCTATACACGAATAATGAGAAAGTAGAAAAAAGAAATTAAGGAAACAATTCCATTCACCATTGCAACGAAAAGAATAAAATACTTAGGAATATATCTACCTAAAGAAACTAAAGACCTATATATAGAAAACTATAAAACACTGATGAAAGAAATCAAAGAGGACACTAATAGATGGAGAAATATACCATGTTCATGGATCGGAAGAATCAATATAGTGAAAATGAGTATACTACCCAAAGCAATATTTTAACTTCTTATAGTATTCCTTTGATGAACATACCACAACTTGTTTTTCAATTCCCTACGAACAATCAGTTACTTTTATTTTCCACTCATTTTAAAATCTATTATAAACAGTACTGCAAGAAGCATTTCTCTGTAGATATTTCCCGTGGAAATGTGGGTGAGTTTTTCTGGGTGGACTCTAATGTGGAGTAGATCTTTTCCATTTCCACAACTTCTCAACCCTTAATATGCACTTAACTCCTTAAAAAATGCAGATTCTGATGCAGTAGGTCTTTGGTGGGAATAGAAATTGTGCATTTCCAGCAAGTCCCAAGGTGATGCCAATGTTGCTAGGCTGTGGACCACCTCGGGATTTTATGGAATTGTTAGTATATCCCAGTGTCCATGTATCTGTGAGTTTGGAGTTTCTACCATAAATGGGATTGGCATCCTTTGCTACAGAACCCCATGTGGCAAAAACACTGCAGGCAGCCTCTAGGAGCTGAGGGTGTTTCCCCTCCACAAGCTCCATCAGAAAGTGAGAAAGTAAAGCCCTCAGTCCTACAACCACAGGAAGTGAATTCTGCCCGCAACCCCGTGAATTTGCAAGCAGATTCTTCTCCAGTCACACCTGCAGATGAGAACACAGCCCTGCCTGCCACCTGGGTAGCAACTTTGGAGAGAGCCTAGCAAAGCCAAGCCCTGATTCCTAACCCACAAAAGCTGTGAGGTAATAAATGTGCATTGTTCTAATCACTAAATGTGTAACACTGTTAACACAGTGACAGAAAATTAACACAGTACCTGTCCACAAATAGTGTACATATGCAAAAGACTTATACTTTCTTTCTCCAGTCTTAGAAATTATTCAACATGGTTTTATGTATATATGGCTTCCCAGGTGGTGCTAGTGGTAAAGAATCTGCCTTCCAATGCAGGAGATAAAAGAGACGTGGGTTTGATCACTGGCTCAGGAAGATACCCTGGAGTAGGAAGTGGCAAGCCACTGCAGTATTCTTGCCTGGAAAATTCCATGGACAGAGAAGTCTGGTAGGCTACAGTTCATGGGACAGCAAAGAGTCAGACATGACTGAGCAAGTAAGCGTGCGCGCACGCACACACATACACACACACACACGTATTTACTGTCTTAATTTTTTAAGTCTGAGTTATATTCTAGTGATTTTGTTTCCAAATTTTATCTAACTAGTCCCATTTAATGGATTTCTAGGTTATTTTCCTGGGCCTTCAGAAGACCCCATACTGTCACCATGAAAAATAAAATAAAAGAGTGAGTTCAAATGCCTAGGAAGAGGAAACCAATTTTTAACAAACTTCTGCTTAAATTCTTGTTTACCAGCTCTTTTTGCCTATCACTTCTTCCTGCTGAGGTTTTAATCAAGGTTACTAACCTTTTGGTTTGCTCAGGACTGATGTTTTTTCTGGCATACAGGACTTTTCAGTTTTAAAACTGGTGTTTTTTCTGGCATACAGGACTTATCAGTTTTAAAACTGGGAGAATCCCAGGGGGAAAAAATGGGATAGTCGATCACCCTTTAACCCCTTTAAAAGATTAAATGAAAGGAAAAATAACCAGTTCCAACAATTGCAAGTGTCTTCCTCAAAGAGACACAACAGAGTGGCTAAGCACAGCCAGTAGTGAAGGACGGAGTTGGGAGATGGTCCTGCTCATCTCAGCTTAGAGTTCCTTCTGTGGCCTCCAAAAAATAAATATGCAATGTCTCCTCTTTCTAACAGCATATTTTTTAATTAAAAAAAAATCTTAAAAAAAAATTTGGCCACACCTCAAGGCATGTGAGGTCTTAGCTCCCCAACCAGGGATCAAACCCATGCCCTCTGCTTCAGAAGCTCAGAGTCTTAACCACTGGACCATGAGGGAAGCCCTGCAGTGTCTGTCTCTAACACAAAAATGAAAGGAAGACTTTGGATTTTCAGAATAATAATCTACTTCTTAGCATCCAGAGTGATAAACCACTCAACCCAAGAGTAGTATCCACAAAGGGCTTGGATTAGCTCCTCATGAAACAGCTGCTGCTGCTAAGTCACTTCAGTCGTGTCCAACTCTGTGCGACCCCAGAGACGGCAGCCCACCAGGCTCCCCCATCTCTGGGATTCTCCAGGCAAGAACACTGGAATGGGTTGCCATGTCCTTCTCCAATGCATGAAAGTGAAGAGTGAAAATGAAGTCGCTCAGTCGTGTCTGACTCTTAGCGACCCCATGGACTGCAGCCCACCAGGCTCCTCCGTTCATGGGATTCTCCAGGCAAGAGTACTGGAGTGGGGTGCCATTGCCTTCTCCATGAAACAGTAGAGTTCTTCTATGATCACCTGAGGAAAGTGGCCATCAAGCTGGAACAAATAGGCCAGGCAGAGAGAGTCTCTGAGAAAGAAGAGGCTGTGAATTTTACAATGTTTGGAGCCAGACAGGCTAGAGGCCTGGAGCCAATTATGTCGCGGCTCTGAATCTCAGTTTTCTCATCCACAGGGCCTCATAGATGGTAGGTGTTTAATACATGCCGGTCCCCGTTCTCTCCCTCTCTGTAGAGGGGATGACGAACATTCCACAAGGAGCAGGCAAGCAGGTTGTAACTTAATGCTGCTCCACATGGTACATGTCCCGGGAAGCAGACACTGAGCAGAGGCTGCGGAGAGTGTGTGACCCTGCCCCCTGCACACAGACAGGTGGAGAGCAAGGCTCACTGAATGCCTAGACATGGCAGATCCAGGGACAGAGACAGGGTCGATCTCTTCAGGAGCACATCTGAGTGCTTCTACAGGGGAAACAGTTAAGAGATGTTGCTCAGGGCTTCCCAGGTTGTGCCAATGCCGGAGACACAAGAGATGAAGGTTTGATCCCTGGATCAGGAATATCCCCTAGAGGAGGGCATGGCAACCCACTCCAGTATTCTTGCCTGGAGAATCCCATGGACAGAGGAGCCTTGTAGGCTGCAGTCCATAGGGTCACAAAGGGTCAGACACGACTGAATGACAGTATGTATGAATGCTTTCTCATGGCTGCTGGGAAGATTTCTTGCTCTAGGTTTATGCTTTAAGTTTTGTTGTAGGCATTCAAAGCTATCCCTCTCTTTAGGAGGAGAAAAAAAAAACTCTCAGATACTGGAAGACTGTAAATTAAAGCACATTTCAGCCTTCTCTTTAGGGACTCAAACAACCCAATTCACATGGCATGTCCTCAGGAACAGCAGACGTATCAGTGCGGTGGCTTTGGGCCCTCCAACCGCAGCTGTCATTATACAGCTACGGTGCTCAGAGGCTCTGAGAAGAAGCTGTTACCTGGGCTTGCCAGTTCAGTAGTCAGGCTAAGTGGAAAGAAGAGGGGCCCCAGGCAACAGGCGCCCTCCTTTCACTCATGATGCTTCTAAATGGAGACACAGATGTCTGTGTTTGCTATTTTTGTCTTTGAGGGTTCTGTCTGCTGAAGAGCATTTAAAAATAAATAAACCTGCCAATCCAGGAGGCAGGAGTTGCAGGTTTGATCCCTGGGTTGGGAAGATCCCCTGGAGGAGGGCATGGCAACCCACTTAAGTATTCTTACCTGGAGAATCTAACGGACAGAGGAGCCTGACGGGCTACAGTCCAAAGGGTCGCAGAGAGTCGGACACGACTGAGTGACTAAGCACAAACATCTGTTGGGGAAGGAAAGCGAAATTATCAGTTGAGAGCAATGAAAGGTTTCTGATGATTTTTAGAATCAACAGGAATCTGGAGTCTCCCTCATTTCACATAAGAGGTGTTATCAGAAAGAGAGCTGTTGTTAAACCACTGTTTCTGGGCCACGGGGCCAAGGAAAGGAGCCAGAAAATGTGGGAAGAGCAGCAGACGAACTTCCCTTTGGGAGTTCAGACAGCAAGGAGAAGTGAAGCGGGGGTGAGAAGGGTGAGCCGTTCTGGTTCCTTCTCTATGCTTTGTCCCCTTACATGGCTCAGTCCCCCTTCTCACACTCTGCCTCTGAGACCTTTTTGTGATGGGCTTCCTGACCATGGAAACCCTATAAAGCCATTTTAGGAAGAAGCCAGGATTGCCTCCCTGAAAATGTCATTCAAGGTTTTTGCAAGAATCATTTTGGTCTCCTTGGTTACTTCAACCCCTCCAGATGACGTGTGCATCTTTCACAGGGACACGCAGAGAGGAGGTGGTTGAGAACTCCAAGCTTTGGGCAGCAGGGTGTAAGCTACCCTCATGCAATAGTCATCGCTGCAGAAAAGACATTTAAGGAGAGCTGGAAAGGAACCCAGTAAGGATGTGTTTCCACTGGTGAAGTTTTAACCATCCTAAGTCATTCATTCATTGATGAAATATTTCTTCAGCCCTAACCATTTTCCCTTTCATGTTCCCGCTTTTTGTGCAAACACCTTTAATTTCCCTTGCTCCTCCATACCAGCCTGGTCAATACCAATCCTGGAGAAACCCAATATCTACTTATTTCATTTCTGCAGCTGAGTAGCCAAACATTGGGTTAGCAGAGCACACAATTGCATGTGTTTGTCTCACTTTAATACATGCTCATACATTTCCAGTGGGCATACAATGCTGCTTGCTAATCTCATTATAGATTCCCAGCATTCCCTTTCCCATTTTCTAAAGTGACTTTTCAACACATTGCCCTCTCTGCTCAAACATCTTGCTTCCTTTGTACCCTTTTCACTGTTGACAGATCACCTTGCCCTAAAATTCGGAGAGAAATTACGTGCAATGAGATAATAATTCTGTCTCCCTTTCCTCTACTAACTTCATCAACCTATAGGATATCAGCCTATCCTCTTCCCCTTCCATTCAATTGGGTGAATAATCTATTCCTGCTTCTGTCAATCTCATATTCAGTCCACTTCAGTTCAGTTCAGTTGCTCAGTCCTGTCTGACTCTTTGGGAGCCCATGAATCACATATTAACCATCCTCTTTTTCTTCCTCAGTAAGACCTTCACTCATATGCATGTTCCTTTTCTCCAGTGTCTTTGGTTTCTGCTTTGTACCAGATCATTCCAATGTAAAACGAAAGTGCCTCCAGTCTTTAATAAAATCAAAACAGAACCACAAAGACCTCTCTTGACAATTTCCCCAGAGCTACCGATTCCTTACTCTTCTTTACCCTCCCCAAGCAAACATCCTTGATGAGTTGTCCTAAGTTCTTATTTTCACTGCATCTTGACATCCAACTAACACTGCTCATCAGAGTTTCCAGTGACCCTCACTTTTCTGCGTTCCTTTTCTGTTGTTGCCTTACCTGATTTCTAGGTTGTATTTTGTGCAGATGGAAATTCTTTCCTTCTTCAAACACATTTCCTCCTTGGCTTCTGTGATATTAATTTCTCCTGATTTTCCATTTATTTCACTGGGGCCACTCACTCATACCCATTCACTCCTAGCCTCTTCTGTTAACTCTTGCTCTTCTGCTTAGCTCTTACATGTTCGAATGTTCCCAGGCATATGTCCCGGGATTCCTTCTCCTCTCAATATACACTCTCCCTTGGTAGTTCCTTGTGTCTCACTTAATTGTCATCAATAGGCTGAAAAATCGCACATCTGTGAATATGCCAGACTCTTATATATAACTGATTATTAGATACCTTTACTTAGCAACATACCTCCTAATCTTTCCCACGTCAGTAAGTGACACTAGAAATTGAAAGTCCAAAGGGGATGGAGTCTTTTTTGTCTTCTCTTTTTCCTCATCCCTCATACATAATCCATTAGAAGGTTCTGAGGACTCTCCTCTAGAAAACATCCTGAATCAGTCTGCTTCTCTGATTGCTATCTGTGTAGCAATTCGTTATCATTAATGAATTCATTAATTCTCTGGATTGTCCCATTAGTCCCTCAGTGGTCTCCCTGCTTCCATGTAAGTATTATCTTTATTTTAAGCATGAGGAAACTAAATCTCAAAGGGGTGAAATGACTTTACATATTTCAAAGGGCTTTCCAGGTGGCATTAGTGGTAAAGAACTCACCTGCCAATGTAGGAGACATAAGAGACGTGGGTTTGATCTCTGGGTCAGGAAGATCCCCTAGAGGAGGGCTTGGCAACCCACTCCAGTATTCTTTCCTGGAGAATCCCCATGGACAGAGGAGCCTGGGGGGCTACCATCCATAGCGTTGCACAGAGTCAGACACAACTGAAGTGAGTTGGCACACATACACACATTTATTCAAAAACCATTTCTGAGCACCTAACGTGTGCTGCTGGATGCTTGCCTAGGTTGCATGATGGATAAATGGCAGTTCTAGCTCTATCTGACACGAAAGCCCTATTCTCAGTCTCATACACTGTACTGCTACCAGGAATGTTCCAGAACATTCCCTCCAAGGCAAGAGAGATACATAGAAAATAATACTGGTACATTGTACATACAGACTCCAGTATGTAAATAGATCATGTGTTTCCTAAAAGTGAGAACAGACCAACTGAGACTGAAGGATTTGGGAAGGTTCCTTGAGGGAGCCAAACTGATCTACAGAGGTTTCTCCCAAGGAGTTTGACCTCTTTTCCTTTACCAATATGGCTTCCTCTACCCAGAATGCCTTGCAAGTCACATGCCTGGTTAATGACTACTCAACTTTGCAAAAGCATAACCTTATCTGGGAAATCTTTCTTAACCTCTTGGTGTCAAGGAAGATTCCCTTTCTGTGTGCGCCTTAGTTGTCTGAGTTCATGTTTATCGTGACACATTATGTTGTATTGCATTTTGGGTTTATATCTACAAATGACTTAGTCAAATGCTTTTAAAGATCCTAGGTACAAATGATAGATCTAGATCCATATACTTGAAAAATCCATAGGAAAATCAGTCACCACACGAGGGTGAAAGACAAATTCAATTTCCTTAGGTTTTTCCAGTGAGTCGCTTAAGACTCTTTTGTCTTCCTTAGCAAAATTGTGGTAGAGTGTTGATGGTGACATTTCCCAAAGGCAAAAGATAAATCTGAAGCACCTTTTCCCTCCCCTCTAGAAAGGGGAGATCCTATAATCGAACTGCTATAGACTGAACCATCCAACTCTCAAAGGAAGTGGGAACTAGGTGTTTTGTTCTCATATATACACACATAAATATTTTGGTCAGAATGACTTGAAGTGTAGTTTTGGAGGATATTGAGACTCTTAATTCAACTCTTCATCTGGAATGCATCTGTATTCAAACAAAGTTGTTTGTGGGTGCTTGTTGTAGCAAGTGGGACCCACACTGTGGAGAATCAAGGCCATCTCGGCAAGAGTGTTAGGATTTGGGCTCCTATGAAGTGATTTGGGGAAATTTAAGGAAACAAAGATACACTCTGGATAGGGCACTGCAAGAAAATAGGGGTAATTCAATATTTGGGCTTCTTGATGAATTTTATTCAGAAGCAGAAACATGGAGTGAAATTAAAGCTTTATCTGATACAAAACAGGTAGTGACTCAAATTTGTCAGGAAGATTGCAATTTATAATATATCCAAATATAGCTATAGATACATACATATGGTTGTTTAGATGACCAAAGTATGTTTCTCATATATATTTGGTCTTCATACATAGTTCCTTGGACCCCTGCAGGATGGCAAGAAGGACCGTTTCCACACCTGAGCTTAATGGTTAGACAAACTCCCGAGGTCCACTGTGATGAGTGGACAGGTCTACTGGGTAGCAGCTGTGGAGCCTGCAGGAAGCAGTCTGAATTGGTCCTTCCAGTCCCCTGGGCCCTGCATGAGGCTGCCTCTAAGGCAGAAGTCTTGGGCCGACTGCCGATAAACACACTCTTGAATGTGATGTCCCAGAAGTACCATTTTTCCATGCTTCTTTCTTTCAAATGTGTACTTTCACGCAAGGTCAATCCCAATAAAGCCTGCAAAGGTACCACGATTTTCCTATTTTAAGGAGGACCAGCTTCAAATTATAGGGCGGGGCTATGTGTGGCAAGTGCTAATGCTGTAAACCACAAGGATGGGTTCTGCACACGAAGACTCCTTGCTTATGAGCTTTTAATGTCTTCTTCTGTCACTGAGGAATATGCTATTTACTCTCTGCCAGAGCTTTGGCTGCTGCCCTTGCCCTGGCCATAAATGTAATAGCCACTGTTTGTGCATGATGACAAATCAGACAAGGCAAGTATTATACCTGCGGTGTACAAACCTACCTGAACTCTTTGTGATCCCTTATCACAAGGTTATTTGGATATGTCAGAGTAAGAGGATTTGGTTCTGTTTCCTTATCAGTGCAAATCTTGCAAGCAAGCAGAGCAAATAGGCAAATACAGAGTGTGATTTGAGAAGCATAGAGCTTGTCTTCTGTCGAGCTCCTTACCTTCCATAAAGTCTCTCTATCTTCTCCATCGGAAGCATTTGAAATTAGAGAGTCGATCAATGGAGGAGATAGGCTTTGTGGAGGATGAAGAGTTGCATTCAAATCGTTTGTGTTCAGTTGCTCAGTTGTGTCTAACTCTTTGGATGCTGCCCGGCTCCTCTGTCCATGGAATCTTCCAAGCAAGAATACTGGAGTTGGGTTGCCATTTCCTGCTCCAGGGGGATCTTCCTGACCCAGGGATTGAACCTGCATCTCTTGCATCTCCTGCATTGGCAGGTGGATTATTTACCACTGCGCCATGTGGGAAACCTTCATTCAAGTCACAGTAAAAGTTTAAGTTGAAGAATCTATTATTGGTTGTGTGATTCAACAGCAATTAGCCTGTGGTGGACATACTTGCTCCAGCATGGCTGGTTGAAGTCAAACAGTATTGAGCTACAATTTACCACCCATAGCATAGAGAATCCCCATGGACAGAGGAGCCTGGTGGGCTACCATCCATGGGGTCGCAAAGAATGGAACATGACTGAGTGACTAAGCACAGCACAGCATAGTATGTTAGTGTCCACTTGGATTTAATAATACAGACAATTCTTTTTAGACCACATGCCCCACTGTGGCCACTACATTCTGCTTTGGCTCAGTTTTCTGCTTATGATTCAATATTAGGAGCAAAGAGTTGCCAACCTGGATCATAATGAAAAGAACTTAGTTAGCAGCTTGATAAAAAGTTAAAAATTCTAACATCCCACCTCTGAAGAACCTATGCTAGTTCCTAGAAACACATTCCCAAAGGGGTTGACTATCAAGGAGTCTTGAGTTGGCTTTTCTAGGGCTATGTTCTAAAGGGAAGTCCATGTTCTGACTTTGGGAAAAGAAACCTAGACCAAGGTCTGCTAGCAACCATCGTTTTAACTCCAGGTGCAACTGGCTGCTTTATCAAAGAACACACAGTCTGCAGGTGGTCAGTTGGCTTTATCTGAAAGATGACACATTTCAGAAGGAACCACTACATGGATTTCTAATAGCCAAACCTCAGTCGAGCTACCTTGTGTTCGGTTGCATACTGAATGTCAGAAATGGGTGTTTATTGGTGAGAAATACTGATTTGTTGACTAGTGTAAGGACTGTTGGAAATTGGATCTCATTGGTAAAATCAAAGTTTCCAAGATATATTAGAAATATTTAGAGACATCCCTCCCACCTACTCCGCCTACCTCTCACATAGCCATAAACGCTAGCAAGGGCTATAGCCTGCTTGTGTAGGCAAAGCACCTGTGGTCCCTAAATGTCCCTTGGTCCAGCCATTAATTAGGAGGGTTCCTGAATGCCTGATTCCAGGACCCAGAATACAGTCTCTGCAATGCTGTTGTGATTGGCTTATTTCAAAGGAAGGCTAGAAGGCTTGAAACTGAAAGCTGGCACTTCACTGACCTTTTGAATATATTGTACATGCTTGCCTCCTTGCTTAATGTTGATTTAATAAGTGTCTTGCAGGTGGATTTGCACTTATGACATACCCTCTTTAGATTCTGGTAGTGAGGTTGTGGGTGAGTGACTACAGCTTATATACTTGAGTCATTTTTTGTAGCCACTATTCCAACAAACAAAAACACAGAGTTGTATGTGGTCTTTTTTTTTTTTTTAAACCTATTCAAGATGTAGTTTGAAATCATTTTCTAGAAGGATAATTACATACTATGTAAGTATCTTTCTAAATATAGGGATCTGTGGGAAATTTCTCTAGGGATACAAGAAACAGGCAAGGGATAACAAAATGGAATTAGAAGAAGTTTTGAGTCCTTGAAGATGGCATTCAAAGGAAAAGACCACAAGAAGAAGGCAGAGAAACAGATTTCTGCTTTGGTTCTGCCACTGGTTATCTGTGGTTAGATTTTCCTTTTGGATTTCATCATTGTCAGCTGCAAAATAAATAAAGAAAATGAATAGCAAACCCTCAAAGGTTCTCAAATTCTTTTTAAAAATTACTTTATTTGTTTATTTGGCTACACTGGGTCTTAGTTGCATTATGCAGGATTTTTTTTTTTTTGTCACAGCATATGAACTCTTAATTTTAGTATGTGGGATCTAGTTCCTTGACAAGGGATATAATCCAGTCCCTCAGCACTGAGAGTGTGGAGTCTTAGCCACTAGACCACCACAGAAGTCCCAGGAACCCCAGAGGGCAGAAGCAAACAGACTTCCGTACTTCTTTGGCAAGTCAGCAGAAAGGTGATTTTATCCCATGCCAACTCACCCTTCTGCTTGGCACTCAGCTATCTGGACATACACTGAGATAAACAATGGCTCTAGTGGCCTGTGTTCAAGGTTTTTATCCTACTTAAGATTCTGATTCAACCAGAAGTTTCAGGAAAGAACTGAATTGTCACTGATATCCTCAAATAAAAGATGTACACAATCCTTATAGCCAAATAGTGAAAAAAGCCCAACAGTACCACCTTCAAGACCTAGGTTCAGACTGTAGATAATCCACATTTCAGAGGCAAAATGTACCATCATGATCCTTCTGTTCAGTTCCAGAAATATGAGCAGAGGGCTTCACTTTTACTGACCCCAGAGGATCAGAGAGACCGTTTAGAATTATCCCTTGCTATCAAACACTTTCTAGAATCTCAAGCTCCAAGTCTAATTGTACCCATATCTCTGTACCTACACTCTGTTGAGATTAATTTTCACAAGGAAATTTTTTTTTTTAGTTTTTGTTTTCTTTTTGGGTATTAAGATATGAAATTTCATAGTCACAGAGCAGACAATTCTAAAGCTTTTTTGTTTTAATAAAATAGGCTCTTCCCTACTTAATAGATACATTCCTAATTGATATTTCTTTCCAGTTCTAGAATTAGGGGAGTTGGTAGCAGCATGGATGTGCCCCTTTGCCAAAAACAAAGGGTTCCTTGGGTCAAAAAGGCCAGGGGAGATCAAGAACAGAGATAAACAGTTTGGCTGAGATTTATGGGGTCCTAAATATGCACTTTTCTGTCCTCGTAGATGCAATGGTACAAGAAGGAGTGCTGGCAGGGTCCTATTCTCTCTGAGTAGGAGGACCCTTTATATATCACAAGCCTGTCCACTGGGAAATCTGATTTTAGCAGATAAATTGAGTAGGAGGTATCTTGACAACTCTTTCTCATCCATTCTCTAACTTTACCCCAGAGACACAAACTTATTAATTCCATCTAGACTAAATATTTCCATCAGGGTAATAATCTTTATATTCCGTAACTGTGTTATCACACTTCTGGGAATTTAAAGGAATAATTCTAGGCAAGAAAATATAATTTTACCTGCTCTTTGTAGCAAATTGTTTATAACTGCAGGACCAGGACCATTGGGTTCAACATTCAGATCGTACAAGGGGAATGCCATGGAAACCGTGCTGCTTCCCTGATATGTCATTGATGGCAATAATTGTTAAAGCCATGTGACAGTCAGAGAAACAATTTACAGTTAAGTTTCAGTGAGAAAATAAAAACACAAAATGCCACCTCCATTATGGTTGCAAAATATTAAAGGTATTAATATGCACCAAGATGAGAAAAGAAAAAGCCAAAATGAAAATGTTTATCAGCAGTTGTTGTTGGATGTTTGGTTGACCTTTCTTTGCTGTTTTATTTGTCCTGTGTGGTTACCGTATAGTCTAAGTCTGGAGCAGCTGCTCTACAGGGAAGCAGCTGGCATTATCTGGTCCCTGACAGTGCCACCTGGGTGTGTTTCATGGTACACTAGTCAGGTCTGGGATGTTAAGGCATCCCAGGAAAACCACACAGAGCAAAATAAGAAAAGGTTTTGACCAAATACATGTTAAATCCATTTGCTATTGAAACTGTCACTATACAGCTCCTTGGAGCCTTAAGTATGTATGCTAACACAGAATGTGAATGGCCCAGAAGGGAAATAAATATGCAGGTTTTTCAAGATATTTCAGGCTCTGATAACGTCTCTCCCGTGGCACCCCTACCCACCTCTACACGTACCCCCAGTATCCAGTACGGTCCGGGTTCTGTTGAGGAAGTCTGGTTCTGACTCACGTCTCTCTGCTCTGCCAGAACTAAGCAAACACGGTTGCAGCGTTCATAGTGCGCTGTGGTAGCAATACGAGAAATTTCTTTTCATCTTTCAAGGTCTCTCCCCAGTGTCGTATCCTCTCTGAAAACCTTTGCAACCCCTCCAGGCAGAACTAATCCTATTTCTCCTTTGTTTGCTTGCATGCCGCCTTTTGTTACAACACAGCGTCCTCTTGGGCACGTCTTTGTGCCTGCTCTTCAGCTACAAGAGTGGTTTTCCCTCTTCATTGTGCTTCAGCCGCAGCTGGGAAGCTTAGCACAATACAGTTGCCCAGTCAGTGACTCAGAGTTAGTCTCATTGGGTCTGGATCAGCAAGATCTGCCTGGGCATCAGAGAGACTGCGGCAGCTTCTCAAGGCCAGAAGTCATGAGTTCTGCTGGTTTCTGTATTACTAGTGCCTGTCACTAGTGGGCAGACGCAGACTTGTGCTAAGTTAATGTGCCACTGAGAGAAAAAAAAAAAGTACTTAAGTACTGACTGTTTAATTTCTCCTGGCGAGACAGATTCCTTCGTCTGCCATTTTGGTAATGGAGAGATGGCAACCAAAGTCCTGGACAAGATGAGGGGAGAAAGAACAGAAGGTCAGCTTGTGGGACATGAGGAAGAGTGAGAAGTGCTCTGGTGTGAATCAAGACTATTGAGTTTTCTGTTTCACTTCAATGCCATACCTCACTGCTACTCGCAAGCCTCAAGGAATGGCTACTCCTGTGAAAGAGTCCGCAGTTCAATGGGTCAGAGCCTGGACTGGGCTGGCCTTCCAGTTACTACCCAAAAGGAAGATGGACCAGAGCTATGGTGTTGTTATTCAGTCTCTAAGTCATGTCTGACCCCTTGTGACCCCATGGACTGCAGCATGCCAGGCTTCCCTGTCCAATCAGTAACTTTTGGAGCTTGCTGAAACTCATGTCCGTTGAGTCAGTGATACCATCCAACCATCTCATCTTCTGTCATCAGGGTCTTTTCTAATGAGTCAGCTCTTTGCATCAGGTGGCCAAACTATTGGAGCTTCAGCTTCAATGTCAGTCCTTCCAATGAATATGCAGGGTTGATTTCCTTTAGGATTGACTGGTTTGATCTCCTTGCAGTCCAAAGGACCTTCAAAAGTCTTCTCCAGCACCACAATTCAAAAGCATCAATTCTTTGGCACACAGCCTTCTTTATGGCCCAACTCTCACGTTTGTACAAGACTACTGGGAAAATCCATAGCTTTGACTAGAGGGACCAGCGCTTAGATTAGGGCAAAGTGAACATGGTACTCACTTTAGGTGCCGTAATACTCAGTAATCAAGATAAATACTATTTTAATGCCATATTTTAAAAAAAAAATCAAAATGAAAGTAAAAAAAAAGACTATGATGAAAAAAATCAACACTTTAACCATACCAGCACTTGAGGCAAAAATAAAAGTTAAATCCCCCCAAATTAAATCCTCCTTTTATTTAAAACTTGAAAAAGAATGTCTATAGGTATAAAACTGAGTGACTTAGCTGTACAGCAAAGATTGGCACATTATAAATCAACCACACTTCAATGAAATATTAAATTAAAACATATTATGTTCTTCATGGATTCTAGCAGTAATTTTGATTATTTAATAGGTAGTATACACACAAACTTTGACTATATGACCAAAAGTATAAAGAAAAAATCCTCTGATATATACACATATCAGAAAGATCATTGCAAAGAGAAACACAACAGGGCTGTCATATATAGAAATGGAACTAAAGATGGCTGAAAATTAGGATATTTTATATGAAACCTTTTGAAATAAATGAACTAGGGTGACACAAGTGATTTACAGGGATTCCTGAAGTATTCTTGCCAGTGAAGTTAAACTAGGATGAGGGAGTTTGGGAGGCAGTATTCTACCCCTGGGTCGGGAAGATCCCCTGGAGAAAGGAATGGCTACCCACTCCAGTAATCTTGCCTAGAGAATTCCATGGACAGAGGAGCACGGTGGGCTACAGTCCATGTGGTCACAAAGAGTCGGACATGTGACCGAGTCACTAACACTTTCACTGCTGCTGCTAAGTCGCCTCACTCGTGTCCGACTCTGTGCGACCCCATAGACGGTAGCCCACCAGGCTCCCCCGTCCCTGGGATTCTCCAGGCAAGAACACTGGAGTGGGTTGCCATTTCCTTCTCCAATGCATGAAAGTGAAAAGTGAAAGTGAAGATGTTCAGTCATGTCTGACTCTTAGCGACCCCATGGACTACAGCCTACCAGGCTCCTCCGCCCATGGGATTTTCCAGGCAAGAGTACTGGAGTGGGGTGCCATTGCCTTCTCTGTTTCACTTTCACTATCAGCTGCTTTTAGGAAAAAAATCCAGAACAGCAGAGTCATCACTAAAAGTCCAAAGCAGCCAAAGGGTGGTCACTGTGGGTAAAATTCAGCGACAGGAGACTGTATTCCAGACACTGAGGGAAGGGATACTATGGGAATCTTGCCCTCCAGCCAGGGCACTGCCCACAGTCTGCCAGAGCTGTGTGCCCAGTGAACAGGATAGCTGTAACTCATGGGTGCATCTTCCTATCCTATTTAGGAACCCAAGTGAACAGAGTAGAAAATTGTGCACCTGTCCACCCCAAAATAGGTACACACTGCTGTATCTAAAGTGGATCACCAACAAGGACACACTGCCAAGCACAGGGGACTCTGCTAAATGTTATGTGGCAGCCTGGATGGGAGGGGAGTTTTTGGGAGAATGATATCTGCATATTTATGGCTGAGTCCCATTGTTGTCCATCTGAAACTATCACAACATTGTTAACTGACTATAACCCAGTGCTTCCCTGGTGGATCAGAGAATAAAGAATCAGCCTGTAATGCAGGAGACCTGGATTCAATCCCTGGGTTGGGAAGATCTTCTGGAAAAAGAAATGGCAAAGCACTCCATTATTCTTGCCTAGAGAACCCCATGGACAGAGGAGCCTGGCAGGCTGCAGTCTATGTGGTCACAAAGAGTAAGACATGACTGAGCAACTATTACTTTCACTGCAAAATAAAAAGTTTAATATATAAAAAAAAGAAAAAATGTACAGAAGCATGGGGACAGGGCTACCCAAAGCTTGTGGACTCAGTGTGGCTCCAGCGTGGGCTGGTTAGAGCTCTGGGTGTGGAGAGACCATTCAGAATTCTGAATGGGGCCAACTGGCTGGACAGAGCACATGGATTACTGAGAACTGTTCTGCTGTCAGTGGGAGGCAAGGAGAGCTTCCTGTAGAGAGGGTGCTGCCCCTGCTCTGTGTGAGGAGTGCCCTTGGCTCCCAGCTCCGCCTCCAAGTGGAGGTTGAACACCCAGCCTTCCCTCCTGAAAAATCTGCTGGGAATTCCCCTTCTGGATGAAATCAGGACTCCTAAGAAAGAAAGAATAAAAGCTACAATAGAGAAAATCTTAGTTGGGGGTGGTTGAGAAATTCACTTCCTAGTTATGCTTAAAGGTGTTGCTCATGGTATACAATATATGGGTGGTGTACACACATGGCTTGATGTGTGTAATCATTTCCTTTTGGGGATCAGGAGACAGGGATCAAGACCATCCCCATGGAAAAGAAATGCAAAAAAGCAAAATGGCTGTCTGGGGAGGCCATACACATAGCTGTGAAAAGAAGAGAAGCGAAAAGCCAAGGAGAAAAGGAAAGATATAGGCATCTGAATGCAGAGTTCCAAAGAATAGCAAGAAGAGATAAGAAAGTCTTCCTCAGCAATCAATGCAAAGAAATAGAGGAAAAGAACAAAATGGGGAAGACTAGAGATCTCTTCAAGAAAATTAGAGATACCAAGTGAACATTTCATGCAAAGATGGGCTCGATAAAGAACAGAAATGGTATGGACCTAACAGAAGCAGAAGATACTAAGAAGAGGTGGCAAGAATACACAGAAGAAGTGTACAAAAAAGATCTTCACGACCCAGATAATCACGATGGTGTGATCACTCATCTAGAGCCAGACATTCTGGAATGTGAAGTCAAGTGGGCCTTAGAAAGCATCACTACGAACAAAGCTAGTGGAGGTGATGGCATTCCAGTGGAGCTATTCCAAATCCTGAAAGATGATGCTGTGAAAGTGCTGCACTCAATATGCCAGCAAGTTTGGAAAACTCAGCAGTGGCCACAGGACTGGAAAAGGTCAGTTTTCATTCCAATTCCAAAGAAAGGCAATGACAAAGAATGCTCAAACTACCGCACAATTGCACTCATCTCACATGCTAATAAAGTAATGCTCAAAATTCTCCAAGCCAGGCTTCAGCAATATGTGAACCAAGAACTTCCAGATGTTCAAGCTGGTTTTAGAAAAGGCAGAGGAACTAGAGATCAAATTGCCAATATCCGCTGGATCATGGAAAAAGCAAGAGAGTTCCAGAAAAACATCTATTTCTGCTTTATTGACTATGCCAAAGCCTTTGATTGTGTGCATCACGATCAACTGGAAAATTCTGAAAGAGATGGGAATACTAGACCACCTGACCTGCCTCTTGAGAAATCTGTATGCAGGTCAGGAAGCAACAGTTAGAACTGGACATGGAACAACAGACTGGTTCCAAACAGGAAAAGGAGTACGTCAAGGCTGTATATTGTCACCCTGCTTATTTAACTTCTATGCAGAGTAGTACATCATGAGAAACGCTGGGCTGGAGGAAGCACAAGCTGGAATCAAGATTTCCAGGAGAAATATCAATAACCTCAGATATGCAGATGATACCACCGTTATGGCAGAAAGTGAAGAGGAGCTAAAAAGCCTCTTGATGAAAGTGAAATTGGAGAGTGAAAAAGTTGGCTTAAAGCTCAACCTTCAGAAAACGAAGATCATAGCATCTGGTCCCATCACTTCATGGGAAATAGATGGGGAAACAGTGGAAACAGGGTCAGACTTTATTTTTTTGGGCTCCAAAATCACTGCAGATGGTGATTGCAGCCATGAAATTAAAAGATGCTTACTCCTTGGAAGAAAAGTTATGACCAACCTAGATAGTATATTCAAAAGCAGAGACATTACTTTACCGACTAAGGTCCGTCTTGTCAAGGCTATGGTTTTTCCAGTAGCCATGTATGGATGTGAGAGTTGGACTGTGAAGAAGGCTGAGTGCCAAAGAATTGATGCTTTTGAACTGTGGTGTTGGAGAAGACTCTTGAGAGTCCCTTGGACTGCAAGGAGATCCAACCAGTCCATTCTGAAGGAGATTAGCCCTGGGATTTCTTTGGAAGGAATGATGCTAAAGCTGAAACTCCAGTACTTTGGCCCCCTCATGCGAACAGTTGACTCATTGGAAAAGACTTTGATGTTGGGAGAGATTGGGGGCAGGAGAAGAAAGGGATGACAGAGGATGAGATGGCTGGATGGCATCACCGACTCGATGGACGTGAATCTGAGTGAACTCTGGGAGTTGGTGATGGACAGGGAGGCCTGGCGTGCTGCGATTCATGGGGTCGCAAAGAGTCGGACTGAGTGACTGAACTGAACTGAACTGAAAATAGTTATTCAAGTTCCTGGAACAAATATGTTTCCTTTCTTTCCTCCATTCCCATACATCACATCAGGGTCAGAATCTGAGCATTAGATGCTCTTGCAGGGGCTGCAAAGATTTTCCTGAGAGGAGTAGGTAGCAGAAAAAAAAAAAAGAAGACCCCAAACAACTACTGGTATATTGCCTACTGGCAGACTTCCTTCCTACTGGGATGAGGGCATTTTGTTGTTATTGTTTGTATCAAGATACCTTGACAAACTGTTCACGGCCTTGATAAGTGAGGGCAAACTGGAGGGACCCACCTTGCTCTGCCTTCTCAAGTGGGAGATGCTGTGAGCATCTGAAGCCTCCATGATGGATGAGATGCCCTCGCTGGAGAGTGGAGATGAAAGGAGACGTGACAGGGAAGGCTGACTCGGGGCGAGGGGCTGAGGGGCCTGGGGAGAGAAACTTGCCAGGCAGAAACTCACTCTCGAATTGGGCTGTCTGATGCTCTGTTCACAATTAATCTGCTGCACTGGGCTTCGCTGTCACCTACAGACTTGGCCTCACTTGTTCCAACACCAGCGTCATCAGCAAAAATATCTCGAAACAAAACTGGCTTCCACCAATGCTGCCTTGAAGGAAAAGCACAGTAAAACCAGAAGGGTTCATATTCTGTGTGGGGGCTCAAATACAGCGGAGTGAAAGGGAAATGAAATGAACAGTCACAGAATGGGAGCTTCAGGGGGAATTAAGAACGAAACTGAAATAAAACCCGGAAGCAAAAAGAGACGAGAAGAAACAAATGCCCTTGAAATCACCCTTGGCCCTTGGCAGTGGGGGATGGAGGGATCAAGAATGAAGTTCCTTCCTTCTGTGTGGGTGGAGCTCCAGTCACCTCATTTCACTACTGCAGTAAAAGGGGCCCCCATAGGCTGGGGGAACTGAGGCCTTACAGGTGACTGACATGAAAATGAGAGCTTAAACAATTGCGTGTCACGCACCTAAATGGCCTAATAGAGTTTCTTTTTCCAGAATAATAATACTGCATTTGAAGAAAAGCTTTTACACGAGTAAAGAGAGCATTATTTCTGAATATTTAATGCAAAATTGCCATAGAATAAAATGATCATTAAATATGTAAATGCTATTTACATGTGCTTATTACTTCCATAACTCATCTCTTGCATAATCTGACCTCTGTGGCCTCATTTGTTACTTGGCTGTGGGCTCCACAAATCAAAATGTGATGCAGTGTCTCAGAAAGAAGCAAGCTGATGAAATGCAGGAGGAATATCGCTTGTGGAGCTAAGAGGAGGTTTCTGCTTTCGGCCTTGTTGGGCTTAATCAGAGGAGGAAAGATGGAGACCAGCCCCCTACAGAGAACTGATGCTATCCCAGGTGGTAAAGAACCAAGTGGACCAAAGATAAGCCCAAGTACCCAATCTCAAGTATAGGCCAGTGGTCTCTATAGGCTCCTTTCATGTAGGTCTAAGAAAAGATTTTAAAAAAATTTAAATTACATTTTCTGTCAGCCCTGCTAATCTAAGAAACTAAGTTCATATCCCAACAGGAGGCAACCTCTCCACAGTCCTCAGCAGGATCCTTTCTCCTTCCCACTGGTTTCTGGGATTTTTCTGTAAGCTTCAACTTGTCCACAATGGCCAAAGCTTCAGGACGTTTCCTTAGTGACTTCTTTGGTTCTTCCCAATGTGCTTACTGGACTTACATTCCAGCTCCTTTCATGATTAGAACAGATTCATTTCCTAGACTGCTTGCTACATATTATTTAAGGTGGTTCTGCTTCCTCCATGGCACACTCATTAAGGATACAGTTTGGGAAACCCTAGTCTAGGTTGCACTCATGATTAATAAGAAACACTACAAATTATCCATTTTTGGCAAGCCCACTGGCCCCACCCCTTAGCAAGTTATCTGAATGAAGTATGTACTTTTCAGTCAGTGCCCTAGGGAACTGTGGAGGTCTCTGGTAGCTGTTGGTGAATGCTCTTTATTTGCTCTATTAGAATTAGTTAAGTGGGGAACTTAATTAGTTAAGCGGGGGACCTACTGAAGTCCCTTCAGGTTGGTTGAATGTTTTAGCTTAAAAGAGGTAGAAGGTAGGAGTAAGAAGTTCCTACTTGGGACACCTCCTACTCTGATTCTTATAAGTTTTCCTGCTGCATTTCTGGGTGATCAGCTATAAGCTCTGAGTTCTGTGTTGACTCTTTCTCTTTCGTTTGCAAACAATAGAAGCTGACTCAAGAAACTTTTGACTCAAGATGATTAAAAATGCTGTATTTTTCTTAGAAGAGGAATCAACCAGTTTCAGGTGTGATTTGATCCAGGGACCTAGTGATATCATGAGGACTGAGTTTCTTTCCATCCCTCTGCTCTGTATCCTCCTGTGTTGGGCAGGATTTCTTTCAGTGGCTCCTGGAGAGAGTTCACAGCTCTAAGCCCAGTAGAACAAAAAAGAGAATGTCTTCTTTCTGGTCACTCAAAGATTCTGGGATTGGCCTGATGGGATCTGAAGATTGGGCTGGTGTCCCCTGTTTAGCCATGACTTCTCTACTTGGCCAGGAGAAGGTATGCTCTGACAATCCAGGCCTAGGTCATAGGCCTCAGTCCATCCTACTGGCTGCAACTGGAATATCTTGACAGGAAGTACCCTGTGGTCCTGGGATTGCACACCAGGATGCAGAAGGTGGTTCTTTACAGGGAAAATAAGGCACAGCTGTTGTTGTTGCTCAGTCTCTAAGTAGCACCCTACTCTTTGCAAACTCATGGGCTATAGCACGCCAGGCTCCCCTGTCCTCCACTATCTCCCAGAGTTTGCTCAGGTTTATGTCTACTGAGTTGGTGATGCTGTCTAACCATCTTATCCTCTACCACCCCTTTCTCCTTTTGCCTTCAATCTTTCCCAGCATCAGGGTCTTTTCCAATGAGTCAGCTCTTCACATCAGGTGGCCAAAGTATTAGAACTTCGGCATCAGCATCAGTCCTTCCAGTGAATACTCAGGGTTGATTTCCTTTAGGATTGACTGATTTGGTTTTCTTGCAGTCCAAGGGACTCTCAAGGGACTTCTCCAACACCACAGTTTGAAAGCATCAATTTTTGGGCACTCAATCTTCTTTATGGACCAACTCTCACATCCATACATGACTACTGGAAAAAAACATAGTTTGACTATGTATAGACCTTTATAGGCAAAGTGCTGTCTCTGCTTTTTAATATGCAGTCTATGTCATAGCTGTAGGCAGGCACAAATAGTCACCACTACTGTATCAAAACCAAGAGATAGCTACCTCAGGCTTGCACTGTAGAACATTTAGGGTTTTCTGCATTAGGTTTCTGGAAAGCAAATATAAAGGACATCATGGTTTCAAAAATTTTAATTCACTAAATGTTCATTGTCGAAATTTTAGAAAGTGCAGGAAAGCATAAAATAGAGAAAAAATTACAGTAATCTCACCACCAAGAGAAAATCATTGTAATCATGTAGGTGTGTAAACTTTTTTCCAAGTGATTTACTAAAGAGTATTTTTTCATATCATTAAATGTACTTCTACACTGTACTTTTCAATAGTTGCCTACTTTTCCATTGTATGTTTCTATTTTTCAACCAGTCTCATACTGATAGGCCTTTTAATTGTTTCTAAATTATGACTGTAGTCTACCAGGCTTCTCTGTCCATGGGATTTTCCAGGCAAGAGTACTGGAGTGGGTTGCCATTTCCTTCTCCAGGGGATCTTCCTGACCCAGGGATCGAACCCAGGTCTCCTGCATTGCAGGCAGATGCTTTACCCTCTGAGCCACCAGGGAAGCCCAAATTATGAACACAGTGTTTCAAATACTTACATATAAATCTTTGTGGCCATCTACGATGATAGCCACAGGATAAACGCCAAGCAGAAAACTTGCTGTGTTAAAAGACATGAACATTTTCCAAATTCCACTATTGGCCATCCACAAATGTTGTATCAACTTATGTTTTTATCATATACACCACATTTTGGTGTATATATAACACATTTGGTGTTAAAAGACATGAACATTTTCCAAATTCCACTATTTGCCATCCACAAATGTTGTATCAACTTATGCTTTTATCATATATACCACATTTCATGATATATACCACATATACACATACATTTTGCTCATTCTTCAATGATTATTAAAAGTATATTTTAAGCTTGCCAATTTGTTAAGCAAAAAAATGTCATTGTTTCCTTGGTACCGCTTCATGAAGTTAACACATTTTTTTCTGTGAACATTGGTGCCTTTATGAGGATGACAGAGGATAAGATGGTTGGATGGCATCATCGACTCGATAGACATGAGTTTGAGCAATCTTCTGGAGTTGGTGATGGGCAGGGAAGCCTGGCTTGCTGCAGTCCATGGGTTTGCAGAGTTGGACACGACTGAGTGACTGAGCTGAACTGAACTGGTGCTTTTATATCTTTTTCTGTAAACTACCTTTGTAGGTCACAAGCCCATTCTCAAAACGAGAGCATTTATATTCCTGATTGTTCTGTTGGGCTCTTCTTATCCTAGGGGTATTAATTCTTTAATATATGTTAAAAATAATTTTCCCAGTTTAACATATACTTTTCAATTGTTTTCCATTGATATTCAGATTTTTCTATTTTTCTATAGACCAAAGAATCTTTCCATTTATAACTTGCTTTTAATATAATTCTTAAAAATATTTCCTTTACTCCGATAAAGAGGAAAAACAGATGAAAAGAAAAAAGAAATTCCAAAGTCTCTTCCAGGCAGTCAGTACTTTTAAGTAGATATGGTGTTCCTCACTTCACTGGTGTGAGTTATACGGGGGTTCCCAGGTGGCGCAGCTGGTAAAGAATCTGCCTGCCAATGTGGGAGATACAAGAGATACAGTTTCGATCCTTGGGTAAGGAAGATCTCCTGGAGTATGAAATGGTAACCCATTCCAATATTCTTGCCTGAAAAGTTCCATGGACAGAGGAGCTTGCCTGCCTCTACTCCATGGAGTCACAAGAGTCAGATATGCTCCTGCTTGGGGCTGGTGCACTGGGATGACCCAGAGGGATGGGATGGGATGGGAGGGAGGTGGGTGGGGGTTTCAGGATAGGGAACACATGTACACCTGTGGCAGATCCATATCAATGTATGGCAAAACCACTACAATATTGTTAAGTAATTAGCCTCCAATTAAAATAAATAAATTTATATTAAAAAAAAGAGTCAGACATGACTGAGTGCATGCACACACACAGATAAATTACACCATTTCTGCTGCTGTCTCTCCCAATACCTTTACCAATAAGGGGTAAGTTGTTGACAACTATTTCTGCTGTAATATAATGTTATTTTGCACTGCGTTTCCCAAATGAATTTGGGTTTCCTTGCATTTGAATCATTCATTTCCAATGATACGTGTGTTTGTTCTGGTCCCAGAAACACAATGTTTAATAACCAGTACTTGGTAGTGTAGTCTGAGGAGTGGTGGCTGTGTGGGCACAGGAGGGCCTAGAGGAGCTATTCCATGTTCAAGGTCAGGAGGGGCGGCAGTGAGGAGATACCCTTCATCCAAGGTAAGGAGTAGCGGCTGCGCTTTGCTGGAGCAGCCGTGAAGAGATTCCCCATGTGCAAGGTAAGAGAAACCCAAGTAAGAAGGTAGGTGTTGCGAGAGGGTATCAGAGGGCAGACACACTGAAACCATACTCACAGAAAACTAGCCAATCTAATCACACTAGGACCACAGCCTTGTCTAACTCAGTGAAACTAAGCCATGCCCTGTGGGGCCACACAAGAAGGGCGTGTCATGGTGGAGAGGTCTGACAGAATGTGGTCCACTGGAGAAGGGAATGGTAAACCACTTCAGTATTCTTGCCTTGAGAACCCCATGAACAGTAGGAAAAGGCAAAATGATAGGATACTGAAAGAGGAACTCCCTAGGTCAGTAGGTGCCCAATATGCTACTGGAGATCAGTGGAGAAATAACTCCAGAAAGAATGAAAGGATGGAGCCAAAGCAAAAACAATACCCAGCTGTGGATGTGACTGGTGATAGAAGCAAGTTCTGATGCTGTAAAGAACAATATTGCATAGGAACCTAGAATGTTAGGTCCATGAATCAAGGCAAATTGGAAGTGGTCAAACAGAAGATGGCAAGAGTGAACGTCGACATTCTAGGAATCAGTGAACTAAAATGCACTGGAATGGGTGAATTTAACTCAGATGAACATTATATCTACTACTGCAGGCAGGAATCCCTCAGAAGAAATGGAGTAGCCATCATGGTCAACAAAAGAATATGAAATGCAGTACTTGGATGCAGTCTCAAAAAGAATGAATAATCTCTGTTCGTTTCCAAAGCAAACCATTCAATATCACAGTAATCCAAGCCTATGCCCCAACTAGTAATGCTGAAGAAGCTGAATGGTTCTATGAAGACCTACAAGACATTTTAGAACTAACAACCAAAAAAAGATGTCCTTTTCATTATAGGGGACTGGAATGCAAAAGTAGGAAGTCAAGAAACACCTGGAGTAACAGGCAAATTTGGCTTTGCAATATGGAATAAAGTAGGGCAAAGGCTAATAGAGTTTTGCCAAGGGAATGCACTGGTTATAGCAAACACCCTCTTCCAACAACATAAGAGAAGACTCTACACATGGACATCACCAGATGGTTAACACCAAAATCAGATTGTCAGTTATGACAACCTAGATAGTATATTCAAAAGGAGAGACATTACTTTACCGACTAAGGTCCGTCTCGTCAAGGCTATGGTTTTTCCTGTGGTCATGTATGGATGTGAGAGTTGGACTGTGAAGAAAGCTGAGTGCGGAAGAATTCATGCTTTTGAGCTGTGGTGTTGGAGAAGACTCCTGAGAATCCCTTCGACTTCAAGGAGATCCAACCTGTCCGTTCTAAAGGAGATCAGCCCTGGGATTTCTTTGGAAGGACTGATGCTAAAGATGAAAGTCCAGTACTTTGGCCACCTCATGTGAAGAGCTGACTCATTGGAAAAGACTTTGATGCTGGGAGGGATTGGAGGCAGGAGGAGAAGGGGACGACAGAGGATGAGATGGCTGGATGGCATCACCGACTCGATGGACGTGAGTCTGAGTGAACTCCGGGAGTTGGTGATAGACAGGGAGGCCTGGCGTGCTGCGATTCATGGGGGCGCAAAGAGTCGGACACGACTGAGCGACTGGACTGAACTGGTAGTGTATTTTATTTTCTGCGAGCGCAAGCCACCTCTTGTTATTCTGATTATGTAAAATTTGACTATTACTGTACCATTCTTTTGGATACTCTGTAGGAGTATTTCGTTAAACTAAGTTCTTCTGGGATTTTTATTGGAATAGCTTTAAATTTACCAATTAAATTTTGGAAAAGATCCTGATGCTGGGAAAGATTGAGGGCAAGCCGAAAAAGAGGCAAAAGAGGATAGGATGGTTGGATGACACTGCCGACTTGGTGAACATGAGTTTGAGTAAACTCAGGAAGGTAGTGAAGGATAGGGAAGCTTGGCGTTCTGCAGTTTATGAAGTTGTAAAGAGTCAGACATGACTTAATGACTGAATATCAAAACTTGTGGAAAAATATTTCTGCCCACAAAATAGACTTGCATATCCTCCCCGCCTCCCCTTTTATTTTTCCTCTCCTAGAGCATCATCCCCTGTTTTAACCCTCACAAAACCAGGTCACACCCTTCCGCTGGCATTTGGAAATCTCAGGCCTGGGGCTGACAGCAGAGAAAAGGCTCATCTTTATCCTTCCTTGCCATCCCCACCATCCTTCTGGCATTGCCAAGGCTTTCCAGTGAGGACTGGGAGCTCTCTGTAAAAATCTTCATAGCTGAATGAGAGCTGAACTTGGAACTCCAGCCCCGCCATGAGAAAGAGAGAAAACCAAGTCAATAGGTCCCTCCCATAGTCTTTGCTCTTACAGGAAAGAAGACAATTTGCAGACACTCAGCCTGCAGCAGGCTTCTCAAGGAAAACTGGCCAGAACTCACGGCGGCAGAACCGGTCATTTTCTTCCACCTCAGAGCAAATTCTTTTAGAGCAGCAGGAAATGAAATGGTATTCACACTATCAATTACCCCAGCTGTTTACCTAATGAACTCAGCTGCCGAGACAGCCATTTTCAAGACCAAAAGAATATAATAAGCCGATAGCAACCCTGCAGTAACAAGCACCTTGGCAAACTCAAGGTCTGAATTCAGGCGATTACAGTCTAGCTGCCAGGAAGATGCCTTCCCATTATTGACTTATAATGCTATATTATTTATGGGGATAATTATGATATTCTACCCCTCAGGGGCCCAGAATCAGAGAAAGTAAGCAATTTATGCTTATTCATTCAGCATGTGGACCAATTTCAAATTAGAATAGATCTCTCCAAGATCTATTATACGAGGAGTGGGCATCCTGCTAGTTTCGGTCCCTACCCCAAAGATCACAGGGCCTTAGAGGGCATTGTGTGAATCAGTAGGAAGTTGGTTTTCCTAAGTTCAGTGAAACAAATATCTGTTTTTGTTAGAGCAATTTTGCCTGGAACTTTCACTCCCCACCCCCAAATGTCAGCATCTTATGCCTGCTCTCTGAGCTCCTTTATAGTCTTGTGTGTATATAAATGAAACTTAAAAGAGCATTACATATACTCCACAGAACACAGCAAGGGCCTTATTCCAGATGAAGAAAGAGAGGCTCAGAGTAGTTAAATGACTTCTTTGGTGGACACAAGTTAATAATTTTCTTTTCGCTGAACATAATTCAATTGTTTATTAACCTAATTTCCTACCAGGCTTCCAAGTCCTTGAAATCAGACATTTTCTAGTGAGATCTCAAATGCACTAGGCTCTGGTATAGTTCCTGAGAAACAGTGGGAGTTTAATAAGTGTTTGTTGAATAGGGAGAAAATATTGAACCAGTCACTAAAGAAGTGAAGTCGCTAAAATGCAGGGATCCAATCTCACTTCTAATAATTATGAGCCTTGTGAACGTGGGTCTATCACTTTTCTCTGGATCTTCACTTTCCTCATCTCTAAAGTGGAGCTACTGATACCCCATACTACTGGATTGTTCTTTCTCTCTGTCTCACAGGTTTGCTGTAAGAATTAAATGAAATTCAATGTGGGAAAAGGTTTGAAATAAATGGACCGCAGCCCACCAGGCTCATCCATCCATGAGATTTTCCAGGCAAGAGTACTGGAGTGGGGTGCCATTGCCTTCTCCGATTATGAAGTACAGATAAAATGAAACCCATATTATTAAGTACTTGGTAAATACTGCATGCTGCAGTCCATGGGGTTGCAAAGAGTCAGGCATGACTGAGCAACTGAACTGACTGAAATACTTGTTAATAGGAACGGATTGGTGGCTCAGTGATAAAGAATCCCCCTGCCAGTGCAGGAGATGTGGGTTTGATCCCTGGTTGAGAAGATCCCCTGGAGGAGGAAATGGCAACCCACTCCAGTATCCTTGCCTGGGAAATCCCATGAAGAGAGGCGCCTGGTGGGTTACAGTCCGTGGGGTCACAAAAGAGTTGGACACGACCTAGCAACTGAGCATAGCACAGCACAGGAACTGATTAGATAAGAAGAGACCATGAAGAATCTTTTTTTTTTTTTAATCCCTCTTAGCACGCAGATCAGAGCTGTTTCCATGAAATCAGTGTTTACTGAGTCTTCTCCAGTGGATCTTTCATTTTGACCATCTGATCTCTATGCTCTGAACCCATTTGAGTGATGCAGTGGGAAGATCTGTGAATACAAAGGTAAAATATTCAGATTAACACTTGTTTTGCCAGTAATATAGCATATAATCAAATTACTTAAACTGGACTTCGGTTTTTATTTTCTTTCCTATAAAACAGTGATGATGATCATATTGGTGATAACATAAATGGAGGGAGAGAAAGATGGGAGGCTGTTGGCTAGATTACCTCTAAATTATGCTGAAACTTTATTATTCTGTGATTCTATGATTCGATGATATGTGTGCTCTGAGATTTCATTATTATAGTCAAACGAGAGTTTAGAGACAATGGTGTGAATAAGATGGGATGGGTAGAGTTTGCATCCTATGAATAAGCACACAGGGTCACTGGTGAAGAATGAATCAAGAATATAGCCATTATTTTGCAATAACTTCAAATGGTGTATAATCTATAAAGACATTGAATCACTATGTGATACACCTGAAACTAATATAATATTGTAAATCAACTATACTTCAATAAAAAACACGTAAAAAAGAATATCATGTCACCTTCTGCCCCTAAAAGAAAACATTTTACATACAGCAGTAGGAGGTAAGATCTGACCCGGGATTGGACCTACTTTCCCTGGGGGTAGAGTTAGACTTCAAATCTATCACCAAGTACCATCTAATTGGATGGCTTCCTCCTTAAAGAACTCTTGGAGCTTTGGCAGCCAGACCAGCCCGTCAGAACCTGAGACATTGACTCCTTCAGTGAGGGGAAGGTACTCATGGGATGTTGTCTCAGCCAGCACAAACTGTCAGCCCAAATGCTACCTTTTTCCTGCTCTGCCCACTTCTCCAGCTCTTTTTCCTTCTGGAGGTGTCCCCAGCTCCAGCCTTCTCTGTGTCCCTAATGAGTATTGCCAGCTGTTGCAATTCTCTTGCAATATCTCTAAGAAATGCATCACCTTTTTCTGGCAGGCTTTGAACTTTGCTGCTTACTCAGAGGATGGGATCTAAAATAAAACTGGCTTACTTAGCAGCGGGAATGATACAAATTTCATAAAAATCAAAGTCCCATTTTCTCTGTTGGGACTTTCAAACTCATTTCACGTGAGTTTCATGCGATTCACATGAGTTGCCGTATTTTACCCGAAGAAATTGATGCTGCGCTTGGGGAATAAAAAAACCATGCATTCCAAGTTTTCCATGGAAGCTTTTCCTATAGCAACCACGTTACTGCCCTTCCAGGGGACTGGTTAGTTACAGACCCTGCTGAGCCCTGATTCATATTCATGGGAAGAGAAAACAAGCCTCTTAAGACATTCTTGAACTTAAGAGTGAAGAAAAATGCCTTGAGGAGACATTTCAGCTCCAGAGTACAGCTCAGAGACACCAGATCTATGAGAAAGCTGATGATGAAAGACAAAAACATTTTTTAGTCATGGATTTTATAAGCTAAACCCCGGGGATTAGTTCTTGGTGGTGGAAGACTGTGAGAAGCACATGGGCAAACAGAGTGATGAGCAATTTTAATGACCTTTCCTATGAATAAAATAGTTTTATTACTTTGTACCTTTGCTAAGGACAGGGGCTTAAGAAAAGGCAGGCAGAGCAGAGAAAGATAGTGGGCTGTGACTTCACTGGTGGAAAATATATTCTCAAAATAATTGCACTGGGCAGTGGCGTGCCACTGGAAGGGACTAATTTTTTTTTTAAATTGTAAATTACTGAGATCCAAACTCAGTTGGGGGTCTCAGTACCATCCAGCAGGCTTCTCAGTTTCTTTCTTTTAAACTGCTATCTTTCTTTGTTCAGAATGGCTACTTCAAGGTTTCTCTACTTATCTCCAAGCACCCCATGCACCTCCTGACAGATGCCCCAGAGATGACATTGGGTCCAAGTTCATAGTAACAAGTAACAACCATCATGTCAGAACTCCCTTGATATCTCGCCCGCCACGTGCAAATTTACTGCCACTTGTACCCTATTAGTCAGTCAGGGCTGTGATAACAAAACACCTCAAACGGAGTGACTTTGACAACAGAAATGTATTATCTTGCATTGCTGGAGGCCCAAAGTTCACGATCAAGGGTTGGTTCTTTCTGAAGTTGCTAGTGAAGGATCTGGTCCAGGCTTCACTCCTGACTCCTGGTGGTTTGCTGGCAATCTTTGACAGCCTCTGCTGCACCACCTTGACCCCTGGCTCCATCTTTATATGTTGCACTTTTTGTACATGCGTGTCTGTGTCCAAATCCACCTTTTTTACAAGGACGCCAGACATATTGGGTCAGGTGCCCACTGTACTCCAGTGAGACCTCATCTTAACTAATTACATTTGCAACAATCTCTATTTCCAAATTATGTCACATCCTGAAGTACTGGGGAGCGTTAGGACTCCAACATAAGAATTTTAAGGAGATGCAAGTTAATCCGTCATGGGCATCCTGCCCCCACTGTTTCAGAAGCTCTGTTCCTCTTCCGTGTGGCTGCTCCTTCCACAGCTGTTTTTGACATACAACCATTCCTGTCTCTTGAGAAACGCAGGCACCTTTTTTATTTTCAATAGCTACAATTGCTTCATCCATACCAACTCTTTCCAATCATCATGTAAACAAGTTCACTGCTCTCCCAGCTCAAGAAACAAGTGCAACAACACAAGCTTCCCATGACCTCACACCCACATCAGCTTTGCCCTTGCACTTTTCTACCCCACAGCCTCCGTCAGCTCTCTGCGTTGCTGTCTCCTCTTGGCTCAACTTGGTGCAACCTGGTTGCCTTTCTCATCATATCACTGAAACTGTTCTCATTAAGAACAATGGGTGGCTTCCTCTGTGCTCATTGCAATGGCCTCAGTGGGCTTCATCTCACCTGACTTTTCATCATGACTTAACATCAGTGACCTACTCTGCAAGTGGTCGTGTGTTTCAGCCTCCACAGCTTCCCATTTTCCTGGCACTGTGTTGTTTTAGTTTTCTTCCTACCTCATGAGCTGCTACATCACAGTTCCTCTTGCTGGCTCATCTTTCTTTGTCAATCCCTTTAAATGTCAGCATTTCTCAAAGTCTCATCCTCAATACCCTAGACACCAAAGTTCCCCCATACTCCAATGACCATCAGTGTGCTGCTGCTACTGTTGCTAAGTCGCTTCAGTTGCGTCCGACTCTGTGCGGCCCCATAGACAGCAGCCCACCAGGCTCCCCAATCCCTGGGATTCTCCAGGCAAGAACACTGGAGTGGGTTGCCATTTCCTTCTCCAATGCATCAAAGTGAAAAGTGAAAATGAAGTCGCTCAGTCGTGTCCAACTCTTAGCGATCCCATGGACTGCAGCCTACCAAGCTCCTCCATCCATGGGATTTTCCAGGCAAGAGTACTGGAGTGGGGTGCCATTGCCTTCTCCATCAGTGTGCTGTGACTCTCAAATATATAATAGTTCAAGCTTGGAGGGCTCTCCTGAGTTTCAGACATAAGTATCTAATTATCTGTAGTCATCTTCAGGTGGATATCCACAGCCAGCTCAAACTCAATTTAGTCCAAATTAAATTCATGATGAATTATTCAAATCTATTTTTCTATCTATGCTCAATACTCAATCCATGGTCCTGCAATTTTCCCCAGAAGTGTCTAAGCCAGAAGTCTTGGATTCTTCTTTACTCTTTTTTTTCCCCACACATCACATCCAACCACACCTATTCTTTATATCCTCTCTTGTTATCTTTTGAAATTCTCCAATTCTGCTTCTGGAAGTAGTTTATTTCAGGCTGAAAGCTGATGACTGAGATTCTAGGAATATTAGCCTACTACCTCACCACCAACCAATCAGAGGAACTTTACACACTCTGAAGCCCTCCTCCCAGATTTTCCTTATAAAATCTTCCCTGAAACCTACTGGAAAGTTTGAGTCTTTTGAGCATGAGCCACCTATTCTCCCTGCTTGGTCTTTGCAATAAACCATTGTCTGCTGCAAACTCTGACATTTCAGTCTGTTTGGCCTCACTGTGCATGAGGTACACAAATTTGGGTTTAATGACAAAACTACATTTAAAAGCTGTGCATTTTATTGTGTACTTTTTTAATACCTCTATAATTAAAAAATTTTTTAAAAGAAACTCCCCCCTCCCCCCTACCAATGAGGACATACAATCATAGGATTGTGAACTTGAAACAATGGTGCAAGAGGAACATGATGAGTGTGAATCAGGCTCATAGACACAAAATCAATGATTATCCTGTCTGGTTGTTTAGGGCATGTGAACATCTCTTCTCTGCTACATATAAGAAAAGGCACAGAAGTCATGAAGATTACTAATTATTTCCCACTGGGAAACACTGAAACTTTTTAAAGTTTCTAGAGGCTCTCATGTATAGGTTCTACACATTGAATCCAAGAAAGAAGGGTTTGGGGCTGGGCAGACACCTGCCCAGCTGAGGGTTTGATGAGAAACGAAATGCTGAGCACATCTTAGATGAGGTAAACATTCTGCAGCCATTTAGCCTGCAAGTATTGGCTAAATGACCACCCTCTTCTCTCAGGAGAAAGGGTAAGATATCCCTGAAGCAAAATAGAGACAGGTTGGATTTTTGCAGCCTGATAGTTACGTGGTTCCATGATCAGCCGTACAGGTGTCCAGCCTAAAGTGCAAGCCAGCCACCAATTCTCAGTAGTTCTCTGGAGGCTAATGCAGTGGCTTTCAGTCCAGAACAAGGTGTTGTGTTATTAAATACTCGAGAATCACAAATAGATGTTTATGGAAGAACAGATCGGATTTGGTCACTATGTAGAACAGAATGATCTGTAATTTGCATTAAAAACAGATATAAGAAAATAGTGCATTTCCCTACAGACTTTGTCTTAAAGGTCAAATGTATTGAATCCTCATTATCCCAGCTTTGCCTCCATGACCCTGGGCCTTCTGTAGTCAGTGAGTCTCCTAAGTTCTGTAGTTAATGGGAATCAAACCCAGGCAGAGGTAAGATGGAGAAGCGAGCTGAGATGTTGAGTAGAGGGAATTCTCCAGGCCTCCCGGCTGAGAAGAGATAGTGAGGGGAGACAAGGCAACCGGCGTGCAGAGTTCTGGGGCTCCCAGGCAGCATTCTCTGAAGCTCATCCTTTGCTTACAGCTACATTTCTTACTCTTGCAGGGTGCTGGCAGCATTCTTACTATCCAGGGTTCTTTGGCACTTGCAGAAGACAAGTCCCAAAACAGCTGTCATCTTTCTAACTAATAGAATGATCACCAATACTCCACAGATGAGGAAAACAATATAATACAAATACCATGCATATAAATCCTTGTGAATCAGTGATACAATACAAATAGTTTAGAGAAGTTGAACAAGGAAATAGGCAGATACTTTGCAAGAAAAGAAATGCAAGTCTTTAATTTACACTCAGTAGATCCGAGTGTCACTCATGAAAAGTCTAAAGCAAAATTAGCTAGAGCTTTTCAGGTCTCAGTTTGGAGATGATATGAAAAATAGTCATGAGTGTACAGGAAGACAAAGCTTGCAGGACATTTGGTCTATGCTCAAAGGTCCTGGATATTTGGTCCTATCCAAAATGTCCATGAGCATATGTGGTCCATACCAAGTTGTAGAAATAGACAGTGGTGATGATTGTATATTTTGAATATAACTAATGTCATTAAATTGTACACTTAAAATAGTTAAAATGGTGAATTTTACATTATATATATTTTACCACAATAAAAATAAAATTTGAAGCATGTGAGCGAAATATGTAAAAAAAAAGTGTTACAAAGTTTTATCAGGAAGTTAATATCAATATTACATTATTTTTCCTGATTTTTGTGATGTTTAAGGTTATATTTTATAATTTGTTGTGATTTCTCATTTTGAATAAATTTTAATATTGTTTTTTAACAAAAACCTAGATAGAGCCAACAAGTAGCTGCTATCATTGTTACCCAAATGACGTATGTGTGTGCTTAGTTGCTCAGTTGTGGCAAACTCTTTGTGACCTCATGGAGTGTAGCCCAACAGACTCTTCCATCCATGGGGATTCTCCAGAAAATACAGGAATGGGTTGCCATGCCCTCCTCCAGGGGATATTCCCAACCCAGGGATTGAACCCAGGTCTACCATGTTTCAGGCAGTTTCTGAGCCACCAGAGAAGTCCATCCCCAAATGATAGGCTTGAGGAATAGCTAACTGTTCTAACTCCCTCAATCTTGTTTAATTCTGCATCATCCTTGGGCTGTGGGTACCAATATCCTTTTGTCATGGATGAGAGAAGTGAGCTCTGGAGATAAAGGCGCTTGCATCCAGCTTCTAATCAAGAAGATCTCTCTGACTTAGAAGCCTGTGCCTGTAGTTGTCACTGGATGATGCTGATTTGAAACTAGTTTAGGCTATAATATGGTTGAAGAAAATAAACTCTGTGCACATTCTCTGGTTTTATTTTAAGCAAATATATGCAAAAAACTGAAAATCCTAGACTGAAAGCAGTGAGTTTTCCCTCTGAAAGAAAAACTGCTGTCCAATCCTGGCTTAGTCACTGACAAGCTTGGAAGCATACGCAAAGCCATCTAGCTGCTTTGGGCCTTGGCGACAGTGTCTGTAAAAAGCAAGTCGATAGTATTTACTGATTGGCCACAAGGCTCAAGAGTCCCAGTGGAGATCTGAAGGATGCCGAGGCAGCTCCTGGAGAACTCGGGATCTTGAGGAGATAGGATCTAGTTGAGCAGAACAGACAGACCTGTAAAAGTTGGTGGAAGCCAGAGGACAGGCTGTCAGTTCTGGCTGGGGAGGCAACGCCTGATGGAGTGTGAGAAGGAAATTGATAGGCGTGTAACTGAGTCACCAGCCTTTGTTTCTTTGGGGCTCAGAGTTCGGGCTCCCAGAGGCAGTCAGTGAAATCGGTTCTTCTGGTGAGCTGGTTGGGTGAAGCCCCTGCTTTGCCCTCTGGAGTTCTCTTGGTTTATGGTGAGTGATCTCAGGTGCTTGTAGGTGATTTACAAGGGATTGGAGAGGGGGTTGTCTGTTCTCAATCCTTTAGATAGTCCATGGTCCACGGTGCTTGTGCGTATACACACACACACACACACACACTCTCTCTCTCTCTCTCTCTCTCTCTCTCTCCAGAAAAGGTGAAGAGCTTTGCTCTCAGTTCTCAGTAGAGGAGTGGCACTGTACAGGGCAGGAGACAAGTAGGAGGCTGGCGGGGAGATTCTCAGGCACAATTCAGGTCTCTCGAGCCCTAATCCAGGGCCTCCTTGCCCCACCATCCCGCTGCCTCCACCAGCAGACCAGCTGTGGACTTTCTCTCCCTTCCAGACTCCAGAGAGTAACCATTAGACTCTCTCTTCCCCCTCCTGGCTCTGGCCCTAAACCTACTTTCTTTCTTTAAGTCCCTTCATCCCCTGGAGTCTTGACCCCAACACTCTCAGGCTGGCCTTCCCTCGCTGTTTCTCCTTGGTCTCAGAAAACTTGGAGTGAGCTGCGAGTCACTCTATTCTCCTTCCCTTTGTTTCTGCTGTTGTTTTGGTGGAGGTAGTTGTGAGGGAACTTTGGGTCCTAAAAATGCAGGACGCTGAAGGGTCATTTTAAAGAAAGAGATTCTAAAAGGCAGCCTTTTGGTCTTTTCCTAACCTTTAATTGCATCCCATGTTATATTACCTTCATTTGCCTATTTTTAATTCTTAACCCCCCCACCCCCGCCAAATTTGACTACTTAAAGGACCATCCCAGCTCAGATACAAAGGAGAGAAGGTATTTTTGGCAGAGAGAATAGAAAGAACAAAGAAAAAGAGATGGAAATGTACATAGTACATTGAAGGCAGGGAAACAGTCTAACCTCTGCAATGAGTAGGGTCCTGGCAGATAGTAGTGGGAAATGAGTTCTCAGAAGTACATGAGGGTCATGCTGTGAGAGGTCCTGAGTGTTTCAATTAGACACAGTGACTTTCTTTCTGGAGCAAATAGAAGGTGACCAAGAAAAGTTTCTGGATTGCACCCCATGTTATCATGGGGTGCAATGATAACACCCCATTTGTCTTTGTTGGTTACTTCTGATGGCTGTGTAGAATGAATTAGAGGGAGAGAATCTAGGAAAATAATGGTTTTGCTAATTAAGCAAATACTTATCAATGGCCTGCAATCTGCCAGGTACTATGCTAAGCACTGAAATAGTGAACAGAATGGACAAAAATTCCTGACCTCATAGGGTTTAAGGGCTATTGGTTGGAATACTGTGGACTTGTGGTTTTAAATGGGGCAATGACAGTCAAAATAAATAAGGAAGATATTTTGGAAGTGCCATAAACAAAATGTAGAAACTTGGAGAAGGTGATAATATAATTGACTACTTTTAACCAAGGTAAAATTCAGAGAATTACAAAGATTTCTATAAATGTCACGTGGTTCAGCTGGTAAAGAATCCACCTGCAATGCGGGAGACCTGGGTTCGATCCCTGGGTTGGGAAAATCCCCTGGAGAAGGGAAAGGGCACCCATTTGAGTATTCTGGCCTGGAGAACTCCATGGACTGTATAGTCCATGGGGTCACAAGAGTTGGACACAACTGAGTGACTTTCACTTTCAGACATCCTAAGTATGATCATCTTATAAGATATTCTTTGGTGGTGTCCAGAAGGCAGCTGGAAATGTGCCTGGAGTGTGGGAGACAGGTGGTAACTACAGAGTTGAAGGACATCAGAATATAGGTGATAATAGAAGCCACTGGTCGAGACGCAGTCATCCTGAGAGAATACAGACGGTGAGAAGAGGAGAACAGGAAGCTCGGAACTTTGGAGAAAACATACCTTCAGCATCAAAAGGCAAGAAATTAATGAAAGAGAGAGAAAGATTAATCAAAGAAATAATAGAAACAGGAGAGATGGATGCCTTGGAACTCAAAGGAAGCAAGTGTTTCAGAAAGGGATGAGCAGAGGCAAGTGCAGAAGGAAGTTTAAGGTGACTCAAGAGAAGATGGAGCCAGGATGAAAGCCCTAAGAACGCAGGTTTGGGTGAGGAGAAAGAGGCAATGGGGACGCATGATTTTCTAAAAGAGGCGATAGTAAAGGGAGGCGAAGAAATACTGTACGGCAACTTGGTATTTCTTAACTTGAATCTAGATTATTTTAAAGAGTAGTTTAAGTGTTCTGTGACTTCCTCTGTGACATTTAACAATGTTTCTTTCCTATAATTTTCCCTATGAATTCCAAGAGACAAAACGTAGGGGATGCAAAAGAATCAACCTCTTCCCAAGGCCACCAGGGAACGTTTGAGAGCAGTCTTGCTCTCAGTCCTCACAGTGCTGAACCTGGGTCCCTCCCCTACTGTCCATAGAAAGGATGTGAGAACAGTGGTGACTTCACTGCATTCCCAGCATCTGACGACATGGCATGGATGTGTTTCTTCTCTCACAGCAGGGACTTGGCTTCAGATGAAAGACAACCTTCCAATCAAGGCTTCTTTGTGGTCAAGACATCCAGAAGCTTTTTGACTGCAATGCTCTTGAACATCCTACAGAAAACAGGATCTGTTGCACATTTCAGCATCAGTATCTCATCATACATTAGTAACTTATCTTCTTTGGATCAGCAATAAACTGAGAGCTCTTCTCTGGACCAGGCCTGTAGGAGATTTAAGGGATTAATAACTCAACGTTCCTCCTAACCCCATGATGTCACAGCTTGATGCTGTCATAGGAACACCAAGGACCTCTCTTTGTTTTTTGGTGTCAGATGCCTCTTCTTTCCTCCCATGACAGTTTTCAGTGAGTTTTGTGGCAAGCTCATATAAGTTTCGGAGAAGGCAATGGCACCCCACTCCAGTACTCTTGCCTGGCAAATCCCACTGATGCAGGAGCCTGGTGGGCTGCAGTCCATGGGGTCGCTAGGAGTCGGACACAACTGGGCGACTTCACTTTCACTTTTCACTTTCATGCATTGGAGAAGGAAATGGCAACCCACTCCAGTGTTCTTGCCTAGAGAATCCCAGGGACGGGGGAGCCTGGTGGGCTGCCGTCTCTGGGGTCGCACAGAGTTGGACATGACTGAAGCGACTTAGCAGCAGCAGCAGCAGATGAATTTATTTGTTCAAGTCTGCCCCCTTCAGTTTTCCACAGAGGTTTCAAAATTAAACATAACTGCCTGTCCTTTTCAATTGGGAAAGTTCAGAAATTGGCCTGTTGGGGGCTCAGAGGTAATTCTGTCAGGAGCAACAGTGGCCTCAAAGAGTCAATAGTGAATAATCAGTCAGAGATCTTGGGCCAAAAAATGACAAATGTAGAGCAAGACACAAGATGTCATGTATAGAGTCAATTTAAGAGGAAAGCGACAGAAGTGACATTTCTGAGAATAAACTTCATCAGAAGAGGAGCTCTGATTGTTTTCAAGGGAACTCAGAGGGACAAATGGAAGAAAGTGTGAGGGCCTCCGTTCATCCTGGAGTTTGCACTGCAAGTGCTACGTCATCACAGGGGCCAAGTTTATTATTTAAAAATTACTCAAAATTGTTTTCCAGTCTTATTGGATTGTTAGGTAGCACCAGCAGAAAAGAGGTCAAGAAATGCTTAAATGAATGAGAGAGAAAAAAATATAAAGTCATAATTATATGGCTTGAACATCCCTCAGAAATCTAGTATCTAAGAGAAATAAACAAAATGGAACTGATTGTAGCTGAAATGTTCGTCATGAAAGTTCTATAAATATAGAAGTGTGTAATAATAGAGAGTGAAAAATAGATCCATACATCCATGGCCGATTGATTTTGACAAGGGTGCCAAGACCATGCAACAAGGAAAAAATAGTCTCCTTAAGAAATGGTGCTGGGACAGCCAAACACCTACATGGAAAAAAATGGATTTGAACACTTATCTCATGTTATATGCAAACGTCAACTTCAAATGGATCAATGTCCTAGATAGAAGAGCTAAAACTCTTAAAAAAAAAAATCGGTGTGAATCTTTGTGACCTTGGGTTTAGATGGTGGCAGCTGGTAAAATATCCACCTGCAATGCGGGAGACCTGAGTTGGGAAGATCCCCTGGAGAAGGGAATGGCTACCCACTCCAATATTTCCGGCCTGGAGAATCCCATGGACTATGTCCATGCACACTACTGAGCAACTTTCACTTTCACTTTTTCTAAGATATGATACCAAAAGCACACACAAAAAGAGAAAAAATAAATAAATTAGACTTCACCAAAACTGGAAACTTTTACATCAAAGGACATCATCAAGAAAGTGAAGACAAACTACATGTGGGAGAAAACATTTGCAAATAATGTATTTGATAAAGGTCTAGATATGCAGAATATATAAAAAGTACTTTACAACTCAACAGGAAGAAGATAAGCTAATTTTTTAAATGGCCAAAGAACTTGAATAGACATTTCTCAAAAGAAGCGATCCAGATGGCCAGTAAGCATGTGATAAGCTGCTCAACATTACTCATTAGGTATATTAAAATCAAAACCACAAAGAGATACCACTTTTCATTCATTGCTGCTGCTGCTGCTGCTGCTGTTAAGTTGCTTCAGTCGTGTCCGACTCTGTGCGAGCACGTAGACAGCAGCCCACCAGGCTCCCCCATCCCTGGGATTCTCCAGGCAAGAACACTGGAGTGGGTTGCCATTTCCTTCATTCACTAGGATGGCTAAAATCAAAAAACAAGACAATAACAACTGTCAGTGAGAATGTGAAGACACTGGAATCCTTGTTCATTGCTGCCAGGAATGTAAGATGGTACAGTTGCTGTGGAAAGCAATTTGGTGCTTCCTCAGAAAGTTAACCATAGACTTATCAGATGACCCAGCAATTTCACTCCTAGGTATATACCTAAAAGAATTAAAAACAGATAAACAGATATAGGTACAAGCACACTCATAGAAGCACTATTCACAGTAGCCAAAAGCAGCTCCCAATTTGGGAAACAACCCAAATCCAGTGGATGAATGGATTTAAAAAAAGGTGGTATGTACATATAAGAGGATATTAGTCAATCATAAAAAGGAATGGATATATGCGCATGCATATGTCTGGCTGAGTCCCTTCACTATTTACCTGAAACTAGCATAATACGGTCAATTGGCTACACCCCAATACAAAATGAAAAGTTAAAAAAAATGAAAAGAAATGAAATACGAACATAGGCTATCGTGTGGATGGATCTTGAGCACATTATGCTAAGTGAAATAACTCAGGCACAAAAGGTTACATATGGTGTGATTCCCTTTATATCAAATTTTCAGAATAGGTGAATCCATAGAAGCAGGAAACAGTTCGGTTGTTGCCTGGGGCTTGGAGGACAGGAGATCAGGACATAACTGTTTACTGGGCATGGGGTTTTCTTTTGGGGGATGACCGCATTTTGGAAATAGGTAGAGGTGGTGACTGCACCACATGGTGAATATGCTAATACCACCCAAGTGTTCACTTTAAATGGTTCATTATATTTTGTGTGGATTTCACCTCAAAAAAATTTAACATTTTAAAATTGTGGTAAAAGTCTCATACTATAAAACATGCTATTTTAACCCTATTTAACTAGCCAGACTTTACTTTTTGGGCTCCAAAAATCACTGCAGATGGTGACTGCAGCCATGAAATGAAGGACACTTACACCTTGAAAGAAAAGTTATCACCAACCTAGATAGCATATTCAAAAACAGAGACATTACTTTGCCAACTAAGGTCCGTCTAGTCAAGGCTATGGTTTTTCCAGTAGTCATGTATGGATGTGAGAGTTGGACTGTGAAGAAGGCTGAGCGCTGAAGAATTGATGCGTTTGAACTGTGGTGTTGGAGAAGACTCTTGAGAGTCCCTTGGACTGCAAGGAGATCCAACCAGTCCATTCTGAAGGAGATCAACCCTGGGATTTCTTTGGAAGGAATGATGCTAAAGCTGAAGCTCCAGTACTTTGGCCACCTCATGCGAAGCGTTGACTCATTGGAAAAGACTTTGATGCTGGGAGGGATTGGGGGCAGGAGGAGGAGGGGACGACAGAGGATGAGATGGCTGGATGGCATCACGGACTCGATGAATGTGCATCTGAGTGAACTCCGGGAGTTGGTGATGGACAGGGAGGCCTGGTGTGCTGCGATTCATGGGGTCACGGAGAGTTGGACACGACTGAGCGACTGAACTGAACTGAACTGAACTGAACTGAACTGAACTGAACAGTTCAGTTGTATTAAGTACATTTATGTTGCTGTGCAATTTTACCTTCTTAAACAATGTTTCCAGAGAAGGCAATAGCACCCCATTCCAGTACTCTTGCCTGGAAAATCCCATGGATGGAGGAGCCTGGTGGGCTACAGTCCATGGGGTCACTAAGAGTCAGACACGATTGAAGTGACTTAGCAGCAGCAAAGAATGTTTCACCTTTTAAACTGAAACTCCGTCTCTGTTAAATACTCACTCCCCACTTCTCCTCCCCAGTTCTCCACACCCTGACTCCTAGCATCTGCCACTGTACTTTCTGCCTCCAAATTTGACTATTCTAAGTATCTTGTATAAGAGGAATCAAACAGTATTTGTCTGCACCTAACGTATATTGGAATGCGTTTTTAAGATTAACTTAATATATGTCCTGGGGCTTCCCTGGTGGCTCAGATGTGGGGAAACCCGGGTTTGATCCCTGGGCCAGGAAGATCCCCTGGAAAAGGGAATGACTACCCACTCCAATATTCTTGCCTGGAGAATCCCATGGACAGAGGAACCTGTGAGCTATAATCCATAGGATCACAAAGAGTTAGATGTGACTGAGCAATTAACACTTTCACTTTTTCAATGTATGTCCTACAAACAGACTGTACTTTCTTTCTGCCCCGAGCTATGCAGTAGGTTCTCATCAGTTATCTATTTTATACATAGTGACTCTATATACGTAAATCCCTATCTCCTAGTTGATCCCACCCCTCCTTCCTCCCTTGGTGTCCATACATTTGATCTCTAAGTCTGTGTCTCTTACACTGTGGCTGGGAATGTAAAGTGATACAGCCACTATGGAGAACAGTGTGGAGGTTCCTTAAAAAACTGGAAATAGAACTACCATATGACCCAGCAATCCCACTCCTAGGCATATACCCAGAGAAAAACATAATTCCAAAAGGTACATGCACTCCAATGTTCATTACAACACTATTTACAATAGCCAAGGCATGGAAACAACGTAAATGTCCATCAGCAGAGCAATGATCCGGAGAGATGATATGGGGAGGGAGGTGGGAGGGGGGTTCAGGATTGGGAACTCATGGACACCCGTGGCTGATTCATGTCAATGTATGACAAAACCAATACAGTATTGTAAAGCAAAATAAAGCAAAAAAAAAAAAAAAGATGTGGTACATATATACAATGGAATATTACTCAGCCAGAAATGGAATGAAATTGTGTCATTTGCAGGGACATGGATGGACATGGAGAGTGATGTAAGTCAGAAAGACAACATTTTTTTTTTAAATAGAGGTATAGTTCATAAAATTAATATCATGAATTCCATACAGAACAACTTGGACTGTCTCTTTCAGGAAGCACTCAAACCTGTAAAGAAACATATTTCCATAAAGCTTGGCCCAAGCCAATACTTCATATATTATGAAGTTGCTTTTGAGACTTTTTCCTCTGCATCCCATCCCACGGAGGCTGTGGGTGGGTTCAAGGAAAATCCTTCTCTCAATTTCATCCTGTCAGGAAATCTCATGCATCTTCTATGCCTTTAGCTTGGGACTCCACAGAGTGACAGCTGGGAGTAAAAGGCTCGTCAAGAAAGCCAGTAAATGCATTCCCGCTATAGCCGTGCACTTCTTCAAGACTCTATTACCTTTCTGGGAAGCATAACAAGTGTCCCTGGGCAGAATTCCTCCTTCTCTGAGCTAGCTCAGCTTGCTCACGCCATTAGTCTCACTGCTCTGGGCAACTTGTCAAAGGCTCAGGGCCTAGCAGAGTACCTCAGGTGCAAGGCATACCAATGCAATCACGTAGGTGGAAGTGATCTGCAAGGGATATGTCTCACCCTCAGTACAAATGTCTTGCTGTTCTTTAGTCGCTAAACTGAGTCAGACTCTTTTTGTGACCCCAGGGACAGTAGCCCACCAGGCTCCTCTGTCCATGAGATTCTCCACACAAGAATACTGGAGTGGGTTTCCATTTCCTTCTCCAAGGGATCTTCCCAACCCAGGGAGTGAACCTGCTTCTCCTACATTGTCAGGGGGATTCTTTATCACTGAGCTACTGGAGAAGCCTACAGATGTATTGAAGTGAAGTGAAGTTGCTCAGTCGTGTCCAACTCTTTGCGACCCCGTGGACTGTAGCCTGCCAGGCTCCTCCACAAGAACACTGGAGTAGGTTGCCATTTCCTTCTCCAGGGGATCTTCCCAACCCAGGGATCGAACCCGGGTCTCCCACATTGTAGGCAGATGCTTTTACTGTCTGAGCCACCAGATGTATTAGTTTCATAATAATAGTGTGTGTGTGTGTGTGTGTGTGTGTGTGTGTCTGTGAGGCAGAATATATTTGCTTGTGGAAGCCTCTTCATGAACATGGATCCAATCATGTCACCAGAGAAACTCCTGTTAATCAATGCCTGTGGGCATATCAGTCTTGCTGCCACAGAACTTCTGTCCTTCAGAGAGTAGAAGTATCATTCAGAAACCAATGCATTTAACCTAATTTCGCCTTTGAAAGAAGTAGGTGGCCTCTCTGAGATGGAGGCAGGGAGGAGCTGGAGAAAAGTATTTGATGAACAGTGACTCACTGGATTCTGGAGGACTGTGGTGACCAGGAGGCAAAGAAAACCGCCTACTGCTCAGCGCACAACTGTGGCTCTGTCGCCCCAGATGGGGTGTGGAGGGTGTTGGGAGCTATTAGTCTCTGGCAGCATCCTTCTGAGATGGGGAACAGAGACAGGGAGTAGAGAAAGGCAATAGAGGAAATGTAACCACTGAATCAGAAATAAACTTTCCTGCGCAAATCCATAGTCAACTCGAAGACTTCAATTTTTCTCTTCATATGAGCTCTCTCTGAAAAATGTCTGATTGATCTGAAGGTGACTTCAGAACCCTGTGTGGCATGTAGCTGGTGGTGGAGGTACTGGAAGTGTCTGGGTGTGAGCTAGGTCATTAGAGTCTGCATTCCTAGCACCCGCAACAGTTGTGTCTGACTCTTTGCGACCCCATGGACTATAGCCTGCCAGGCTCCTCTGTCCACGGGATTCCCCAGGCAAGAATACTGGAGTGGGTTTCCATTTCCTCCTCCAGGAGACCTACCCAACCCAGGCATCAATCCTGTGCCTCTGGCTTCTTCTGCACTAGCAGGCAGATTCTTTGCCACTGAGCCACTGGGGAAACCCAAGACAGAGCGAGCGTTACTTTATTTAACCTAAAATTTGAGATCTAATGTACTCCCGTTTCACCGAGCATTACTGCTGCTGCCCACGGCACACTTTGGTTCGGTGAGCGTCCAAAGATCTTGCAATTTATCTCTTCCACTAAACCCTCAGGGGAGGAGCCACTTTGTATGTGTGTGTTTTGTTAATATGTTTGTGATTGTTTTCAGTGAATACCCATAGTGGGCCTTACCAGCTCACTAGAAATCATTTCATTGGCTTCCTCTTCTCTCATCTAGTTAACTCTTTGGAGGAAAGCTACTGTGAAAACAACTCAACTCAAGTTTGTGATTTTGATAAGAAAAGATGAGAAGCTGGAGTCGGGGGTGTGGGCAACACAGGGCAGTGGGGAGCTGCCAGAAAGTGGGGGCACTGTCACAACATAATTATAAAACTATAGTAAAATCAATATAAAGTCAGTAAATATTTTATCACCATGTATCTGCAATTCTCAATCATGTCAATGTTAAAATACTCCTCCCCACCAGGGCAAATCAAACCATTGGCCTGAGTGTTAATATATGACTATGTTTAGCCTGTTCCTATAATGCTTACTGTAAACTATTTTTAAATGTAGAGACATAGAATGTGTGCGTTGTGTCCAACTCTTTGTGACCCCATGGACTTGTAGCCCATGAGGGTCCTCTGTCCATGGGATTTTTCAGGCAAGAATACTGGAGTGCTTTGCCATTTCCTTCTCCAGGGGATCCTCCCAGGGATTGAACCCATGTCTTTTCCATCTCCTGCATTAGCAGGTAGATTCTTTACCACTGTGCCATGTGGGAGGCCCATAGAAACACAGAGTATTAAGAACAAAAGGCAGCTTAGATATTCTTTCATTCTTCATTACTTTTTTTGATTGTGTGTCCACAGCCAGAGATGATGTTTACCAAGGCATGCCCCTTGTCCTTGAGAAGCTGGTACCGTCAGAGAAAGAGCAATCATGACTTTCTCAGGGTCACAAGGAACGTTGAAAGGCTGACTCAAAGCAGGATGGTGATCTTTTCAAATGACCTTCCTTCCTTGAGGGGTTTAGAGAAGGTAGGCCCGCACAAATGACAGGGTCCTGAAACACCTCCCAACGTTCGATCCCACACAAAAAAAGTTTAGAACTCTTAGTATTCTTAATGAAAAATGTGTTCTGGGTTTCGCATTTCCCCTTGGCATGCAGATATTTCCTGGAACTTTGCAATGGCTCCTCCCATCCCCCCACCACTCAGTATAGGGATCTTTTTCCAGCAGCACATTTTGAAGTTTCTGCTTCCGAGTTAGTCCTATCAGTTGTCTCCCCAGGTGCCTGAGCTGAGTCCTCCCTCTCCCCCCTACATTCACCACCTCAAATGCCTTTTAATTAAATCCAACTCAGTCAGTCGTGACTTACACTTTGTGCTTCTGTTTTCTACATCTGAGGTTCTATTTATAAACTGTTTAGTCATATGGGCTACTGGATCGGGAACCTAATTAGAGCTGTGTATTACTGCGTGGTGGCCCCAAACCTGGCTGCTCTTTCCTCTGAGGCAGGCTCGTCATTGCTTGTGGACTGCCGGCTGCACTCGCCTTCACGGGTTGTGCATTGACTGTGTCTCAGAATGCACAAGATGGAATAGCTTGCTCACACCAGTCTCAGTGACTGGAGACAGGCTTTGGGAAGGTCCCAGGTCACCATGCAGGGCTCTGATACCCTAACAGTCCGCTGGAGCTAACGATCTTCAAGGTTAAAGCCAATTTCTCCTCCCATTTTGGATGGAAGCCAGGATTTAAATAAAAGAAAGAATGAGAAAAAGAAATCAAATAGAAATTTAGCCACAGGAGTCAAGGGCAAGTGAAATTGATTTTAAAGGGCTGGCTTCCAGCCACAGAAACAAAGAGGGTTGAGGTGGAAACTTGCTGTTGGTTAAATCACAGCCATCGGGCAGGGAGAGGTCTGTAGTGAGAACGTGGACAAAAATGCTTCATTTTTAGCTTGGCCGGTGTCCTGAAGACTAACGCAGGGATGCACTCTTTGAAATTAAAAAAAGGAAAAGTGCTCCCGGAGTAGTTCTATCTGCCTAAAACTTAAGCAAGAGGCACTAAGATCAGGCCAAAATGGGAGGGTGGTGGGAAAAGAACACAGCTTGAATCCTTCAACTCCACATTGCTCTTCTAGGGTTTGATTTCTCTGAAGTCATACACTTTGTACGGTGTAAATAGCATGTCCAAGTTTAGACAGTATAACCCCACTTTTCAATTGACTGCAAACAACGTAGGATCTATTGACAGGCAAGAGCCTGAATTCAGGTGTTAGCTTTGCCACTGATTAGCTGTGCGGCCTCAGGCAAATTGCTTGACCTCTCTCAGCCTCAATTTGTTCATTTGTAAAATGGGAATATATGAATCATATCTTGATATTATGAACTGAGACATGTAAAGTGGTCCAAGGCAATATTTGTACATAATAAAATCAATATAAATGATTTCCTTTTGTTATTAAATATTAATATTTTAAATTTTTCTCAAAAATCATCTACACAAAATATTCATGTGCCAAAAAATGAATTTTGAAGCATATTAATATTATATACAAAAATTAATTCCAGGTAAATTATAGCTATAAATAATAAAGTCTCTTCATAAATCTAGAGGAAAATGAAGAAAAATGTCTTCAGTACCATGTGGTAAGGCAAAAAAGATTTTAAGAGGACATAAAAAGCATATACTATAAACATTATCAAAAAATTAGACTACTTTAAGATGAAGAATTTCTTTAAGTCAAAAAACATATTCAAAGAGGAAAATGCAAGCTTTGGCAAGAAAAGATAGTTGCAACCATACAAAGGAGCCATATCCAGAATGTACAAAAATTCCTGCAACTCAACAAGAAAATATTAGACAATACAATAGGAAATTGGACAAAAGACTTGCCTTAGAAAACGTAATTTCCAAATGCTCCAAATAAAAAGATGTTCAACATCACTAGTCACCAGACACACTTAATTGTTAACCACATTAAAATCCTTTATATACCTGACCAGAATGGCTAAAAAAAGAAGATGTGACGTGTACACACTGCTGTATTTAAAATGGATAACCAGCAAGGTCCTCCTGTATAGCACAGGGAACTCTGCGCAATGTCACGCGGCAGCCTGGATGAGAGGCAAGTTTGGGGGAGAACGGATGCATGTATATGTATGGCTGAGTTCTTTTGTTGTCCACTTGAAATGACCACAGAATTCTTAGTTGGCTTTACTGCAATATAAAATAAAAAGTTTAAAAAAGATGCAAAATGCTGAGTGCTGATGAGTATGCATAGCAATCAGGATGCATATACTATGGATTGAAGGGCACATGGAAAGAACTATTCTGGAAAAGTGTTTAATAGTATCTACTAAAACTGATCCTGTGTGTGCCTTACGACATGGAAATTTCACTTCTAGATTTTTATTCATAGGTATATGCCCCAAACAGAGAAGGCAATGGCACCCCACTCCAGTACTCTTGCCTGGAAAATCCCATGGACAGAGGAGCCTGGAAGGCTGCAGTCCATGGGGTCGCTAAGGGTTGAACATGACTGAGCCACTTCACTTTCACTTTTCACTTTCATGCATTGGAGAAGGAAATGGCAACCCACTCCAGTGTTCTTGCCTGGAGAATCCCAGGGATGGGGGAGCCTGGTGGGCTGCTGTCTATGGGGTTGCACAGAGTTGGACACGACTGAAGTGACTTAGTAGCAGCAGCAGCAGCATATACCCCAAAAGGTATGTATAAGACTGTTTATATCAGCATTATCATTAACAGAATAAACTAGAAAGAATTCAAATTCCAACAGTATAATGAATGAATAAATTATGACAAATTGTTTATCCTCCAATGAAATACTATAAAATAGCAATAGAAATGAATGAACTATTGTTATAGACAGCAATGGGGAGAAATTTCAGAAAAAATCTATAATGAAATAAGCCAGATCCATAAAATAGTAGCACTGACTGGTTCAATTTATATAAAGTCTAAAACAAACAAACAAATATATGATATTAGAAGTTAGACCTATAGCTGATTCATGCTGATGTTTGATAGAAATCAACACAATTAGGTAAAGCAAGGGGCTTCCCTGGTAGCTCAGCTGGTAAAGAATCTTTCTGCAATGCAGGAGACCTGGGTTCAATCCCTGGGTCAGGAAGATCTCCTGGAGGAGGACATGGCAACCCACTCCAGTATTCTTGCCTGGAGAATCCCATGGACAGAGGAGCCTGGCGGGCTGCAGTTCATGGGGTCACAAAGAGTCAGACATGACTAAGCATAGCAGAGCACTATAAAGCAATTATCCTTCAATTAAAAATAAATAAATTTAAAACCAAAAAAAGAAGTTAGGATGTTGGCTATCTTTAGGGAGAGGGGTTATCAGGCGAGACAAAGAGTGGGGTGCTACTGGGATGCTAGTAGTGTTTTATTTATTTAGTGATGCTTTCAATGATGCGTTCTTGAGAAAATTCATTGGATATACACTCATGATTTGTATACTTCTCTGTAAGTATGTTAAACTTCACCGAAGAAATTTACTTGAAAGTATTAAGGCTATGGAATTCTAACAAATATTAATAAATCTGCTAAACAACAAATTTAACCCTACAGGTCTTAACATTTGGCTATAACCAATTTACCTCTAAATTGAACTGAGCATGTTTAAGTGTGTGTGTGTGTGTGTGTGTGTTGCTAGAATGTAAGTTCCATGAAGACAGGGCTTCTTAACTGATGATTTATTCTTCCTGTCTCTGGCTGCTTCAATAGTGTTTGATATGTAGTAGACAATAAATATTTGTTGAATGCATGAAAGAAAAAAATACGTTCATTTGATAAATTAGAGAAAAGTCCATTGAATACTGTATTCGCAGACCTGGAAAATAGACAGAGTTTCTTCCCAGGAGGTATACATATTATGATTGATCTACTTTTATATTTCCTCCAGCCAGTTTTTCTCAAGCAGGGTTCATAATTGGAGAGAATGATATATGAGGCACAGTCAACAGTGGGAACCAGTTTGCAAGGCCATGAAACATAAAGGAAATTAATTTCCAAGCCCACCAAGATATCTCCGTATCTATCACTTAACAGAATACATACATTCCAGTAAAGAAAAGTCTAAAGCAATTGCTTTAGTAAAAGGAAATCTATTTTCCCATCAGAACTCTCAGAAGCTAAATGGATGTTTTCACAAGAAAAAGTCCTACAATAAATGAGACTTAAGAAAAGTCTTTTACTGGGAAAAGGTACAAGATGGGGGGTGATCAGCTTTGAGACTTACTGGGAGCTACAGGACCTGTGACAACTAGAGCTTGCTTTCTGGCTGCCGTCATTCCTACCTTGTTTATTGTTTGTTTGCAGAAGTTTCCCAGTCTTAGCATTCTCTGTACTCAATCAGGGAATACATTCCAGTGAGACTCTGACTTCTCCCTCCCCTCTGTAGGTTTGGGTACTTTTTGTATAAAATGAAGCTGGACTGTAATAGCATGCTTCACCTGTATCAATAACGATGTCACATTCTAGCTTGAAAACCCCTCAAGTCTGAAGTTAAAGGTTGTGTGAAAGAAATTTCTAATGTGGTAGATTCAAAATCAGGTCAATCAACCTTCATTTTCCTACTGGCTGAACTTGTACAGTTTGCCCACAGAGAGTCTAAAGCAATTGAGTCAGAGTGCCTGAGGGAACCACCTCGTCCGAAATGGTTTCAGAGATCTTATGAGAGCAGAGGAGAGGCAGGTCAGAGTCTGAACCCACGTCTGCTACTCTTGTTTAGGGAGTGACCATGAGCTTCAGTTTCCTCATTTGTGAAACAGATTAAAGTTCCTAGCTTGATGAGTCAGTGATTTAGTGTGTGTGCCCCACAGATTAGCAGCTTGGTGAGTGGCACCATCTTATTCATTATTGTCATCATCACTGTTTTCATCATCACCGTTTTCATCCCAACAGCCAGAAAGTAGCCAAGTCCTGTGAACCCAACGAATCAGCAGTTACTGCTGGTTGCAATCTGGATAGCAGGGAACTTGAATTTAGTTTCCTTCTAGCTGGCTTAGTTCAGCAGCCTGACCAGAGGCGTTCATCAGTGGAAGAGACCGGCTATGATGAAGGCTGTTTCTGGTCCTGTGGTTGAAGCGTAACTCATGACTGTGCTTCGTATTTTCATCTGCAAAATGGGGACAAGCACCCACTTCCCCTCTCCCCAGCCATCATTTCAGCATTGCCCATCTTGGAAACTGGCTGTGGAATAAGCAGAATTAGCAAGGCCGGCAGCAGGGAGGTAGGAAGGCCCTTGGGTTGCTGGTTGGAAGCTGAGAACTGGAAATAATTCTCTCTGATCTATTGCCTGGAGAGCACCATGAGCCAGCTGGCCTGAGAAGATAAGAGAACTGTTCTTCTCTGGCCTGGGTGGTGCTGTTACCTAACAAGGAGTTGGGCAAGATGCTTAGGGAGCAGGACTTTTACTGTGTGCCAAAGTCTGCCTGCTTTTCATCTGGATTCCAATTTTTATCTTTTGCCACATTTAAAACATTATTTTAGATGTTCCCTGGAGGAAGGGACCACAATTTCTCCAGTTCTTTTCAGACAATTTGTTCTAAGTGTAAAGGACTGAAGGTGGGGGATGGAAACAGACATTGAATTAGCCAAATTTGAGAATGAAAAAAAAAATTGCTGGTATTTTAAAAGCATGACTTGGAGTCAGTAGATTTGCCTAATGGCTCTAATGCCCTGCATGCCTTCCTTGGTCTGTTTGTATGCTTGCTCTTGCAGTCATACTCTGCCTAAATAGAAGCAGAGTCTGGAAAACTGAGAGGAAGAAGAGGAAGCTGTTGGTTTTCACCCCTGCAGGCTGGTGGCATAAGAACGGAAATGAGCACTATGATGGGCAATACTGTGTCAGCTTGACTAGGGTATGGTTCCATTTGTTGGCTCCAAGACCTGTCTAGATGTTTGCAGTAAAGATATTTTCTTTCAACGTGATTCACATTTAAATCAATGTGAATTGATTTAACTGACACCAATTTCAGTGTGAGTGTTTTCCAGCACCACCAAGCAATTCCCTGGTACCAGCCGAATGTCCTACAGTTTAACTCAATTCTGATATTATCTACCTGGAGATAGAGTCAGATCCCATAGGGTAAGGGCTTAGTCCCACAAGACTGCTCCTCCCCGCAGAGGTCAACGGCAAGTCCAGATTGCCGTCTGTGCCTCTGATCACCTGGATATAGACTGGAAGTTCCCACAATCCTCTCCTTGAATACATTTGTTAGAGCAGCTCATAGAACTCAGAGCAACATTTTACTTACTAGATTATGGGTTTATTATAGAAGGATATAATTCCGGAACAGCCAGATGGAGAAGAGATGAAGACCAGGGAGGTGGGAAGGGGTGGAGAACTCCCATACCCTCCCCTGGTGCACCCTGTCCCCTGGCAAAGGGCTCCCCAAATCTCCATGAGTTCACCAACCCAGAGGCTCTCAGAATCATGCCCTTTTGGGTTTCTAAGGAGGCTTCATGACACAGGCAGGATTGATTAGACCACTGGCCACTGGTAGTTGAACTCAATCTCTAACCCTTCTCCCTCCACCAGAAGTCAGGGTGCATGCGTGTTCAGTTGCTTCAGTCATGTCCTACTCTTAGCAAGCCTCTGGACTGTAACCTTCCAGGCTCCTGTGGGATTTTCCAGGCAAGAATACTGGAGCGGGTTGTCATGCCCTCCTCCAGGGGATCTTCCCGATCCAGGGATAGGACCCACGTCTCTTGTGTCTCCTGCAATGCAGGTGGATTCTTTACCCACTCAACCACCTGGGAAGTCAGGGAGTGGGACTGAAAGTTTCAACCCTCTAATCCAATGGTTGCTTCCTCCAGTGACAAGCTCTCATCGTTAGGCAGCATTTAAATAGCCACTTCTTCAACATAGCAAAAGGTACGTTTATTGCTCTCATCACTTACAGGAATCTCAAGGGTTATAGGAACCCCATGCCAGGAAGGGGGTTAAAAACCAAATATATATTTCTTGTTATAAATCATAATATCACAGTAGACTTTGAATAAAACAGATCACTCTCTATAATGTGGGTGAGCCCCATCCAGTCAGCTGGAGGCCTTAAGAGTGAAGATTGAGGCTTTCCAAAGAAGAAGAAATTCTAATACTGCAGCCTAAAGCCCTGCCTTACCAGAGTGCATAGCCTGCTGCCCTGCACATTTGGACCCTAGACTGTAACAACTACACTTGTTTGCAAATCATCTTGTATCAGTTCTGTTTCTCTGAAGAACATTGACTAATACTAGCATCTCACTCTTAAAGCAAAAGGGGAACATGCTGGCTCCAAAGAGGTGTGATCATAGGGCTGCAAAAAGATGGCCGATCCCCAACATGGCCCCTCCTCCGTTTACCCCTAAGTCTACAAGTCAGCCTGCAAATTTGTGTTGGAGAGTCATTGAGAGGGATAACATTACCTACAGAAGGCCATAGAAGATCTTTCTCTATTAGGCCATTGTGTGTGTGTTAGTTACTCAGTCATGTTCAACTCTTTGCAAGCCCACCAGGCTCCTCTGTCCCTGGAATTCTCCAGGCAAGAATTCTAGAGTGGGTTGCCATTCCCATCTCCAGTGGATCTTCCTGACCCAGAGCTTGAACCTGAGTCTCCTGCATTGCAGGCAGATTCATTTCTGTCTGAACCACCAGGGAAGCCCTATTCAGCCTTTAACTTGGCAAATTGCTCAGATTAGCTACCTGGGCATTGAACCTTGAAAAGAGACACATAATACTGACTCCTGAAAATCGAGTCCTATTCTGATAATCACAAGCCCTGAGGGTCTGGGGCAGAGAATGGACGTCCAAAGAGTAGGAAATAGGCTTCCCTGGTAGCTCAGATGGTAAAGAATCTGCCCACAATGCAAGAGACCTGGGTTCCATCCCTGGGTCAGTAAGATCTCCTGGAGAAGGGAACAGCTACCCATTCCAGTATTCTTGCCTGTAGAATCCCAAGGACAGAGGAGCCTGGCAGGCTATAGTCCACAGGGTCACAAAGAGTCAGAGATGACTGAGGGACTAACACTTTTACTTCACTTCAAAGGGTAGGAACAGGAATTGGAAGGGATCTTGGGAAGGAAGGTGAAGAGATTCCAAGATGACAGTATGTTTTGTTTAGTAATATTATGAATCATCAGCATGATCATATTAATAAACCTCAGCCTGGCCATCCTGTCACTGGAGACAGATCTCAGCGTAAACACATCCATGCGCTGGTGACCCGAGCACCAGAATGGCCGAGTGAAGCCCCACATTCTTGACCACTTCTAGCCCCAAGTGGTCATCCAAGCAAGGAGCTAGATAACCCTGCCCTGTCAGCTATACTCAAGGATTTTGCTTTCTTGATATAAGGAAAGTTGGCTCAGAATCTTTCAACTGACCTAACTTCTTCTCCCCCGATCTCATCCCTGGGAACCTAGACATTATACAGTAGTGAGTTTTTGCTTGGCAGTAAATGTTTTCCTCACACTTCTGAATCTTTGCTTGCATGCACAGTTGCTCAGGAATGTCTAACTCTTTTTGCAGTCCCATGGACTGTAGTCTGCAAAGCTCCTCTGTCCATGGGATTCTCTAGGCAAGAATACTAGAGTGGGTTGACATTTCCTTTTCCAGGGGATCTTCCCAACCCAGGGATTGAACCTGTATCTCTTGTATCTCCTGCATTGTAGGTGGATTCTTTAATGCTGAGCCACTGGGGAATCCCTCTCAATTTTTGGTCTCTTAATATTCCTATTCTCCTTAAAAATAGTTACCATTGATTCAGTTCCTATTCTCTTATTCTCATTTCTAGCCCTTTGGTATTAATATTGCTCCATTTTGCAAAAGAGCCAACCAAAGCTGAAAGAACTTCCCAGTGTCAGAGGGCAGATGGGAGCCCAGTTGGCTGGGGGCTGGAACTTTAGCTGAATTACAAGAGATTCCAGAAATGATGGAGAAATTCTATAGCTGAGGCACCTTGGACCTGAAAGGGACTCCACGGTCGGGCTCTGTGCACAATGGGAAGCAAGAAGAGAAAGGAGTTATTTAAAATGAAAACCAAGAGCTCTTTATTCTCTGAGTTTAAATGCAGACTTGACATTAACGGCATGATAACCCAGGAACACTGACGCATCGCCCGTAATTAGACCTTGTGAGTCTTCATTCTTTGACAGATGCAAAGGATTTCAAAATATAATTAAACCTTCCAATACCCTTGTGAGGAGGCGGCATCATATTCATTTTACAGATGGGTGAACTGAGGCCAACAGAAGACAAGTCTCTGAAAGTTAACTCAGGAATTTGTAAGGAAGCATTAAGGAAACCCCGCAGTTCTCTGCTCCTCTATACTTTAGCTCCAACCAGCCCAGAGCAAGGGCTCTAGAATTTTTAAGGAAGGAACCAAGATTCCATGTGGTTAGGAAAACTTTGGGGCTTGCCTAAAGGCTCAGATGGTAAAGAATCTGCCTGCAATGCGGGAGACCTGAGTTTCATCCCTGGGTTGGGAAGATCCCCAGGAGGAGGAAACGGCAACCCACCCCAGTATTCTTGCCTGGAGAATCCCCATGGACAGAGGAGCCTGGTGGGTTACAATCCATGGGGTCACAGAGTCAGACATGACTGAGTGACTAAGCATGAAGGGAAACTTTTAACCCATATTTATCCATCAAAACATCTAAGGAAACTAAGGGAGATGACAGAATGAAAGTTCACATGTGTTCTAAGCCATTACAGTAGTTGCAGTGATTTATCCAGGGTTTCTGCAAACATGCTTGGTCATAGGATTCTATCACGGTATTTGTTAATGATCTAGGTTTTCTCAGTTATCTGCTAGAGATTCTGATCTGGTCAGTCTGGGTGGATCCTACAAATCTGTATTTTTGAGAAGTCGCAGGGTAACATATTATAAGCAGGCAAGTGTGGGAAATGCTGGATTAAACATTCTGTGGCTGCTTTGGAAGCCTATAATTTGTGTGCCTAGGACTGTGTTGGGTTCTGTAGACTCACAGTGTAAGAAATGACCTCAAAAGCTCCTTTCTTCCTCTTACTCAATGTAATGGAGATTGTAACAAGTGTTGAATGCACGTCTATTCTACTGAGTGTGGGGGTTGTTTGGTGCCTCTGAGATACAGAGGCTGTCAGCTAGAGGGAGGTCTATAAGGGAGGGTGAGGTTAAGAAGGTGATGGGAGGCAGAGAGGAGGGGGCCTTGGTCACAAAGGGTTCACTAGGCCATCTTATGGAGTTTTTGCTTTTATTCTGAGTGAGAAGGAAAAACACTGGAGGGTTTTAAGTAGGAGTTACATGATCTGATTTTTGTTTTAAAGGTGTCACTCTGAGTGTTGTGATGAGAACAGCATGCATGGGCTAAGAGCAGATGATATGAGACTGGAGAAGAGACTACTGCAAAGATCCAGGCAAGAGACCATGGCAGCTTGGGCCTGGGTGGAGGCAATGATGGTGGCAGTAATTCAAAACGGTAGAATCGATTTTGTCTTTTGAATTTGTTAAAAGGGTGGATACAGGGCGTGAAGGAAAGAAGGAAGCTGAAGATCCGGGGCCTCATTCTAGAAATGTGACAATGGCGTGACTCGATCTACACTTTGGTGAAATCTTTCTGGTTTTCAGCTGGAAGGCAGGTGGAAGGTTATTATAACAAGTCAGGCAAGAGATAAGAAAGGTTGACTAAGACTGGGTCTGTGAAGTCCAAAGAAAGAATCATGATGAGAGAAGCTCTGGAAAAATAAGATGCAGAATTTGGTGACAGACTAAATGTGTTGGGTGTGGTTGGTGCCTGATGGACAGAGTGGAAGTCATCATGGTGTATGAGACGGTGAGTTTGGCTTTGGCTTCTTGACCTTGAGAGGTCTGTGACCCTTGGTTGAACATGTCATTAAGACCATGAGCAGTTTTGCTCTACTTTTTTGGCAAGGAGGACATGACTAGGAAGTGGTAAAGACAACCAGTGATTTGGGATCTCACATGCTAGTTTTCAGTTCAGTTGCTCAGTCATGTCTGACTCTTTGTGAGCCCATGGACTGCAGCATGCCAGGCTTCCCTGTCCATCACCAACTTCTGGAGCTTACTCAAACTCATATCCATTGGTGATGCCATCCAACCATCTCATCCTCTGTCGACTCCTCTCCTCCCGCCTTCAATCTTTCCAGCATCAGGGTCTTTTCAAATGAGTCAGCTCTTTACATCAGGGGGCCAAAGTACTGGAGTTTCAGTTTCAGCATCAGTCCTTCCAATGAATATTCAGGGCTGATTTCCTTTAGGATTGACTGGTTGGATCTCCTTGCAGTCCAAGGGACTCTCAAGAGTCTTCTCCAACACCACAGTGCAAAAGCATCAATGCTAATTTTAGATCTTGCCCAAAATAGTGATTACTACAATACAGGTTGCTTGTATTTCTGAATTTAAGCATCAGGGGAGCTTAGGAAATGCCTGGAGATAGAACCATCCAGCAGGATGTCAGTGATGAGTGGAGGGGATAGTGTGGGATGAGAGAAATTCCCCAGCCTCCTTGAAATGGCCCAGCCCTACAAGCAGACTTAATAACCTGTGAGTTTTGTCTTCAGTGTAATAAACATATTCATAAATTGTCTTTGCATTTTTCAAATTTCATCCAGGTTTGTTTTGTTTTACCTTTTCATTTTATATTGGAGTATAGTCGATTAATAATGTTGTGATAGTTTCAAGTATACAGTAAAGTGGCTCAGTTACACATATGCAGGTATCTATTCTTTTTCAAATTCTTTTCCCATTTAAGTTGTTACAAAATATGGAACAGAGTTCCTTGTGCTGTACAGGAAGTCCTTGTTGGTTATCTGTTTTAAAAATAGGAGTGTGTACATGTCAGTCCTGCACTACCTAACTATGCCTTCCCCCACCCATCCGCCTCTGGGAAACATAAATTTGTTCTCTAAGTCTATGAGTCTGTTTTGTAAATATTCACTTGTATTATTTCTTTGCCTTTTTGTTTCTAAAGCATGAAATGGAGAGCCTTGGGGAAATCCCCAAATGGGCTTTGAAGTCCTAATATGAGCCATATGGCATTATTTTTTCCCACTGTGCTTATAGGTTCAGAGGCTATTGTTAATATTTAAAATGTTTTCTCGGTCAAGGCAGGCCAAAAGTCTGTGCCCCTTTTCCTAGCAAATGTCTTTAAGTTTACGCTGGAGATAAATGAATAATATGTACAAACTTCTTTCTCTGAAGTTTCTTTGTTTGAGAAGTTTGTCTCCTTAATTTGCATACAGACTTGTCCCTTGTTTCCCAAATGAGTGTGAAAAAAACATCTAATGGAAAGTTGCTGTGAGCCTTATAGGATTAAGCCATGGGGGAGATTATTAATAGATTTCCTTGTGGGCATCAATCTTTTCCCCAGGAAAGGTTATTTTAAAAGATCAGGACATCCACTCAGCTTGTGGGAAGAATTACCCATCATTACTCACAGTGGTGTGATGGTTGGTTGGAGCCAAAATCCCTTTATGCCCTCCCAGGCATTTAGCTACACCAGCTCTGGAGTCCCCATCAGTTTAAAATATCCAAGAAGTTTACTTTTGTTAGAGATCTGAAAACTGTACATCATATCTAAGTACTGAAATTTGCATCATAATGTAATTAAAAGAACCAAAGCCACTCTAGCCCAGAAAGGGAGATATCATTAACTCTGGCAGCCCTAAGATAAGCATCTCTACCCATTTGAAAGCTTTCACATCACTGACCCATGTGATCCCCCAGGAGTCTGAAGTTGGACCATGGGCAGAACTGCAGTGTGAACTGGTGACTTGAGGATCCTGAGGAAGGAAAGGGAATGTGAACTTCAGTCCTGACTCTGTCCCCAGAGGCCTCAAGCACAATAACCTTGGCAGAGCCTGTGATCAACAGGGCTACTCTGTCTCACTCACAGGATGAGACTGAGGACAATGTGAGAAAGCACATCCAAAATCATCTGAAAAGGAACAGAGTCCTTTGATAGCGTCTCAAAGTGGGAAAGAAGAAGACTTTGCTGAGAATACGTGGGAGGGGAACGAGGTTGGAACCTGCTGAAGAAGAGGGAAAGTTTTGTGCCCAGTGTGTGTGTGTGCCCAGTCACTCAGTCATATTCGACCCTTTTGCAGCCCCATGGACTATAGCCCACCAGGCTTCTCTGTCCAGGGGATTATCCTGGCCAGAATACTAGAATGGGTTGCCATAGCCTACTCCAGGGGATCTCCCTGACCCAGGGATTGAACCTGAGTCTCTTGTGTCTCCTGCACTGGCAGGAGGACTCTGTACCAATGTGGCGCCTGGAAAGCCCTTGATTCCCAGAGGGAAACACAAACAGATTCACAGGGAGCGCACGCCTGGCTAACTGCGACAGGTGGCCACCTACAATGCCTTCCCACCGTCCCTGCCTTCCGATCTTCATGGTCTTGACTGTTGACCGAATGGTGACTTACTTCCAAAGCCAAGAGCTGGCCAAAGTGATGGGATGTCACTCCTGAGATGAGGCTATAAAAAGCTGTGACTTCTGTCTTGCTGGCACTTTCTCACCTCACTTGCTCACTTTGATGAAGTCTGCCTACAACTACTGAGTGAGATTAGAAGCAGATCCTGATCCAGATGAGCCTGGAGGTAACTCCACTCCCCAGAGAGACGCTGTTGGTAGCCTTGTGAGAGATCTAGGCAGAGGCACCCAGATCAGCCATGCCCAGACACAGAAAAATGATTAAGATAATAAGTGGGTATTCTACTAAGCTGATAAAATGTGGGATAATTTCTTACACAATAGGTAAGCAGTTTACCAATTAACCTAGGATAACCTGGAATGGTTTTAGAGGAAAAGAAACAACGTGTCTGATGTAAAGAAACTGCAAAGCTGTAAAATGTGACCCTGACATGGGAATAAAAAGGGGAAAAAAGGCTCCAAGAATAACTATGGCAGAAAGTAGAGAGAGAGAGAGAAAGGTAGAAATAAACAAAGGTCAATCAAATGAGATAAGCAAGGGCTATACCTTCAGAGCTTGCGGTAGCAGGCAGGCAGCCACTGTGACTTGCATTTAATAGAAACTTAAGGGCGGGCAGGAGAAGGCAATGGCACCCCACTCCAGTACTCTTGCCTGGAAAATCCCATGGGCGGAGGAGGAGCTTGGTAGGCTGCAGTTCATGGGGTCGCGAAGAGTCGAACACGATTGTGCGACTTCACTTTCACTTTTCACTTTCATGCATTGGAGAAGGAAATGGCAACCCACTCCAGTGTTCTTGCCTGGAGAATCCCAGGGACGGGGGAGCCTGGTGGGCTGCCATTTATGGGGTCGCACAGAGTCCGACACGACTGAAGCAACTTAGCAGCAGTAGCAAGGGCAAGCGGGGTATCGGGAGATCTTCAGGGAGGAGAAAAGGGAAGGCTCCACCTAGCCTGATTGGAAGCTATTGGCCTAGGGAAGCTGGGGGTGGGCCAACTAGGAGCAGAACACCTATGTGATTGGTTAGGTACCTATTTGGCTTTCTATGATTGGCCCCAAGTTGGAAGAGCGGCTGCAAATGAGGGAAGCTGGCGGTTACTAATCAAGACCTGGCCATTTGGGGTCAGTTGTTCCCAGTATTATGATTTGTCTTCTTGAACTGTTGCTGGAGATGTAGTCGTGCTTTCTACAAGTCTGACTTTGAGTTGGCCAGCCTCTGGGGCTGCTTAGCTTAGATCATGGGCTGGTCGCTGCACCTTACCGGTCAGAGTTTTATATATATGGTCTAGCCATGGTGCATTTTGGGCTTCCCAGGTGGTCCTAGTGTTAAAACAAAAACAAAAACAAAAACAAAAACACCCGCCTGCCAAAGCAGGAGACATAGGAGACATAAGAGGCATAAGTTCGATCCCTGAGTCAGGAAGATACCCTGGGGCAGGGCATGGCGACCCACTAGAGTATTCTTGCCTGGCACATGGTTAATTTGTATATTCAGTCTCATAGAAAGAAAAGTAGTTATGAGGAAATGGGGTGCTTGAACTAAATTGAGGGGATTCCACAAATGGACTTCAGACATCTGTAGACCCAGAAGGGGAAAGGATCGGGGGATACCACTGCTTTTTCACAGACTTACAGATAAACCCACAAAGAATAACAAAGAAAAAGCTTTGTCCATAACATTTGCTTCAGAAATCCGGACCCATGACAAGTCACTAGTCCAATTCAAGTATCTTGTGACCACGTTTTAGCCACACTTGTTTTTCCTTTCATTACCTGGGTCTGAAACCAGGTTTGCAAATCATTTCTACAATACACTTTCTAGTCTTTTTATGCAGTTTTCTTTGCTCTCTGTCATACTTCTCTCCAAAGAGCTAGCATTAAAATGGACTCTTACACTCCGGGTTTGGTTTTTTTTTTTTTTTTTAGTACCAGTCCCCCGGAGAGTCTTCACCTCCGTGATCCTGAGCTGCAGTGTAGCTGTCTTTGTTGAACTCCTTTTAATACTATCTTTTCTCACAGTCAGACTTTGGAGAGATTCATTTTATTTTTCCTTTTAGATTTGCCTTTTTGCCTGCTGTTTAACTTGAAAATTACCCTCCACCTAGGAAGGTAAATGCTCTCTTCTCCTGTTGTTAGAATAAAAAAATTATCTTGTAACTTTGCTCTGTCAGGCCAAACTACAGCAGATCAACATTCCCTCTTAGCAAGTGGTGACTTTCAGAAGGGGGACCCAGACCTGGATAATGACAGCAGGGCTTGTAATCTTGCCTGTGTTAATGAGGGTCGCTTCCTACCTGATTTGCAGGCCTTCTCCCGAAGTTAAAGCTTCTCCTGCTCTAATTAGCAACAGCCAAAGGAGCGAGAAGGCTGTGCCTTTAAAGGTACCCATCCTAGCCATTTGAACAATGCAGAGAACCATTATTTGCAGGCCCGACAGCAAAGATGCTTAATTAAAATAGTGATGATGCCGAAAAGAAGAATGACAAACGGGGGCCCCTCATTAATGAGTGTGGTCGCATTTCTCTGCTCCCTTCTCCCCGTGCTCATCAGGAAACAGCAGAGTGGAGCCCCCAGGAGATTCCTGCTCAATTAGGCCCTGCAGGCAGAGGAAGCTGCCAATGGTTCCGTGAAGAGAAAATTAAACCGCCTAATTTGGGAGGGAAGGACCCAGGGCAGGGGCTTTAATGGTGCTGGCACTTCCAGGCCCATCGCTGATGGGACCGCCACTCAAAGTGGTACCCGAAAAGGCAGACGTGCGGCATGAAGGAGAGACCGGGGTTTTGAAGTCACACAGGCCTGGGACGGGATCCTCATTCTAGTGATGTTACCCCACCACTCAAAGCCTGGTTTCTCACGGAAAAACACGAAGATATGAAATGACCCCATGGAATGTTGCATGAGATGATGTGTGTGTATGTGGGCAAGTTGGCAGCAGAGGGCTCAGATCACACAGGAAAAAACTCCCTTTCCACCTTCTCATGGCCCAACACACCTGCCCTGATGGACTGCCTGCCTCTCCAGCACTGCTTTTGCAACCCACCCCTCACGGATGTGGGACCTGTTTATAGTGGTCCACCCTTTGCCCCGCCGTTCAGTGTTACCTGGAGGGTGGTCCTGAAGACCTTGTCCTGGGCAGTGTGTGCTATTTCTTCTAGAAGCCAGCCCTCTAAGGGCAGGTCCTGTTCCTTCTCTGTCTTTGTCATCTTCCAACCAATAGTCCTCAGTGGGACTGATGATCCCATGGAAGTTGGACACCTCTGGTTCCCCCACTGCTCCTAACAAGGAAGAGTCCTTGGACGGACTTGGGGAGTGAAAGAACTCGAATTCTCGCTCCTTCAGGAGCAGGGGGAACCCTCGTTGGTACTAGCATCTGTCTCCATAGAGCAGAATCATTTTGCTATCAGAACTTTGTTCTTTCCAATGACCCAGTGAAATTGATAGGCTGGGCAGAGATCCTCAAACTTGGCAAAAATCTAACTTTTAGGGGGAGGCAGAACTACAAGCCAGATATTCCCAGGAAAAGCTGGAATATACTCCCCATTCTTCAGGAAATAGCCAATATTAGACTCTGTATCACTCTGGAAGCACATGCTCAGTCACTCAGTCACTCAGTCATGTCTGACTCTTTACGACCCCATGGGCTGTAGCCTGTCAGGCAGGTTAGGTTAATCTTGGTGGTCTTAAACACACCAGGTTTATTTCTCCCCCAGGCTATATATCCATCCCAGGTTAGTTGGGGTCCTCCTTGCTCAGTCATGCCTGTAATGGTTTGCACTCTGAGGCCCAGGCTGGCAGAACAGGCAGTCTTAGGAGCATTGCTAACACCGGGGACAGAGGGAAAGTCAGGTGGGCTTAAGCACATGATTGGTGGCAGTTTAGTCGCTAAGTCCTGGCTGACTCTTTGCAACCCTATAGACTCTAGCCCACCAGGCTTCTCTGTCCAAAAGATTCTCCAGGCAATAAACACTGGAGTGAGTTGGCATTTCCTTCTCCAGGGCTTAAGCACTTGCTTGTTCCTAAAGCATCGGCCTGAAAGTGACAACTTTCACCTCATTCACATCTCAGTGACCAGGCTTGAGTTCAGCAGGACAGGGAGGTGTGACATTGAAGTGCGAGGGCTGGACACTGCTGAGCAGTGACACAGTGTCACCCATCCCAATGTTCTTTGTCTCAGCTCCTGAGTGCTGTTGGAATGAGGGGAGGCGGGGGTGGTCCACTCACCTTGAATAATGATTAGAGACTAGACAGAGGACTGTGGACCCCTCTTCCTGCCCTCTTTTGAAAGCAGAGACCCAGGAAATATATCCACAATAGCGTTTACTTTGAAGGAGATAAATCAGAAGATGATGTCTGAGATTGACTATCAATAACATGTTTAGATCTTGGACTGAAAGTTAACATCTTAGCAACTTTAAAAGGAGACACAGTAGGTTCTGTGTTCCCACCTCGGGCCTCTTCCCACAGGGAGTCAACCACTGTTCCAGATATGAGAGCGATTCAGAGCCTCAGGCAAAGGTTTAAGTCTTTCTCAACAATGTTCTACATTTTTGTTTGTTTGCTGGAAAAAAAAAAAAGCACTAAGTAACTTGCTAGTGATAAAGACCACATTCCCCCTCCCTGCCAAGAACAACAGAAGCAGACTTTCTGGGATGTTCAGTATTGCCACACAGAAGACGGCCAGCGACCTCAAGCAAAGGTGAGCGGCTGGGTTCTCCAGGGCCGGAGCTCTACCAGGACAGGCCACTTGGCCTCACCATTTGTATCTGCGGTGCACGGTCCCTCTTCATCCTATAAAACTGGCTTGTTTGCAACAACAAATAAAACCCCGCAGATTCTCCTTCTGGTTCATGCAGCCTCTTCTGTATGGATAAATATCAAATACATTTACCTACTGATTTAGACTTCATACTTCACCTACTTCTGGAAGGATTTGGGGCAGGGTCAGCTGTAAACTTCATGTGAAATAGGGTAACCGGAATGGAAACTAAAGCAGAGACTGCGGGGTGGGAACAGAGAAGAGTTTCCCACATCCTGAGACCGCTGCCAGCCCATTGAGCACTGACTTGCCTCCGTAGGTTCTGGGCGCTGAGGCACCTAAGGCCAACATTGGCCTCCTTGGGAGGTTGGTGCTGCCGATAGTCCAGGTGATTATGCAGGTGACGTGTCACTTGGAGGGCTGTCCTTTCTGGCTTTGTTGGCACTACCTGTCCCCCGGTCTGGAGGCCTAGGTGACGCTGATGGGTGACTAGGATGGTGGTTTATTTGCTATGTCATGTTCAACTCTTGTGACCCTGTGGACTGTAGCCCACCAAGCTCCTGTGTCCATGGCATTTTCCAGGCAAGAATACTAGAGTGGGTTTCTATTCCTTTCTCCAGGGGATCTTGCCAACCTAGGGATCGAACCCGGGTCTCCTGCACTGCAGGCAGATTCATTACTGACTGAGCCACCAGGGAAGCTCGATGACTAGGACAGGGGTGCAATGACATCTTAGTGCCAGCCCACCTGGCAACAGTGTCCACGGACCTCTCTCCATTCTGGCCCTGCCAGGCCTCCCAGCTACCTTTCTTGGGGAAAGAAAGAGTGATCCACCTCTGTGCTCAGATGTTGACTGAGAAGACCTTAAGATAGGACTTGATCCAAGGGTCTTTTTTTCAATTACATTCATCTAAAATTAAGGTATTAGCTAGCTATCAGAGCCAGGAAGTACAGAGATGAATAGGACAGAAAGTCTGCGCATGAAAACCCTTGGCCTAGGGCTTCCCTGGTGGCTCAGTGGTAAAGAATGTGCGTGCCAGTGCAGGAGTCACGGGTTTGATCTCTGATCTGGGAGGATCCCACATGTCACGCAGCAACTAAGTCCCTCACCACAACTACTGAGCCTGTGCTTTAGAGCCTGGGAGCAGCAACTACTGAGTCCATGTGCTGCAACTACTTAAGCCTGTGTGGATGAGAGCCTGCGCTCTGCAGCGAGAGAAGCCACCGCGATGAGAAGCCTAAGCACCGTAGCTAAAGAAGCCCTTGCTCGCCACAGCTGGGGAAAGCCCGTGCAGCAGTGAAAACCCAGCAGAGCCAAAAATATAAAAATAAATTAAAATTTTTAACAATTAAAAAATAAATAAATGAACCAACCCTTGGCTCAGGCCACCAGGACTCCCAGGCTTAGAGGGACCACCCTGGTCCTCCTCCAGTCCTGCCCCTTCCTGGTGGGGGGAAGGATTCCAGGTCCAGGAGGGATGTGTCAATTGACACCTGTGACCCTGCCTCATTTGACTCCATATTCTGGGTACCCAGCACCTCAGATTATCTGCCCAAAAAAACAGCATGCTGGACAAACCACTCCTCAAGGTCCCACCTGCTCTGGTGGGAGTCCACCCAAGGGGTGAATGTGGCAGGGAGACGTGGCCACAAATTGGGCTTCTGGCCTGAGATGTGCAGGGACTTGAGACCATCCCCTCTCCCAGTCTGGGACGGAACAAGGAGTGGGAAGCAGAGGGAACCGGTCAGCTGGGCAGATCCTCTATTGGAATGCTTGTGCTGGTCCTCAAAATGTGGGGATGACCTCATGATTGGGCAATCTGGAGGGTGATGGCTCAGCAAAGGTTGGAGGCAGGAAGATCCCAAATCTAGAATGGGTTTCTTTCTACCATCAAGGAGTTAATTCACCACTGTTACCTATTTCTGATTGTTTACGGGAAGATTTGATCATGAAGGGCCAATGAAAGTGTTCAAGAGTCTGATTCTTCTTGTCTATCTAAATTACTATCTCAGGAGGTAAAGCAAACCAATTTACCTTGAGGCTTTCATCAGAGCAATCCGTAGACAGTCTGGGAACCACATGCTAACAAGATAGTGAGTCCTAAAGCAGGAAAACAAACTATAAAAGCCAAACTCAAACTAAAAGATATTGCTTCAAGATAAACTCCCACTTGTTCAGGCTAAGGAATCTGCGGATAGCAGTATCATGAGAAACACAAATATTCTGGTTAACTAAATGATAAGTTAGAATTATCTGTCCTCAAAGCATTAAATGGGACAATATTAAAATTATACTCAGTACATCTCTGTTTTGTCACTGACTCAGTAATTTTGACAGGTTGCTTTCCTTATCTACTACCCTACCCCCAGCTTTCTTTTTCTTTTTTTTTGAAGTTGCCTATATGTTCTTAAAGTCTCTTCTCCAAAGACTGGCTAAGAAGTAGACGTGTGTTAGTTGCTCAGCCACGTCCAGCTGTTTGCAATACCATGGACTGTGGCCTGCCAGGCTCTTCTGTCCATGGAATTCTTCAGGCAAGAATACTGGAACGGGTAGCTATTCCATTCTCCAGGGAATCTTCTCGACCCATGGATTGAACCTGGGTCTTCTGCATTCCCAGCAGATTTTTTACTGTCTGAGCCACCAGAAGTAGAAGTAGGTCAAGAGACCTTCAGGGGTCCCCTTGTTGTTATGACTAAAGACAGACCCAGAAGAACTTTTCCTTAAGGAGAGTCAGTCATGTCCCTACAGGTGTGGCCTCCTGCACACCGTTCACGGCTTCATTGCCGTGGTGGTGCCTCAATATCAGATTGAACTCTTCTCAACAATTATCTGTAGTGTGGCACTCACTAAAAAACTCCCTTTAGTTAGAGAATTGCATTCTTCTCCCCTCTCTCTCCTGCACTGGGTATAGATTAACAGTTGGCTACTCAGTCAAAACGGCCCTCTTGCCATGTGAGGTCCTCCACCTAAAGAAGGTCCAAGTCCCTGCTGTCATTTAACTCCCCTTCTTGTTTAACTCCATCCTTACCCATCTGATGACTCGTGTATATGTTCAGTTGCTCAATCTGTTCGACTCTTTGTGGCCCCATGGACTATAGCCCACCAGGCCCCTCTGTCCATGGAATTTTCCAGGCAAAAATACTGGAGCAGATTGCCATTTCCTACATCAGGGGATCTTCCCAACGTAGGAATCGAACCCATGTCTCCTGCATTGGCAGGTAGATTTTTTTTTTTACCAAGAGAGCTACCTGGGAAGCCCTATCTGATGATCCCCTTAGGTATTCATTCTTCCCCCAGACAAATTGGGAGAATTTTCCAGGAATCTGTGTGACTAGCAGGACAGATTTAGTAGAGACAGATTTAGTAGAGAGCAAGATGACATCAGAGGATGTGTGGTGGGATGATGGGTCCTAAAGGCCCTGCTGCAGAGTGTTCACTTGACCCAAAGGTCAACTGGTCACCATCAACAAGATTGAATAGGGAGGAGGACAAGACCAGGTGTTTGAAAAGCCAGAATATCAGGCCGAGAGGAAAGGTTTTGGAGGTGGGGCGAAAATTCTCGCATGCAGAACTTGGGGCTTTGGGCTGAAGCAAGTGAAAGTAAAAGTCACTCAGTCATGTCCGACTCTTTGAGACCCCTTGGACAGGGCAGGAGGAAAAGGGGACGACAGAGGATGAGATGGTTGGATGGCATCACTGACGCCATGGACATGGGTTTGGGTGGACTCTGGGACTTGGTAATGGACAGGGAGGCCTGGCATGCTGTGGTTCATGGGGTTGTAAAGAGTCAGACACGACTGAGCGACTGAACTGAACTGGACTATACAGTCCATGGAATTCTCCAGGCCAGAATACCGGAGCAGGTAGCCCTCCCCTTCTCCAGGGGATCTTTCCAATCCAAGAATCGAACTGGTGTCTCCTGCATTGCAGGCGGATTCTTTACAAACTGAGCTATCAGGGAAGCCCATAGTTGACTTCAAATCCTAGTGCTAATACTTATCAACTATATATCCATTAGGTGTTTTTCAAATTCAGTTTCTTTGATCTTCAATTTCTAATTAGAAAAAGTCATAAGCCTCACAGTATTACTATGAAGATTAAATAGGTATAAGGAGCTCCCACTGGTATAAAGGATGAGATAGAAGGCTGATCTAAACCAGGGAAGTGGTGGGAGAGGAGATAGGTTTTCCGACAGCATCACCAGAGTGGGATTTGAGGGTGACTAGGAGTTTGACCTTCAGTGACCCCCAAGTGTCCTATAGTTCATGGCTGAGTGTGGGTTAACAAAGGACAGAAGAACAGATTTTTTTTCAGATTAAAAAAAAGCAGATAATGAGTTTCTTTTGGATAGTTAAACTGAGGCAAGAGTGGAAGCCATTTAGGCACCAGTGGTGATTAGTTCACAAAAATAGAGCTATCTAGAGAGTGCTGTTGCAACCCACTCCAGTATTCTTGCTTGGAGAATCCCAGGGATGGAGGAGCCTGGTGGGCTGCCGTCTATGGGGTCGCACAGAGTCGGACACGACTAAAGCGACTTGGCAGCAGCAGCAGCAGCAGCAGCAGCAGCAGAGAGTGCTGTCTATTTAAGACCCATCAGAATGGAGGTCCTTGTGGTCAGGATGGAATGTGCTTGGCTTGCCAAGAGGACAAGGGGGATTCATCCTCTCATTGATTCTTTCAGCTACTCACCCATTCATCAAACATACCGAGTGTCCCCTGTGAGCCATGCTCAGTGATGTTAAACAGTGGCGAACAGGTGGAAGTTGTCCCTGAGCCTCAGAAACCTATCCTGTCCCAGAGCAGAAGATCTGAGTTGGCCACAGATGCCCCTGCCCTTTAGTCCTGGATGGCCAGGATGCCAAGCCTGTATATGGGCTGGGTGCCAGGATATTGAGCAGGTCATGGAGTCGGGTAGCACTGGGCTGTGGCTGTGGGTCGTGGCACAGGAGCAGGGTAGACCGTCCAGGCAAAGAGTGTCTGAGAACAGAGGAAAATGCTGATCTGGAGTAAAGTAGGTAAAACAGTGGACCGGAGAGGTGGGATAAGCAGGTTCAGATGGCTGAGGATGAAGAATTCTCTGAGGTATTTCTGGGGAGCAGGGGCAAGGCAAGAGTTTTTCTGGGGAACCTGCCACCTGACTGTAGGTGATAAAGGGAGTGCTGAAAACAATCAGAAATTAGTGTTTTGTAACAGAAGGACCTTATTCTTTTAACTTCGGTACCTGGCATCGTGCCTGGTAGAACACACTCAGCGACTGTTTTTTAGAATGGAAAGAAAAAAGGAATAATAAAAAGAAAAGAAGGAAAGAAACTTCAGAAAGAGTTAAATTTTCCTTTTAAAGATTTTTTTAAATGTGAACCATTTTTAAAGTCTTTATTGTATTTGTTACAAAATTGTTTCTGTTGTTTATGTTCTGTTTTTTTTTTTTTTTGGCCCTGAAGCATGTGGGGGTCTCAGCTCCCTGACCAGCAATCAGACCCGCACCTTCTGCTTTGGAAGGTGATGTGTTAACCACTGGACCACTACGGAAGTCCTGGAAAGACTTAAATTATCATCAATCGGGGCTCTGGATTTAGATGGTAATAAAGATACTGCCAGAGAAGGCGATGGCACCCCACTCCAGTACTCTTGCCTGGAAAATCCCATGGACGGAGGAGCCTGGTAGGCTGCAGTCCATGGGGTCGCGAAGAGTCAGACACCACTGAGCGACTTCACTTTCACTTTTCACTTTCATGCACTGGAGAAGGAAAAGGCACCCCACTCCAGTACTCTTGCTTGGAAAATACCATGGATGGAGGAGCCTGGTAGGCTGCAGTCCATGGGGTCGCGAAGAGTCAGACATGACTGAACGACTTCACTTTCACTTTTCACTTTCATGCACTGGAGAAGGAAAAGGCAACCCACTCCAGTACTCTTGCTTGGAAAATACCATGGATGGAGGAGCCTGGTAGGCTGCAGTCCATGGGGTCGCTAAGAGTCAGACACGACTGAACGACTTCATTTTCACTTTTCACTTGAATGCATTAAAAAAGGAGATGGCAACTCACTCTAGTGTTCTTGCCTGGAGAATCCCAGGGATGGAGGAGCCTGGTGGGCTGCCATCTATGGGGTCACACAGAGTTGGACACGACTGAAGCAACTTAGCAGCAGCAGCAAAGATATTGCAGAATCTTTACTGACCCTATATGGAGTCACAGAAATTACTATGGGGGACAAAAACCTTGCTAATCTGAGTTTGGGGACTGTTGAAAATTAATGAAAGCGTGCTCCAATGACTTTGAGTAAAATTGGTCATTAGTAACTCCAGGATGGGGGACATCATAATTCTATGAGTTAATTGCGTACCTTTCCTAAATTTCAGAATCTCACCTCGGGGTGAGGGCTGGCTTTGTCTCCTAGAGAGCAAAGAAAGTGGCATTAGCAGAAGACCATGACTCTTCAGTGGTGACTGAGATAATGTATCATCCTTGGTGGCTTCCACCTTTATGTGGGGAGTAGTGACAGGGTAGCTGGGGGTGAGTGGCCGTGACCTGCAGCTGCATGTGTGGACAGAAACCTTCAGGAATGGCTTCTTAGAACAGTGATACATATGCTTCTGCTTAAGACTTAACTGGCAGGCATCCTGGCAGAGCTCCTGGGCATGATGCCCTGATTGGCACAGATTTAATGATTTCTTGTCATTTAACACCTGTGGGTACAGAGACAAGAGGCTATTAGTACAACTCCGGGAGAAAGTGGAGGACAGAGGAGCCTAGCGTGCTGCAGTCCAAGGGGGTCACAAAGAGTTGGACATGACAGTGACTGAACAAAATCGTGCCCCAGATCAAGTGAGCATCACGGATTTGTGAAGGCACTGTCTTTCCTTTCCAGAAAAGAATCCTTATGTTACATTTATTCAATAGCTGTAACTTTGATATTAACACTCACTGCTCTTACTCAGAAATATTTTAAAATTCTATTCTTACATTTCAAAACTTCTGTTATTAAGTACAGAAGACTGTTTCATCCCCTCACTTCTTTTGTGTATATTATGGGTCTAGTTAGTCATAAATTAAACTTGAAAACAACTGTGCTTCTAGAGTTCTGAGAAAATTTTCACTCCTTTAATTTTTTTTTTCTCATTGAGCAAACACATTATTCACAGGAACTGATGACATCCTGAAAGCTAGCTGTCCCCATGGCTTTCAAACACCAGTATGAGAGGTCCCAATTTCCTCTTTATCCTCATATCTTCTTATTCCACATGCAACAACTATATGAATTATTTAAATGATCAGATATGCGAACATCACCCAGAAGTGTGATGACTTTGAGTTTGAAATAGCTCAGAATTTCCAGACTAGGATAAGAACAACAGTGTGCTTAATTTACATTCTCTTATCTCTTTTTGATACAGTTATAATGGTAACTGTAGTAACACTATAACAGCAGCAATAACAGTGTAAATCTCAAGTCCCAGATTACATCTAATCCTGGGTTCTTACATCAGGTAATTAAAGCCAACGATTGGAAACAGGATGAGAGAAGCATTTAAATGTAAACATCTTCAAGTCACACAAAGGAATGTCAAATAAATATGGTTGGATTCTTAATATTGGTTCCAAGAAAATCACGGCTTATCAGGATAACAGAACATAAAATAGAGGAGAAACATAAGTAGTGAAATCTTAAAACAAGAGAATATCAGAGGATAGCAACCTAAAAGTCATAACAACTCTCAAACTAAAAGACAAAGGCTCAGACCATGTGAAGAAAAACGAAAGTGCGTGTACACTGCAAATTACAAAAAGTTGAAAAAAATGTTAAAATGAAAGGAGAATTTAAAGCAGAAAGTATTAAATGATACAAAGGAGATCATTTTATATTGGAAATGACATCCTAATCAAAGCAAAATGGAAGTTATAAACAATAAATAACACGTCCCCAAAATATATAAGCTGTCAACTATTATGAAAGGATCCAAGCACAGTTATACTGGGAGATTTTAACAGGCACTGTGTCTTTGATAAATTATGTATTTATATATATATAAATATATATACACATATATGTATATGTACACATATGATTATATACAATGCTATATATGCAATGATAGCTACAGTATACCTTACATATGTATTTATATTATATATAGAGAAATTTCTGTAGATATATAATTTAATAATGCAATGCATATTCTTTTCAGGTATCCATGAAATTTTTACAAAAATTGAGTACATACAAAGCCCCCAAAGAACCTCGGTAGAGTTCAGAAAGTAGAAATTGTGCGGGAAGAATTACCTGACCACATGTTGACTTAAAATAGCAGGAATACAACGTTTGTTTCAAAATAAAGAAAAGGGACCATTATAACCAACAGGGAGAAATTGAAAGAAACTTTGATAGAAAATGCACTTCCCTGGTGGCTCAGATGGTAAAGAATCTGCCTGTAATGAGGGAGACCTGGGTTTGATCCCTGGGTCAGGAAGATCCCCTGGAGAAGGAAATGGCAAACCACTCCAGTATTCTTGCCTGGAGAATCCCATGGATGGAGGAGCCTCATGGCTACAGTCCAGGCGGTCGCAAAGAGTTGGATACAAATGAGTGACTAACACTTTCACGCTTGATACAAAATTGAGTATAAGACCAAAGTATCTATAAAAATAAGAAGTTAAGCATTAAGAGATAGATAAAATTGGTGAGATTAATAAAAGATAAAAAGATTAATAAAAGATAAAAAGCTAGACCAATAAAACAAAGGCTTGAAAACAATTTTTTTTAATACAAAGAAAGTTAAAATGAAAAATCCAAGCATAAATATAAGATTAAAAACTGAAAACAAAAATTAAGAGGTGGCAATGTAAAATAAAATATATATAACACATGTAGATGGGAAAATAAAAATATCATTGAGGGAAAGAATACAAAGAGGCAGGTTTTGGAAAAGATAAGCAAACAGAGGGAAAAGCCCCTCAAAGTAGAAAAGCAGGGAAAGTTAATTGTGAAAATCTGGAGTCTCAAAATAGAAAATGTGATGAAGGGCCAAATAATGGAAAATCTGTAGAAGCATAGACTCAAAGGAGATTTCAACATTTAAAAGCAGACTTGTTTCTAGGAACCTGACAAGCTGAGCCAACACAGATTCCTCTTATATCTACAAACAAGTAGAAATGTTGGACAAAATATGCCATAATAATGTTTCAAAACAGCTGAGCTCAAAAGATAGGAAGTCTGCAGATGCTAGAACAAAGACGACACATGGCAGAAGGCTGCGGAGGCTAGTGCTCAGAGGTCCATGGCAAGTCCTCCTTCCCGGAGAGCGGAGTCCGTGGTGATGTGTGTGTCCAGAGCTGATTGGGGTCACACCTGTCGGCAGCAGGATGGGGTGGAAACAGTGAACCGAGATGCTTGGCCATGCAGTCCTCAGCTGAGCCTACAGGGTACGTTGCAGCTGAGATGCCGCCAATCAAAAGACCTGACCTTCAGCTCCACGGCAGAGTCATTCTATATGACCTCTCCCCAAAAGGTGGCATGACCTTGGGGGAGGCCAGGTCATCCCTGAGAGACTCAACTGGGAGCTATCAGCCTACAGCCAACACCCCCAGCATCTTTGGGAATGAGAGCTTCAATCCAGGGCCAGGAGGGTGGTTCTGGAGACATATAGATATTTTTCTTCGATTCTATGAATAACTTTTTTTTTTCTTAAATGTTCATTTAGCTCCATTTAAGTAATTTTGACATATTTTGAATAATTTTTGAATATAATTTTGAATATTTTTTCCTTTGGAGTCATTGGGAAGATACAAATAATTGATCCATTGTCCTCTCTCCAAGGGGGATACAAAGATGCTACTTGTGTACAAATACATTCATTTCAGTGTTATTTATATTAGTGGAAAAAACTGAAAATAACCAGAATGCTCCAAAATATGGGAATGGCAAAATTATATACAGCTATTAAAATTATGTTTTCAAAGAATGGGTGCTAAGATATTAACATATGCATTTACATTGCATAGACTGTATGATTTTAATTTCCTAAAACATTTATTATCTAAATGTTACTCTAATTGCTAATGCATTAAATAATAGGAAAGAAAATAGATCAAAATAATGTCTAAGTTTGGCTCTATAATTTATGAACCTTTTAATGCCTTGTATTTCCCAAATTATCTAAGTTCATATATTACTTTAATATCATAAAAAGCAAATTATTTACAACATGAAGAAATAATTATATTGAATTAGTTTACTCCATTAATTTTCAAATATATATTTGATATGAAAAATGATCTGTAAAACAGTACCATATTGAAAGCATATTTTCAATTATATATTTGACATTTTTTTCAATCTTGTTTTTAACACAATTTTCAAGGTGAATGAGACAAAGCAGTAAATCTCGAATATTTCTTAGTCCTTCTCTTAACTTGTCTGAGGTTTTTCTTGAAAGACAAAAGTCCCCCCAATGTCTGTGCATGTGTGTAGATGTACATTTAATTTTCATTTTGTGGAGTCTTTTTTTATAAGCTACTCCAGTTGCTCTAGAGTCAATGTCCCTTTGCATATGACTCTCACTAGATGGAGGAACCTGGTTGAAGGACATTTTGCGAAGGCTCCCAATCGAACTACCAAACAAGCAAGGAAGAGGTTCACAATTCCCACGTATATAGTACGAAAAGTGACAGTGAAAGTGAAGTTGCTCAGTCGTGTCCGACTCTTTGAGACCCCATGGATAGCCTCCAGGGTCCTCTGTCCATGGGATTTTCCAGGCGAGAATACTGGAGTGGGTTGCCATTTCCTTCTCCAGACAGAACAAAAAGAAAGTGATAAATTGTATCACTCAAGGGATTTTTGAATGAAGGAAATTCTTCTCTCCTAGAAGCTAACTTTGTTTCTTTGTATTAGAGGGACTAGTGATACAGGAAAAAAAATCTGGCAAACCATACACACAGAAACTGGAGGGATCATAATGGATCTCATTACTGTTTGGGTTTTCTTCCTCTCTTTCTCTCTTCCTCTTTCCTCCCTTCCTCTTGTTTCTTTCCTGTCTTTTAGCTTGAATTCCAAACTGCTTTCCTTTAATCCCTGTTGTTCCTCTTCCATCAGTCCTTCTCAGACCTTTGCCTCCTCCTTTAAGTCTGTAGGTTGCTTTCTGCATTTCACTGTGAATTTCAGTGTGCTGAGCAGGCACTGAACTGGGGAGGCTCAGCAAGAGCCATGGTTTTAGAAGTTCACATGTTTGAGAGTCTGTGAAACCCTCCCTGGCCTCAGAGATTTGAAATTGCTTCAATCTATATTTTCTTTGTCTTTTATGCTTTTAAAGTTTCACATCCAATAACCACATTTGTATCCAAAGCATGGATTTTTAGAATTTGACAAAGCTGATCCCCTGTATTCAATTTCCACAAATCCCTTAAAGTATTTAACCAGCTCTTCTCCTTTTGCAACGATGTCTAACAAAATCACAGAGGGAAACAGTTGTTCTTGACATCACAACAGTTTAATATGTTAACTTATTCATTAAATTGTGCTTCACATCAATGAGAATCCTCAGTTCTACAAACTATCATTTTTTAAATAGCAATAAAGGTTGATAATCTCACAACACAATCTCCTAGTACCCGAGTTCATACATAGTATTGCACAGAAATGGAAAGAAATATCTTAGGAGAAATCACTTACTATCTATTGGATAACTATCTTTACATCTAAAATGGGGCACCAGACACAAGTCCAGAGTCTTCTTTCCACCATTTTTCATTGTGGATTTGTGAAATGAAAAAGAATACAAGCAAAATCCAGAAGGTCTTCCTGGGGAGGGAGGTGTGGAGAAGGAAGGAAAAGAAAAGATGCCCACATTATTAAAAAAAAAAAATGACAAGCTGGTGGAAATAAATGGGACAATGACTAAATCACACTGTCATTGTCCCAATGACCATGACAAACACTCACTGCTCCCTCAGTTTTCCCCAGAAAGAACTGAAGCCTTTCAGCACTGACATCTGGCCCTTTGATAAATTCCCACCAACTACAACAGAACTTGTAACCCACGGAGGCTCCATTTAATGTGCCAAAGCATGACAGCTATAGTCTTGTCCATAAATGACCTAGACCACGGGCTCAAAAACCATCTGTGGTCCTGTGTCCTCAGATCCGTAGTTCTGTTGGGTTACCTCCAGTCCTGGCTTGGAAGTTCAGGGGCTTTTGTCTTGCAGATGTTGCTGGTGTTCATAGTGAGGCCAGTCCTCTGGAAAGCTCAGCACCTCTGCAAGGTAGGTTGGTTCTGTGGGTGTGTTGTGAGGGTGGGTCCGTATACAGTCTGTCCATTAGGCTACAAAACACACAGGTCTCGGAATCCTGCCCATGTGCCCAGAGGGGCTAATAAGGGAGTTAGTTCAGGGGTGTCTAGGTGGATGTGGTGAGAGAAAGCAGGCTTATGTCCAGTAGAGATGGAGGGAGGGAGTGGAAGAAAAGCTGAAAGTGCCTTGGAGAAAGAACCTTTGCATGCTGCCCAGGGATGACATAAATGGGTAAGGTCATTGGACTCAGCCAGTCCCAATACCCACCTGCAGACTTTTAGTTGGAGTTCTGCTGACCAGCGGAGGCACAGTAATGACAAAAAAGAAAGATCTTAGAGACACAGCTGTGATCAGATCACAGCACCCTTTGCCAAAGTCCACCCCAGCTTTCTCTCTGATCCAGCTCCAGTTCAGTCCCTAAAATTATCCTGAATGCTCTGATCCTATCTCACAAGTCTGAAGCCTTTTCTTGCTCTTTGCAGTGGACAAAAGAATCCAAATGGCTCCAGAATGCCCTTGACACTGAGGACAGAAATGCCCTTGACACTGAGGTCAGAAACTGTCCCCGACTCACTTTCCTGTTTCCCTATTCCCTTGCACATCTTTCCCCCTTTTAAAGACCTGCCTGCTTTTTCTCTGTAGCTACTCTTTCTCTCCCAACCCTCACATCTGATCCCATGAGGATGATTCCATCCTACAAGCTCTGCTCTCAGCTAGAAGTCCGAGTTGGAGAGGAGTCAGATAAACCCTTGGTGGGAAGGTATTAGCTTATGACAACAGAAAGCATTTCCTCTCCCTGGGAAATGTGCAAAGGGATTCATTTAATAGCAAATAAAAATTTTAAGAACCAAAGCAGTATGTCGCTGATAAAATTCCAGGGACTGAGGAAAGAAGTAGAGAGGAAGGGAGATTTTTCAACCAGGGGTTCTCTTGTGCCTCTGTAAAGCATCTCTATTCAGGCTGCCACTGATTCAAAATATTTCTACCACCAAGCTTCCCTAAGGAGTACCTTCCCTTGGGCTTCATCTTGAATAGCTTTTGGATTGGATGGGGTGGACCTCCCGTGGGAGGTGTTTGAGCGGTGATGCTTCAAGACTTCCCTGTAATACTACCCATCTCTTGGCCATTTCACGCCTAATAAGAGGTTTCCTCCCTGGAAGCAGGGAGTTGAGAGCCAACTCTACCCCTCTCCTTGGTGTTTTTTGAGTCCCTGCAGTTCTATGAGAAGGCAAAGGAAGCTATAAATCAATAGAGATTGAGATTTCATATTCTTGCAATTCTCAATCCCAATACTGATGGTGAGCAGCATAAAGTAGCAGAAAAATATGAAGTCAAAAGACTGGGGCTGTGAGCACCTGTCTTATTAATAAACTAGAATCTTTAGGAAATCTTTCAATATCACTGAATCTCCATGCCAAACTATCGAATGGAATTAATGAGCTATTTTACATACAAGACTGTGGTGAAAATCAAATGAGATACTAGATGTAAAAATGTTTTGAAAAGCATGAAATACTATACAAAGTTACAAATTTTAATCTTAGCCTTAGCAAAAATGGGTGACGAAATAGATGACATTGAAAAGTACTTGAAATATTTTTTCAATTCCTTTTTGTGTCAGAGACTGATAGTTTTGATCAGTATTGATTTTCACATTGTTTCTTTAATAATAGAACCTATATATTTATCAAGGCACAAGGCAACCAATAATGATGACATTTCCTGGTCTTCTTAGCAGCTAGATGTAGCTAATAGCTAGGTGTTAGCCTGTGAGATGTGACTGGAATTGATAGGTGCAACTTCTCCCCACTTCTTCTAAGCTGTCTGAAATAACAATGAGATGGCAGGAGCTGCAGCAGTCATCTTGAACCATGAGTTGAAAGAAAGCTGCATGTTAGGATGAAAGAGCAAGAGAGGGCCTGGGATTCTGGTGATATCACATGGCAGGCTAGTTTGTCTTCTAACTGAGAGAGCAATTGCTTCAATCTTTTGAGGTCACTATTGTTTTCAGTTTCTCTGTTAAAGCAGCCAAATAGGAATCCTACCTGCTGCTACTGCTAAGTCACTTCAGTCGTGTTCGACTCCGTGCAACCCCAGAGACGGCAGCCCACCAGGCTCCCCCGTCCCTGGGATTCTCCAGGCAAGAACACTGGAGTGGGGTGCCATTTCCTTCTCCAATGCATGAAAGTGAAAAGTGAAAGGGAAGTCGCTCAGTCGTGCCAGACTCTTCGCGACCCCATCGACTGCAGCCTACCAGGCTCCTCTGTCCAAGGGGTTTTCTGGGCAAGAGTACTGGAGCAGAGTGCCATTGCCTTCTGGACTTGCATTTATATTTTAATGATCTTTGTTTACCTCCTTGATCCCCTCTCATTCATATTATCATATTTTTGAACAAGTCCTCATTTCGAACCTTTGGTCAAACTATTTCTGACAAAGTTACCTCCTTTTGAGGATAAGGAGCATATTTTTATAATTTTTTAATAACACATGTGATAACCTTAACTGTTGCCTAACACTGATTGTTAATGTTAGCAATCATTAGAAAGAGTATTCAAATAATTCTCAGGGCAGGTTTTCTCTATTGTTGAGAGTAGGTAGCCAAAAAGTTGAAAGGAGACAGAATATATAGTACATATCTTATTCCTTAATAATAATTTAAACACACACATATATAGATAGTTTATCCAAGTCTGGTTACTGATGTTGCCATTGCCAGAGAATAAAAGGAAGGTCTACCTGGGAATTGTAGGAGTCAACAGGATGTGGAACTCTAGGGATTTTTCTTTTTTCTTTGCCTCTGCTGGGCTTTTAACACAGATGTATCTGGAATGACTTAGTTTGGGGTCTTAATATTCATTGGATGGACCAATGCTGAAGCTGAAGTTCCGATACTTTGGCCACCTGATGCGGAGATCCAAATCATTGGAAAAGACCCTGATCCTGGGAGAGATTGAGGGCAGGAGGAGAAGGGGGCGAGACAGGATGGGTTGGTTGGATGGCATCACCGACTCAATGCACATGAGTGTGAGCAAACTCTGGGAGAGAGTGAAGGACAGGAAGGCCTGGTGTGCTGCAGTCCACGGGGTCGCAAAGAGTTGGACATGACTTAGCAACTGAACAACAGCAACAACTTAAGGCTGCTGGCTACCCATGGATCCTTAGACCCAGATGCCTTCTGCTGACATCCTTTCCCAGAGCTGAGGATCACTGGGCAGGCAGGTGCACCGTCAATTTTCAGAGAACAAACTGCATCCTCACCTCTTCATTTCTATCAACAGAGGACCACAGGGAGAGGACGAGTGTGCTGCTTTAGAATGAAATGATACCAGGAGGAAGTTCATGTCGGTCTTTTTAATTTGCTCAGCACTGGCCTCGGGCCAATACAGAGAGACGGTTTCTCCTCTCAACATCCTGATACTGGGTCTCCAGCGGAGCCTCATACATCACGCCTTCAGCAGCGAGGCCACGGAAAGCCTTTTGATAGAAACCCCGAGGCGCCGGAGGAACGGTGTGAAGTTAGCAGAGGCTGCCTTCAAGTCTCAGCTAGGCACGAATTTTCTGCCAAAAATGTAAAGTGAGTTTAAAAGAAACAATCTAAATGCTTTCTAACTTGTTTTGATTTTCCACATGACAAAACATTGGATTGTTACCATGTGTGTGTGTGTGTGTGTGTGTGTGTGCGTGTGAGTGATTCAGTGACAGGCAGAACAATAATTTGCAGCTCTGCCATTCTACAGAGCATTAGATCTTAGCATTGAAATGGAAAGAAAGAGAAAAAGCTGCTCATTAATCCCAGTAGCAAGCCTTTTTTCTCACTACCTTAGGAACAAATCATCAGGCAGGGAGATGTTAATATTTTGTAAGCTTAATCTCTAACAGCTAACGAGCAATATTTTCGGCCCCTTTAACCCACCCCATCTATGGCTTAAGAAGTACAACTGTCTATAAAGCCATCAGTCTCTCAGCCCCTTGATGGATGAGTGATTTGGAGGAGGTTGGACTCACCCAAGGCAACATGGCACTGGGTCCCTGATGGCTTGGAGCTATCACACTCAGGTGGGTTAGACAGAAACCCTTCTGGACAATAATGGGTGGTTTCTAGCACAACTGGCAGGAAGCTTTTATCCCATATGGAAAACATGGAGACAAAAAAAGAGTTTTCCCTCTGCAGTCAGCCAAATCTAGCTCACAACCCATGAGGAAGCTACTTATTGTCTGTGAATCTCACTTTCCACATCGTGAAATTGGGACAAACAGTATCTACCTTCTTGTGAATAGATCTGAGTTATGACAAGGGCTGCTCAAAGTTCCTGGCACAAGGAAGGTCCCAGTAATGCCTTTCCTCCCATGAGAGAAGGAAGCTGAGGGTAGTATCAGGAATATCTAAGCCTCTTCTCTAGAACTCTCTTTGATGGAGACACCAGGCTTCCCTCTGCGCAGGCAAGTGCTCCATGAATGTGGGTTGATTAACTCTCAACCCCAAAGAGAGTATTCTGGAGGCTGAGACACAGCTTATGTAAAGCTGGCTTAAACATCAAACATGTTGGATACCAATGAGATAGGCTTTTCAATCTGATTTAGGGGGTTCACTCATTTTGCCTTCAGCTCCTTGAAAGGACTGATCAGATCAGTCTGTTGTGAAACTTTCTGCTCACTCTGATCCCCTACTAAATGCCAGGCAAAGGGTTTCCACTCCCTCTGCCATATTTCTCCCCTTATTATTCAAAGACATTGTGTTGTAGCTGTGGCTGGGAAGAGGTGAAAATAAGAAGCACTTGGCAATGCAGCCTATTTTTTCGGACTACACTCTCACTACAGGTAGTGATCATGCACGGAGAAAAAAATATTACCAGGCTACAGATATTCAAACGTTGGGAGGTAGAGTCCTAAACTCCTGGAGTAAACATGCACTGCGTTCCATGTCTCATGGCCTAAGTCAGAGTTATTTTTTAAGTTAGTGATCTTGACTTTATTTTGCATACATGCTAGCTGAGCTCCTATACTAAAGGCCAAATTCCTTTTAGGTGTCTTTTCCTCTATGACAGTAGCATTTCAAACCTGGAAGTGCTGAATCAGATAAGAGGCCTGCTCCAAATAGGAAAAACTCTGAAATAGTCCTCATTAAAAAAGCTAAGGTTCTGCAGTCACATTGGAAATGGTGGACAGGGAGTTATCCTCCTGCTTTTCTCCCTGCTTAACTTATCTTTCATTCCTTATAGTGAAAATAAAAACTGGTAAAGGGTGTTTTCCTTAGGTATTCGTTAATAAGCATGTTCTCTCCCTTACTCACGTTCCTTTCTCTGGGGCCACAGGCACATGTCTCCTGAATCTACTAGCCTTTCCTTAAAAGATGGGGGAGAAGCATGGCTCAGGGATAAGATGCAGAGGATGTGAGTCTGCAGTGATGGTCAGTAGCAGGGTAATCGTGTTGAAAAACAACCATAACAACAAAACACGTTACACTGCTTATGATTTTAAACCACATTCAAATAGAGTTCAAAGATGAGAGCCAACATCCAAGAGAGTTGGCATTAAACCTCACCAGAAGGCTGAAAAAGCCTTCTCTTCCTCTCTCTTTCAACAGCAGTATTTCCATTAAAGAGACAATATGAACCGGTCAGTTTCAGCAGAACATCCAAGCCATAATTTGGCTTTTCATGTGTACTTGGGTAGGTTCCAGTTGCCCAAACTACAGCCTCGGCTGCTGCTGCAAAAAAACCCCAAGGACTCTTTCCTTTGTTGGTGCTTTGCCCCTTGACCTTCTAAAGAGGTCTATCCCATTGGGTGCATTCCTTACCCTACTTAATATCACAGATTGACAAATGTCAGAAAAAAAAGAGAACCAGATGGATCATCTCTGGCTGGAAAAAGGTGAAGACGGAGAGGAAGCAAGGCGGGGGCGGGGGGGGGGGGCGGGTCCCAAACAAGCCACCTACGGGCCAGACATCCTCGGCGTGGTCCCACTTTCTGCAAGGTGAGGTCAGTGTGCTGGCTCAGCCTCCCCCTTCCGCGGGAGGAGAGGGCGGGGCGGGGGGGGTCGGTCACCATCTCACCACCTGGCTGTTGTAGTCCTCCGTGACGGCCCCCTCGGGGTTCCCCTCCTGTTTGGGCCAGCGGTGGCCCCTGTGGTCTCGCTGTAGCCTGCGCTCCCCGCGTCTCCTCTGCCGGTCCCTCTGGCGCTCCAGCTGCTTGGTGCGGTGGTAGCGCTGCTGGAAGAGATCCTTGGCGTACTCATAGAGCTGCACATCGAGGAAGTTGAGCTCCTCGATGCGCCGGCGGGCGCCCTCGTTGATCTCCACGTTGGAAGCCCGCGTGATGTTGAACTGCGTGAAGGGGGAAATGAACTTGAGGTTGAATGTCCTCTCAAAGAGAAACTGCGTCTTGCGTTGGAACTCTGTGAGGCCGAAGAACGCCATGTTCTTGAGGTTGCTCTTGGCGCTCTGCAGCAAGATCGCGTTCCTCTCGCTCTCGTTCATGAAAGTCAAGTTGTAGCAGCCCACCAGGCTGAGGTCGGCCAGCATGCGCACCTGGCGGTTGTTGGCTAGGTTGTAGGTGCAGTCCATGAACTCCCGCAGGCTGACCCCAGACCAGTCATCCCCTGGGTAGCAGGTAGGCAGCTCGTCTGGGGTGGGGCTCCTCCCGTCGCACATGTGGAGGGAGGTTTTCCACGTGGCCCCTCTCTGGACGTGTTTCCACTCGCTCAGGTATCGGGACACTGGATCCCGCAACATGGTGATGTAATAGAAATTCCTGGAAGAGATGAGGGGGAGAGCGTCAGTCCTCCAGAACTACAACCCTGGGAACTCGGGCTTCTGTGGCCTTTATATCAGCACTGAGTCAATGGACTTGGATGCCGAATGGTCACCTGAGAATATCCTGCCAGTGCCCACGTGAGAGGCTGTTGGGCCAATGTTCCTCGCTGTGCATGTTTCTATAAACATGCATGCATGGGTTTTCGGTACCATTTGCTGCATTTTTTCTTTCGGCTACACTGTGGGCAGCCTACCCCAGTATTCTTTGCCAGAATTCCATGGACAGAGAAGCCTGGTGGGCTATAGTCCATGGGGTTGCGAAGAGTTCGACAGGATTGAGTGACTTTCGCTCACTCACAGTGTGGGGAGGGCTGGGGTTGGGGGAAATAGTTCATGCCTTAATGCAGTAATAATTCACTGATAAATTACAACTGGCAACAATACCACCTTACTTTTAGAAGACTCACCATGATTATTGAAAGTTATCACCCAAATGATATTTTATCTGATCCCTAAAAGGTACTTTTGGAGTAGATATTGGGGACTATTTGATAGGGAAATGTGCAAGGGGGTTAAATGATTTATCCAAAGCCAGGAGACTAGAAAGAGCAAAGCAGAAAGCCAAGTCTCCTTAATCTTTTTTTGGGTTAAAAGGTGGGTGGTGTAGGGGAAAGATGTGTTGTATGGAGACTAATATTTACTGAGCACTTATTACGTGCTGGAAACTGGACTAGGTGCTTTGTGAGTACTGGCACAGATAACCTTCAACATAACTTGTAAAATGGGTTTTATCATGACTTAAAAAAAAAAAAACAAAAAACTGAGAACACAGAGGTGAAAAATAGCCCAAGATCCTAGAGCAAATGAATATTTGAACTGTGATAAAATTTTAGGCCTATTTGATTTCAAAGCTTCTGTGCTTTCTTGGGCAGCAGATTTTAAAAACAAAAAATGTAACTAATTTTTATTGAATGCCTATTAGTTGTCAGGTGCTGTGGTTCTTATAATCATAGGTGTCATCTCATCTAATGGCACCTAATGGAACACAGAGAAGAGATACATTTTATAAACGGTTAGCTTCAGAATGATTAGGTAAAGATCAGGGTACAACTGGCTCAAAAGGACAAGAGAGATGTGAAGAGGCCAGAAGGGATTTGGAAAATCGACAGATAAAGACACAGCAGTAGGCATTAGAGAAAAGCAAATATTGATTCCAAGTCAGGAAAATCCTTCTCATCATTTGAGCAGCTGCCAATGGAGTGGGCTGCCCACCCCACCTCTGTCACCAGGAGTGACACTCAGGGTTTGCCCTGGGCAGACAAAAACATCTCTGAAAAGTTCTGAAAAGAACATTGCTTCCCCTGACAATCTAAACTGTACTAAAAAAAAAATTTATAGCTAGTAAAAGCAGTGACAAAAATAAGGAATTGAAGTGTCAGTCACTCAGTCACGTCTGACTCTTTGCAGCCCCCATGGAGTGTAGCCCGCCAGGCTCCTCTGTCCATGAAATTCTCCAGGAAAGAGTACTGGAGTGGGTAGCCTATCCCTTCTCCATGGGACCTTCCCAATCCAGGGATTGAACCCTGGTCTCCCACATTGCAGGCTGATTCTTTACCATCTGAGCCACCAGGGAAGCTGGCACTCTGTACTCTTTTTTATGCTGCTTTTAAAAAAGGAATTGATGAGGTCTATTTAAAACAATACATTTACTCTGTTCAGTTATTTTGAATGTCTAGCCAGACAGTTTTGAAATGTGCTAAAGAAACTGTGGTGTTGGAGAAGACTCTTGAGAATTCCTTGGACTGCAAGGAGATCAAACCAGTCCATCCTACAGGAGATCAGTCCTGCATATTCATTGGAAGGACTGGTGCTGAAGCTAAAGCTCCACCTGATGCAAAGAACTGACTCATTGGAAAAGACCCTGATGCTGGGAAAGATTGAGGGCAGGAGGAGAAGGGGAGGACAGAGGATAAGATGGTTGGATAGCATCACTAACTTGATGGATGTGAGTTTGAACAAGCTCCGGGAGTTGGCGATGGACAGAGAAGCCTGGTGTGCTGCAGTCCATGGGGGTCACAGAGTTGGACACGACTGAGTGACTGAACTGAACTGAAAGAAAATCCAAAATCTTAAGTAACACTCTCATCCCTTTAAATCAGGAAGAAGAATGTACTGAAACCGGCATAGCAAACCAGCCTGAGCGCTGCTTTGCCAATCACCATTTTTACATTACTCTATTGTCTTTCCTGATGACAGACTGACAATTCCATCAGCAGGGGGAAATTTCCCAAAAGGTCTGAAGGGAAAGTTGAAAATGACTGACATTGTTTCTGGGCTCCACAAGGAAATGCTGACAATAAAGATTTTCAGGATATTATATGGTTGAATGTTATATGACATGTCATTATTAATCCTGCTTTGGTCCTATGTTGAAACTTGTTCACATTTCGGTTCTACAAGCAGAGACTTATTTTTATTTGACAATTATATAATAAATATATAAACACAATGACGATGATGGTGGGTACAATGTAACTTAGGTGAGTTAAGGAACACAGACTCATCAGGACAGAATACCTTAAATCAGACAGATCTCTGCTTGGAGAAATAAGATCACAAATGGGAAATTTATAATTTTTCTGGTTAGTTGGATAAAATGGAAAATGAACAAAAAAGGATTTAAATAAAAAAGATGGCAATCAATTGACAAGACTTAGCCCCATTTATGCATCTCAAATTTATACACAATCCAAATTTTTAACATAATCATAAAAGCTGTGAGATTTTAGGGCTGAGGATGACAAATGTTTGTGGCATAAAGGAACTGGAACCAGCTGCTGGAATCTGAGCAGCTGTTGTCTCACTTCGGAAAACTCGCCAAAGAATTCCCAGAGTCTTTGCTCCATCGCAAATGCACATGGTCTCCAAGCTGACTGAAACTAGCTTACACTTAACATGGTCTTGGCTTCAAATTTTATTCAGTGTAACACTATATTGGAACAATGATTAGCCAAATTGTAGGGCGATGTTTATACAAGTAAAATCATTCTCAAATGTCTGCAGGTTCTACCAGCCAAATACGTCAGGGGTCCATTTGTAAGTAACTAACTCTGACATCAAAACACAAAAATGTACTAGTGTGACATTCATACTGATAAAGTACAGAGTTGTCCCCTCCACGGTTCTGGAGCCAAGTGCCTGAATGCATTTGGGTATTAAAGTCAGACATAGTCTCCTGTATGCTTTGTTTCGTTCAATCCTGCAAAGCTGTCACGACAGAAAGCTAAAAAGAATAGGATTGAAGAACATCCAACTATTGAAGGAAAAAAAAATCACAATTTGATTCATCAAATCATTTTTTCTCATTTCTATTTTTTTCTGTACTTTTGTTTGCTTTTCTACTCTCAGCCAGAAAACTTCAAGGTCACTGATGAAATGACGTTCACCTCCAGGCCACAGGTCCAGCCTCATACGTACAAGCTTCACTCCAGTTTCATGAATCTCCTCCCCACTCCCAAATAATGGAAACTCATTTTCTTCTGCTCCTGCCCAATTCAGTTTCTAAAGAAAATTCTTTAAAAAAGAAAAAACTGAATATTTTATTTTTTATTTTATTTAAATTTTTTTATTTTATATTAAAGTATAGTGGGCTAAGAATGTTGTCCTAGTTTTAGGCATACAGCAAGATGATTCAGTTATGCATCAACATGTATTTATTCTTTTTAAAATTCTTTTCCCATTTAGGCTATTACAGGACATTGAGCAGAGTTCTCTGTGCTATACATTAGGTCCGTGTTGATAATCTATTTTAAATATAGCAGTGTGCACATGTCAATCCCAAATTCCCAATCTATCCCAATCTAAGGAAAATTCTTAAAAATACCCTGAAACCTGCAACTTTCCTTTTCAAGCCTTCCTTGTTCAACAGCACAATGGAGGGCAAAACAGAGATCAGAGAAGGACAAGCAAACTCCCCAGGAGAGGCTGTGGGGCCACGTGCAGCTGTCCTCACAGAACCCAGTCCCTTTTGACTCAGTCCCCTAAACAGAGGCAGAGCTCCATCTGTTCAAACACTTAAACACTATTTGAATTGTTAAATACTTTTCAGTTAAACTCTCCCCAGATTTTGAAACATTAACAAGTAAACTATTATTTTCTCCCTTCACCTATCCATTCACTCACCTAGGAATCCTCCAAACATTAATCGAGCCCCCAATTTTTTGCCAAGCACTGGCTTCCCAGGTGGTGCTAGTGGTAAAGAACCTGCCTGTTAATGCAGGATACGTAAGAGACACGGGGTTCAATTTCTGGGTCAGGACCATCCCCTGGAGAAGGCATGGCCATCCACTCCAGTATTCTTGCCTAGAGGATCCCATGGACAGTGGAGAGTCTGGTGAGCTATGGTCCATAGACTTGCAAAGAGTCAGACATGATTGAATTGACTTAGCACACACGTGCACATGGGTCTAGTCAGCAAGGACCCCAAGATCACCAAGACATGGTCCTCAAGGAGATCTCAGGCACCCAGGGATTTTGGTAAAGTGGGACAGATGCTAACCACCAAGTTAAGGGACTGTTCTGCCAGTCTCCCTGGATCAGAAAGATCCCAAGGACAGAGGCTTTATCTTAATGACAGCTTGCTGCCTGCAGTTTTCCTGTTTGCCACCTGTCTCTTTGAGAGTTTGGACAAATTCATGTAAGAATGTCTGAAAAGCAATTACAGCTCTTTAGAATAATTATTCTGGTGAGCCCAGGGTAAAGATGGCATAGCCTTGTGTACTCAGGAAACTTAGGGCTCTTTGGTTAGTTCAGTGATCATTTCAGCTGATGATTGTTATAGAACCCATCATGGCTTACTATCAGAGAAGGCAATGGCACCCCACTCCAGTACTCTTGCCTGGAGGATCCCAGGGGTGGGGGAGCCTGGTGGGCTGCCATCCATGGGGTTGCACAGAGTCGGACACGACTGAAGCGACTTAGCAGCAGCAGCAGCATGGCTTACTATAGTGCAAAGACTAGGAACATGTGCTCAGCTATAAGGTAATCCTGTTAAAAAATTCAAAACACAGCGCAAGGACATGACTGCCTTCCCTCAGTCTTTGAGTTTTCCTTTGCTCATTTGCATCCTGCTCATCTTTCCTGGCCCAGCTCAAGCCTCATCTCCATCTCCCCTGACTTTGCCAGCCTTGAGGGTTTATTGCATCACTTACTGCACTTTTAACATGCATATGAGAGTCCTGTTCACATCTCCCCTTTCAGTTCCTTTTTGATAACTGGATCTTAGGCCTGGTGCCCCGCAGCACCTCCACTAAGTCCTGCTCACTGCAGATATTCAGTAAATGAGGCTGTGGAAAAGAAATGACCTTCAAAGGAGATAAGTGTATTCTAATGACTAAGGTTAATATTGCCTTTGACAAATAGGCCCTTCTTTTTTCCCCTAAAAACTAATCCGATACTATTCTTGAATACCCAAAACATGTGAAAAGAGTAAAAAGACATAAAATCTTCTAATCCATCCATCATTCAATCATAATGGTTAATATGCAGAGGGAGTCATGAGAGACTTCAGGTAAAAGGCAGAATTTCATATACCAGATAATTATTAGAAATGAGATTTTTAAAATGCTAAACTTAGTAGTTTTCTTCCCTTCTGCTTTAAGAACCTGTGTTTCACCAAGCAGTTTATTGTATTTATAATTGCTCATTTCTTTAATTAGCAAGTCATTTAATTAACATATGGCTTATTGAGGATTTGTGTGTGTGTGTGTGTGTGTGTGTGTGTTTAAGGAGCTGCTCTAGGAAATGTAGAGAATAAAAAAAAGAATAAAATGGCCTCAAAGTGTTATAAGTGTAAGAGTGGTAAATTAGAAAAAAAAAAAGAGGCATTGATTAGCAAGTTATGGAGGTAAGGAGTGGACAAAGAATACTTCAGAGAATATTTCAGTAGGTACAGAGAGCAGCGTGACCTAATGAGACCAGCGAGTTCATGTTGTGCATTTCACTGAACGTTTGCTAATAAATGAATGAATGGAAAGAGGGACATAAGCTCCAACTTATTGGAAAAGACCCTGATGCTGAGAAAGATTGAAGGCAGAAGAAGAGGGCAGCAGAGGCCGAGATGGTGGGATGGCATCACTGAATGGACACGAGTTTGAGCAAACTCCAGGAGATGGTAAGGAACAGTGAAGCCTGGTGTGCTGCATGAATGGGGTTGCAAAAAGTCGGACATGACTTGGCGACTAGCAACAATCGGAACACGGGGCTTCCTAGGTGGCACTAGTGGTAAATAACCCACGGTTTTGTTCCCTGGGTCAGGAAGATCCTCTGGAGGAGGGTTTGGCAACCCACTCCAGTCTTCCTGCCTGGAAATCCTCATGGACCGAGGAGCCTGGCGGGCGACAGTCCATGTCACACATGACTGAAGCGACTTCGCATGCATGCAGGCTAACTGGAACAGGATGCTGAGGCCAGTTTGCCATGAGCTCTGCATGCACCTGTGAATGGCTAAAATAGGAAAAGTGTTGACGTGGGAAGCTTCACGGAGCAACAGAGTTTATGGGGGACAAAAGTAGGCAGAGACCTGGAAAGATATTGGACAGCCCTAGAGAGAGACCAGCAAGGAAGAACCCGGAACTATGGGCATTGATGAAAAAGGATCAAGGATGAATTATAGACCTAGCATAGGCTCCACCTTCACCGTTCATTCCCCTCCCTCGGTCAGCCTTCTCTAAACCACCTTTTCCTCCTTCGTATGTCCTTCTTCCCTTCTATCTAATCCTTCTAATCCTTCATTTCAGTTCTGTGTTGGAAAAGAGGCAGCACAGGTATCCACTCAGAAACGGTGAAGCGAGGAGTAGGAGGCCCCTGGAATCACTGTGCCTGTGCTGATTAAAAAATATTCCCTTTCATGAGGTTATGACATGCCTATCCAATAAGAACACATTTGAAGAAACATATAAAATGCCAGGTTCAAGACTGAAGGTGGGAGGAGAAGGGTATGACAGAGGAGGAGATGATTTGATGGCATCACCAACTCAAGGGACATGAGTTTGAGTAGATTCCAGGAGTTGGTGATGGACAGGGAGGCCTAGCGTGTTGCAGTCCACGGGGTTTCAAAGAGTCAGACACTACTGAGCGACTGAACTAACTAACAGTGAGGATATTCCTTGCACCACCAGCTTAATGCTTGTAAAATCAAGCAAAACAGTTAATATTGCCACAATCCACAGTTCAAAGCATTCATAGAATCCAGCTCATCTAGATACTCCTTCCTTCAACCTCCTGTGATGACCTAAGAAGGTATCCCCTCCCCCAACCCCACCCCCGGAAACCTGTGCTGCTCAAGCTTTTATCTTCATTCTGGTGGCCAGGGAATGTCTTATCCCTTGAGCTGGCTTTATACATCACTCATCCTTCAGCCTTCAGAGCATCTGATACATGACCTTGTACATCCTGGGTGTTCAGCTGTTCAATGTTGATGGAATTAAAAAACAGATACATTTTATCAGCCACCATTTTAGGAATTCTCATGGTGATTGTCACCAGGAAACTGAACTTGTTGGTGCCTTAACCTGCAGAAGTAGCTCAGGCTGATTTCCCTTAGCCTAGACCTTATGAAATGTATGAGAAACAATCAATTTCTCCTCCTTCCTCTTGTCCTACAGACTTTTATTTTGAAACTTATTGTTCTATGTTTTCTGTTTTAATTTTTCCAATGTTGTATAGATTTCTGCTGTACAACAACGTGAATCAACCATAATTATACATATATATATCCCCTCCTGGTTGAGCCTGGCTCCCCTCCCTATAAGGTGGCCTTGAGGACATTGAAGGAGCTCTTTGGTCTTCAGCAGGGAGCAAGCACAGATGGCCAGTCCATCCTAAACACAAGCTGATGTAACTGACTGGGACCCCATGGGACCTTTGGGCGTGAGGGGACAGGGCTTCCCCTATATCCTCCGCTATAGCTCCTCTCTAAAGTAAATGTGTTGTTTACTTGCTAAGTCGTGTCTGACTATTGAGACCCCATGGACTGTAGCCCCTCTGTCCAGAGAATTTGATAATAGTATTTGATGTACATTTCCTGTGTTGTTTTACAGATGTAAACAACCTCCCCTTCTCCAGCCAGTGGAAGATGCTAACTACTTGATGACCTTAACGGGTTTCCCTGGTGGCTCAGAGGTTAAAGCATCTGCCTGGAATGCAGGAGACCAGGGTTCGATCCCTGGGTCGCGAAGATTCCCTGGAGAAGGAAATGGCAGCCCACTTTAGGCACTCACAGTTGTGTCTGGCTCTTTGCGACCCCATGGACTGTAGCCTACCAGGCTCTTCCCTCTATGGGATTCTCCAGGCAAGAGTACTTGCTACAGGCTATAGTCCATGGGGTCACAAAGAATCAGACTGAGCAACTTTGATGACGTTAAGTACATAGCCCCAGGCCTTCTGGAACCTAAAGACTGATAAAGTTAACCCCTGTGACCCCACCCTGCTGCCTCACCATCAGCCAATCAGAGAGCTGTGCACCAGCTGATCACAGACCCTGTGACCCCCCCTTACCTCCTCATCTGGCTTTTTAAAGTTCTTTGCATGCCAAGTTGTTTCAGTTGTGTCCGACTCTTTGCAACCCTATGGACTGTAGCCCTCCAGGCTCTTCTGTCTATGGGATTCTCCAGACAAGAATACTGGAGTGGGTTGCCATGCCCTCCTCCAGGGAATCTTCCCCACCCAGGGATTGAACCTGCGTCTTTTATGTCTCCCGCTTTGGCAGGTGGGGGTTCTTTACTGCTGAGCCACCCTAAAAATCCTTTGCCAAAACGCTTTGGGGAATCCGGAGCTTTTTAGGTCAGGAGCCACCCGTCTCATCCCTTTGCAGGCCCTGAGATAAACCTTTCTCTGCTCCAGATGCCTTCATTTCAGTTTGTTTGGCCTCACTGTGAGGCCACGTGAACTTGTGTTAACAATGTATGCATTTTTAAAAAGTGAAACTTAGGTCTCCCACCCCGCTGTGCTGTGTGCAGGAGTCATTTTCCAAATGCTCAGAATGGAATTAATTTCTTGACTCTCTTTAGAGACCGCCCATTCTTCATTATCTCAGTGGAGTATTATCTGCACTGTTCTGTATCTGATAGGGGGAATCACAGCACTTAGAGCTTGGCAATCAGAATGCCCTTTGACACAGTGATGAAAAGGCCTTTGATTCCAGTCTTGAAAACAAATTAAGGGATTTAAGAATGATGTTCTAAGCAAATGGGAAATTGGGAACGATGATTGTTAAGTGTTGTATTAAAGAACTCTCGGGGGCTGACAATGGCGTCTGTCAGAGCCATTGGTTCTAAGGATGTCCGGCATTGTGATGAGAAAATGGGAACATTCACATATCCTTATCTCGCCCCACACAGAAACCACTCGTTCCCCCACCCAGCTGCCATCACCTCCTCCCTGAGGGTGACTTACTTACAAAGCAGCCAGACCCTTTTGACTGAGGAATTTTTATCTGACTTATTACCCAAAGATCTTGACTCTTTTCAGTTGGGAGGATATTGGGGAGAGGAAAGCCCATAGCGCTTCCCTCCAAAGGCAAAGGCTCTGTGTCCTCTTTTTCCCAGGGTACCTGGTAACATTAAAGGGAGAATACTTTGGAGGTAGCTGGTCTTTCTTTTTGTTTTAATCATTGATCCCCACGCCTAACCCCAGTTAGAAATGCAGTACATTGACATTATGGAAAATATGAGCAATGAAAAAACATAAAAATAAGAGAAGAGAATGAAAATTACTTAGAATCACTTCACTAGGATATAACCACAGTTAAACATATATTTCTTTTACAGATTTGAGATCATACTGTACATTGTATTTTTAACAAGTATTTAAAACTTAAAAGGGCTTCCCAGGTGGTTCAGTGGTAAGGAATCTTCCTGCCGATGCAAGAGACACAGTTTTGATCCCTGGGTTGGGAAGATTCCCTGAAGGAGGAAATGACAACCCACTCCAGTATTCTTGCCTGGGAAATCCCATGGACAGAAGAGCCTGGAGGGCTATGGTCCATGGGGTCGCAAAGAGTTGGACACAACTGAATAACTGAGCAAAACCTTAAAAATATGAGGGGAATGTATTTTCCATTTTATTTAATGTTCTTCCATAGGAGTATAGTGTTCCAAATATGGAGGTACCGTAATTTATGTGACCAAGCTCCCAGTTTTGGACAAATAAGTTGATTCTATTTGGAGTGGGGGCTACTAGAGACAATAATCTGATAAACTCCTTAAACCATAAATATTTGGGCAGAGAATAAATGGCTAGAATTTCTGACTGGCTTCCTAGGTGACTCCAGTGGTAAAGAACCTTCCTGCCAATGCAGGAAACAATGGAGACTCTGGTTTGATCACTGGGTCAGGAAGATCCCCTGGAGAAGGAAATGCAAACCCACTCTAGTGTTCTTGCCTAAAGAACCCCATGGACAGAGGAGCCTAGTGGGATACGGTCCATAGGGTTGCAAAGAGTCAGACACGACTGAAATGATTTAGCATGCAGAATTTCTGAGTCAAGAGAATTTCCCCCATTGGCTTCCCTGATAACTGAGTTGGTAAAGAATCTGCCTGCAATGCAGTAGACCCCGTTTTAATTCCTGGGTCTAGAAGACCTGCTGGAGAAGGGATAGGCTACCCACTCCAGTATTCTTGGGCTTCCCTTGTGGCTCAGCTGGTAAAGAATCTGCCTGCAATGCCGGAGACCTGGGTTCTATCCTTGGGTTGGGAAGATCCCCTGGAGAATGGAAAGGCTCCCCACTCCAGTATACTGGCCTGGAGAATTCCATGGGCTGTATAGTCCATGGGGTTGCAAAGAGTCGCACACAGCTGAGCGACTTTCACTTTCATTCACTTTTCATCATCAAAATGCTGAAGTATAGCCAACCACAGTCAGCAGAGCCAAGGACAGAGCCATTCTGTGTCACCTGACATCATGGGGTGTTTGGGGACAAGTTCATCTGAAAGCAGAGGAAAAGCCATGAAACAGGCTCCTGGCTCTGCCCTCTCCCAGCTGGGCCAGGAAAGATGCCCTGTTCAGATCCTAAGCCTAAAAGATGGACATCCTAGGACAGCCAAATGGGGTTTGTGATGCGGTGCTGAGGAAACATTCTTCCAAAAAGATTTGTTTATTTTACACTTAATGAGCAGCTGGAATATCAAATTAGAGGCTAAACATTTGTGGAATCAAATACCACTCATCAACACTGATGCTATATTAAAGCCGACATCTAGCTCAGAAACAGGGAAGTTCCTCACCCGATTATGTTCAGTACCAGTACTTCTGGACACAGCCTCCCTCTTGTGATGGAGCTTTTCTGCAAGTCTAGGTATCAGCAGGGCTTCCCAGGTGGCGCTGGTGGTAAAGAACCCACTTGCCAACACAGGAAACATAAGAGATGTGGGTTCGATCCCTGGGTTGGGAAGATTCCCTGGAGGAGGGCATGTCAACCCATCCCAGGATTCTTGCCTGGAGAATCCCAGGGACAGAGGAGCCTGGTGGGTTACGGTTCACAGGGTTACAAACAGTTGGACCCAACTGGAGTGACTTAGCACAGCTATCAGCCAACTTTAATAATGGGAAACTGCACATGTCACTAAACCAACCAAACAAAAGCACAAAATAAGATATTTTTAGAAGATACCAGTCATTGGTAATTTCTCTAAGAGGAATAGTCAACACCCCCACCCGGTTCACCAGAAAAAAGAAGGTAGAATTTCTCACTATGATGCCATTTTAAATCTTGTCACACGGCTTCTTTGTATTGACACAAATCCTGGGAGCCTCAGACTCACGAAAATACCATGATTTTCAGGTGCTTGTCATATTTGCTTTCAGTTTCCCCCAAGTGGCCGCTGCAAGAATAAATTTCAGGGAATGCATGTTCCAGGGACGTGTTTCTGCTATCTTGCTGAGTATAGTTCCTCCCAGTACAGTTTCAGATGTGCCAGGGAGAGTCCTGCTCTCATGCATTATTCAGGGACTTCTGTGATTATTTGCTTCAGAGGCGCCCTGCTTTGCTCTGCCGCACTGGGGCTTGGGCAGGAGGAGTTCTCTAGGCTCTGTGCTCTGCTCTGCAGAGCTGTGGTTTATACATGCGGGCATCCACCTGAAGCCTGGAGCAGCCCCGGAGTGAGATAAGGCCCAATTCAATCTCAGGCGCAGCTCTAATCCCCAGCCGGGCAACGCGGAACACCAGATAGTACACTCAGATTGTGTTATTAGTCCATGCGTGTTCAGTCGTGCTCGCTCTTTAGTTAATTTCTCAGGCACTGCTTTTAGGAAATGTGGGAATTTCCCAGTAGCAGCGAGGCAGTGTCTTCACTGTCATTGTTTTTAAGCAGCTGATTTGGAAAAGAAAAAAGAAGTCAATCAGGGTATTCCTTCAAGGTCAAGGCATACGTTTTGATATTTAGGTTTATAGCGCTCAGCTTGGGTACAGGTTTTCCTAAAACATTGCAAGAACCAAAAATTAAACCACCTGTGTCCAGATTTTGCTATGTTCTTCCGTGAAAGAGTCTTTCGTGTTAGCATTTTCCTAGATTCTGGTATCAGGTCTGGGCAATCATTTTTAACATATTTAACACAATACTTAAGAGTGCCACCTGATTCCTTCCCCTGCCAGTTCTCAAAGAAAGAGTGCCTTGAAGGTCATCCCCCTGGCAACAGTTTTTTTAAAAAGACTTTTTTGATGTGGACCATATTTAAAGCCTATTGAATTTATTACAACATTATTTCCATTTTATATTTTGTTTTCTGACCATGAGGGATATGGGATCTTAGCTCTTCGACCAGGGATTGAATTTGCACCCTCCCACCTCACCCCACCCCTCAAATTGTAAAGCAAAGTCTTAACCACTGGACCACCAGGGAAATGCCCCCTCCAGGCAATGATTAAAAGCAAGCTAAATGGAAAACATGGAAAGTTCCATGTGAAACAAAAATTGTTATTAATAGCAATAATAATAATGGATAACATTTACTGAGTACATACTATATCAGAGTGAAAGTCGCTCAGTCGTGTCCTACTCTTTGAGACCCCGTGGACTATACAGTCCATTCTCCAGGCCAGAATACTGGAGTGGATAGCCTTTCTCTTTCTTCTCCAGATGATCTTCCCAACCCAGGTATAGAACCCAGGTCTCCCACATTGTAAGTGGATTCTTTACCAGCTGAGCCAAAAGGGAAGCCCATTATATCAAAGTACAGTTTTAAATGCTTTATTTATTAAAATGAAAATTAAAATTTTTATTGAATTTTAAAATCTAATGTATTTATTGGAAACAAAATTGGTACTAATAGCCATCATAATAATGGACACCATTTATTGAGCGCACACTATGTCCAAGAACATTTCTAAGTATTTTTATTAATCCCAAGTGGCGCTAGTGGTAAAGAACCTGCCTTCCAATGCATAAGACGTAAGAGATGTGGGTTCATCCCTTGGGGCTGGGAAGATTCCTTGGAGGAGGGCATGGCAACCCACTCCAGTATTCTTGCCTGGAGAATCCCATGGACAGAGAAGCCTGGTGGCCTACAGTCCATGGGGTCACAAATAGTAGGACATGACTAAAGCGACTTAGCATGCGTGCATGCATAGATCATGTAACTCAACCCTTTGAGTTACACAGGCTTTTAGATGATGTCTGACATTTCATAAAATGATGGGAGTTCCGACAGTCTCCTCCACTGTCTTGTGTCAGGCTGTTGTAGAGATGCTTTGTGACTTAATGCATCGATGGTCTGGGCTTTTGTTGAAGTCAAAGCTCCAGAAGCAAAATTAGCATCTTATGGTGAGGGATCTGTGTTTGCCTGTGGGTAGATGGGAGTGAGGCAGCATACTGCAGGGGCCAGGAAGACAGGGGCACCAGGCTCCTCTCAGGGTCAGAGGTTAGCTACTCAGAGCTTAGGAGTAGTCCTCAACACAGTTTTCCTGAGTTCAGCACACCCTCTCAACCATGTAAAAAATTCACACTTGAGTAAAGAATATTAGAGACAAGGGGGAATTTACTGCAGTTCCATTCATTTCTTTTTTCTTTTTTTTTTTTAACACCATTTTTTTTCTATTAACATCTAGTTCATTTACAATGTTGTGTTAGTTTCTGCTGAACAGCAAAGTGATTCAGTTAAACAGATATATACATTCTTTTTTAAAATATTCTTTTCCATTACGGTTGATCGTAAGATATTGAATATAGTTCCCTGTATCACTCCCAAGTAACCTGGAAGACAAAAGCTGTAGTCATCTCAGGACAATAAAGTGTGGTTAGAAATAGCCATGCAAGACAATTCAGATGAAGCCAAAGCTCCTGGGATGCCATAATTCTTTTTCTGTTTTTAAAATAGGTCTTTTGAAACACAATGCTACAAAGGTGTTCAAAAAAGGTTCTGGGATCCTGACGCTGGCTGTTCTGACACCTTTATTCAGGAAGAGAAGATTCAAGAAAAATACAAGTCAAGCTCAACCATTGGGATGGAACATTAGCCAACAATTTCAAACATGTTGGGAACATCACCTAAGGTGCCACGGAAAGAAAATAGGTTTGAAGTTAGAAAGATATGGGTTTCAATGTCAGGTCCACTTCACATTTGATGTGAGCTGGTCAGTGTATATGACCTCTAGGAGGCTTAGTGTTCTCATCTAAAGAGCCAGGGTATAAATGCTTACCTCATAGTGTTGAGGGAATTAATGATTAAAATAATGACTATAGAAGGTCCAGCAGTAGCTGCTGCATAGCAGACCCTCAACATAAGTCCACACTCTCCGCTTCAAAAGCTTCCCTTCTCCCATGGATATCAGAGCTTCAGAAGCTACCCAATACAGTGAAATTTTAAATATTAAACAAGCTGCGTTAATAATTTAAAAAATAGCTGATAGTGCTTTTCTATTTGTATAACATACTTATGGTTTTCCAAACACTTTCCTCATCCATTATTTCACTTGATTCTCAGTACAAAATTATGTCAGAGGCAGAATTTACAGATGAGGGAACTGATGCTCGCAGATATGAAAGGATGTTCCCGAGATCAAACAACTAGTGGAGCTGAGACTTTTTCCTTCTTCAGCTATGAGACAAGTTTATTTACTTACCTAAAAGTATTTATTGATTACGCATTTGATGTTAAACACTATGTTAGATTCTTGGGGTATAATGGTCCACAAGCCGCAGCCTGACCTCAATAGCTGACTGTGAAGTTGTCTTATTTTGTGTTAGTGTAGTTAAGAGTTAGAAAGAAATTATGATATTAGCTCATTATTCTATGTTTAAGGATTCCACTGGTTTGTACATTAGCTCATGTTCTCTTTGAAAATGCACTGAAAATGGAGAACCAGAAGAAATACTAGGATATGGATGGCTCTGCGCGTGCATTCTCGGTCGTGTCTGACTTTTTTTGACTCCATGGACTGTAGCCCACCAGGCTCCTCTGTCCATGGGACTTCCCAGGCAAGAGTAACAGACTGGGTTGCCATTTCCTCCCTCCAGGGGATCTTCCTGATCCAGGGATCAAACTTGCATCTCCTGCGTCTCCTGCATTACTGGTGGATTCTTTACCATTGAGCTACCAGGGAAACCCAGATACACCTTCAGGAAATATCTGAAGTTGTGGGGGAAAAGTCATTCTGGAATAATACATTATTGTTTCTATGTAGGCAGTTTTGTGGACTTCTGTTTGGAGGCACTAATATGTGGTGGTTTGTCCTTTTGGGGAGCCATAGCCAGTGACGATCATTGGTTAGAGCAGGGGTCCATGGACTGTTAGGAGCCTGGCCACACAGCAGGACCTGAGTGGCCGGCAAGTGAGCGAAACTTTGTCTGTATTTACTGATATTCCTCATTGCTCACAATACTGCCTGAGCTCTGCCTCCTTTCAGATCCACAAGGGCATTCTGGCCAGTTGTATAATTATTTCCTTATACATCACAATGTAATAATGGAAATAAAGTGCAGGATAAATGCCATGTACTTGAATCATCCCCAAACCATCTCCCTGCCCCCTGCCCTCTAGTCTGTGGAAACATTGTCTTCCTTGAGATCAGTCTGTGAGGACGGCTATGTTAGAGGACTGCAAAATAGTGATAATATAATCATATACTTTTTTATTCAAATATTAGCTGCCATGCTTCTAAAAAGGCAAATTCTCCCAATCTCTGTAAACTATGGGATCCTCCGAGGTCGATGAATGTTTGACTCATTTTGTGTACTGGCTTGCAAAATAATAGCTTGCTTGCCTAGAATCCTTCAAAAGGGCTTTTTGTTGATGCTGCTTGTTTGTTTTCATATCATTATGAGCTCATGAATCTAAACATATTAAATGAGTTTCAATACACTGAAGTCATTATTCTTACTGATGTTCAAATTATCTAATTTTTGATCAGTAGAAACTTATGAAAGATGCAACCTGAACCCCCTGGGTGCAACCCCTATAGCCATGTATGTCTTCTTAAAGGACCTTGCACCAAAGATCAAGAAAGATGGTGTTAGAGATGGACATTTTCTGCAGGTCCTTAGGAATGGAATGGTTTCTGCTCAGCATCTCTTCCTGGCCAGTATTACCTGCACACCACAGTCTCCTTTTTTCACTCCCCACCAAGCCAGGCAACTGCAATTTGTGTTCATTACACCTACGCATTGAAGGGGACATGGACCAGATGCCACCTTTAACTTTCATATGTCCTATCGAGGCCCGAACATCAGGGGTTTTCTCTTTCACTTTTCTTCTTAAGCTCACATGCACGGCATTTTCCTTGGCGCTTGGAACAAAAGGCAGGGCAAGTGATTCATCTGTGACCAGATGCTAGTGTCACGATATACGCGAATCTAGGAGAAACCAAACGATGCTGCAGGAAATAAAGCAGAGCCCTAGTGAGGTTCTCGCCAAAATCCACTTATTCACGATAACAGCCTGAGCTCCTTCCAGAAGCCCAGCTGACCACCTGGATACTCAGTGGCATCTTTCAGCTACTCAGCCACGGTGCATTCCAAAGCATGGCTGTAATTCTGCCTAATTAATAACACAAAGACCGAAATGCAGGAAAAAAAGAAAAATACATGCAGGCTCATTTAAACCTCCCAGGAAAAAAATCAATTGGCTCTGTCTAAACTTTACCTGGGGTGACCCTTCATCAATTGAAGTGCAGAGCACAATGGCCTGAGACTGCAAATATTTTTTCTTCAGGAATGATTGAAGCCTCAGACAGGAAATAACTTTCAGTATTCATTTCTTAGAGATTTTAAAACATTCAAACAAGGACACTTATTTTCCCACCTTCCTCTGCTATATGTAAGTCAGGGATAATAAGCTTTAAGATGTTTAAAAATAATGTAGCTTGGAGCTGCGCTAGAGATGGCTTCTACCTTTGTGCAATCAATACCTGGATTAAAAATCAGAGGAAGTATCCTTTAAGAAATGGAATAACATAACCGCAACTCCCTTGCTTTGGGAACTTCCCCAAACGTATAGCCTCTGCATTTATCATTTTGCTTGGTGATAAGAATCTGAGTTTAAGAATCATAAAAAAAAGAAGTAGCCTGTCCTTTTAACGTTGACACCAGCAACCATCTCTGCATCCACCGTTGAAATGATGTGAAATCTAAAAAATTAATCTAAAAATTAACCTAAAAAAAAAAACAACCCCAAACTCTAGAGCAAGCAAACAAATGTAACTGAGAAGAAAGGGGGGGAAGAATGAACGAAAAAAGCAACAATAAACCAGCTCAAAGCTTTTCATCCAGTTTTCAGGTTCGGTTTATGACAGCCACAAGAGGGCTCTCAAATCTTTCCAAATGCAAGGTAAGTGCTGAGAGATGTTTTCCTAGTAATTAATTTTCACAAATCAATATTACCTATTAATGTCCATTATAGAGACAAGCTTCTGACTTCTGACACTTTACGCTCAAGTTAAAGAGAGACTTTTCTTACAAAAATTCTAGGAGCCCTCAGTGATTTGTAAGTCAAAACCAAAAATGAGTTGCACCTGTGATTTCCTGCGTCTGCTCTAGCATGAAAATTCCCAACACTGCAAATTTCATCAAAGGTTAAAACTGAATTTGAAGCACTGTGTATATAATGGAATACATTGACCTCCAGTGGATTTTAAAGGCTATTCCGCCTCTTTTTGCCACATCCTGCATTCCCCAAACAGCCATGGACGCTGACACACCAAAGTTAAAATGCAGTGACCCTCTCCCAGGGCAGTGAGAAGTTTCTGCAGCCATTAGTTTTGGAGGTTTTCAACTCCCGCTGTGAGCTTGATGCCGTTGATGGTGTTTACAGCCTGCACCACAAAAGACACGTGGAAGACAGAAGGGATTTTAATTTCTGTTCAAGCTGAAAAGTAGGGCAGAATAGTATATAGCATAATAGATAATGCTGCACGTGGGAAGAATGGGAAGTTTCAGCAAATAAGGACAGACTGGAAACAGGGCTTTCTCAAAGGTCCAGCAGAAGACAGAAACCATCTGTCACCCCAACACAGGGAGATTGAACAGAATATCCCATCGGGTTAGTCAAAATATCAAAATCACCTGGTGCAAACTCAGAAAGCCGCTTTGACATGGGATGACTCTTCTGTGCCTTGTCGCTCAGTCGTGTCCGCCTCTGTGACTCCTCTGTCCACGACTCTTTGCTGATGGCCTTTGGTCTAATGGTAAAATGATCTTAAAGACCGGTAAGGATGGGTAGCAGTTCTATTGTCAGAGGGCAGGAGTGCTTCCCTGGCATTGTGGAGATGTGGTTTTTCTGGCCAGCCTGCAGTCCTGGACCTCGGTTGGCACCAGGAGGAGGGCTGAGGAACACGGTGGGCACCGGCTCGGGCCACCGTGGCTCTCCTGATCAGAGTGCCCACACCTCATGCTCGTGGGTTCACTCATCTCTGAAATTAAGTGTTATCATAGAGTAAATTCCTAGTTCAAGAAGGTTAGCGTTCTGCCTCTGACTTGAGCGCTCAAGAGAGGTGTTCTGGAGAAACAAAGTTCTGTCTTAGGAAATCTTACACTGCTTGGCATGTGCCCTCAATACAAGTGGAACCCAACCTTGGTATAAACTATGTGGATGTTTTTAGCTAATACTTTTTGGAGTTGGTGGTTCCCCAACTTTAATTTCCAGTTTGAAGAGCAGTAATCCCTCTTAATTTGCCTTAATCCTTCTCTTTTAGAATTCCAAAAAGTGCCTTCTAGGAAGCATGATGTATTTTTCAGATCTAATCCAGATTCCGTTTAAATCCTTCCTCTTTGACACTTTAAGAGTTCTTTTCGTGTTTTCCCACATTTATCCCATCTGCCGTGTATACTTTCCCTCATTGACGCAGCCTTGGAATATTGCCCTTTTTGGTGGTGCAAACCTTGTTAAAGCATTTCAGCCATGACCTCAGATTGACATCTAGTCTAGGGATTGTGTGCACAGACAACAGCCTTCAGCTGGTCCTGACTCAGAGTCCTGTCCTTCCAGAGCCGCAGGTAAGACATAGACAGACCCTATAAAGGAGGGGAAATCCCATCAATCAGGTAGAAACATCCAGATCCTTCACAGGTCGTAGGGCACTTTGGTTTTCGACAAAGCACATCAGTCAAGTTTAAGGATGTATCTTTGCAATACTTTTTGATCTCTGTGCTTCAAATAACTCAAGGTCATAAAGATAGGGAATTTCCCCCCCTCTAAGAGGAGGCCAAATATTACAGGCTACGTGTTTGTTTCCCCCCTAAAATTCATATGTTGAAACTCTAACCCCTAATGGATAGTACTAGGACATGAGTCCCAAAGGTGATTAAGTTTGGATGAGGTCATGAGGGCAGAGTCTCATGCTGGGATTAGTGTTTTCACAAGAAGAAAAAGAGACCAGATCTTACTCTCTCTGCCATGTGAGGAAACAAGAAGACAGTGGTCTGCAAACCAGGAAGAAGTTCCTCACCACACATGGAATCTGCTGGCATCCTGACCTTGAGCTTCCCAGACCCTAGACCTATGAGAAATACATTCCTGTTGTTTAGCCACCCAGTATGTGGTATCTTGTTGTAACACTGAAACTGATTATTAGAGCAAAGGTGGGTGTTCTAGAAAAAATAACGGAATTCTTTCTCCATCAGGCTTTTCCTCTCATAGAGCATCTGATTACAGTAGTATGTGACCACGCTAACACCAGATCTCTAAAGAAATTAAATGACTAAACAGTCCATTGCAATGAAATAGTTTGGGAGTGAGGCTTGGAGGACTTGCTTTTCTCAATTTAGATATCACTAGCCTAACTACCAGTTTTTACTAATCAACAGAAATCCCATCATTGATTCCTCACCAAAAAAAAAAAATAATGTTTTAGGTTGAATTGTTTCCTCAAAAGATGGTGAAATCTTAGCTCCCAGTACCTGTGACTGGGACTTCATTAGGAAATTGGATCTCTGTAGAGAATCAGGTAAAGATGAGGTCATTAGGGTGGGCTCTGATTCAATATAACTGGTGTCCTTATGTGTGTGCTAAGTTGCTTCAGTTGGGTCTGACTCAGCAATCTGATAGACTGTAGCCTGCCAGGCTCCTCTGTCTATGGGATTCTCCAGGCAAGAATACTGGAGTGGGTTGCCGTACTCTCCTCCAGGGGATCTTCCCCACCCAGGGATTGAATCCATGTCTCTAACATCTCCTGAATTGGCAGGCGAGTTCTTTACCACTAGCGCCACCTAGGAAGCCCCGATGCCCATATACAGAGAGGAAACTTGGACACAGAGATAGACCACTTTAAGAAGGAAGACAGTGTGAAGACCTAAGGAGAAGATGGCCATCGATAAGCCAAAGAATGTCTGAGGCTACCAAAAGCTAGGAAAGAGCCTGGGACAGATAGTCACTCCAAGCCTCGGAAGAACCAACCTTGCCTGCGCCTCGTCGTGGACTTCTAACCTCCGCAGCTGGGAGAGAATAAGTTTCCGTTATTTAAGCTTGTAGTGCTTTAACTACAGTCGGAAAACGAATGCAAGGGAGATTTTTATTGGAGAAGCAGGTGAACGGACATAATGGCAGAGGAACTCTCACTGCCTGCATTCATTAGAACTGGATTTATTTATACATATGAATGGAACATTAAGGATGATTAAACATGTGAGGAAAAAATGAGCAAACAGAATAACTGCCTAGAAGAAATCGGTAATTTAAGAAACAAGAATATTATTATGACTACCGAGAGAAGTGACTGCACCATTGTATAAGAGGCGGATAGGAGGAAACAAAGCACGAAAGATTTCTTAGAAATTAATTTATATGTTGGGCCTGAAAATAAGCAATAGTCAGAACAAACCTGCCAGATATGATAGGGAGGAGGAGGATGTGGGAAATAGGAGAAATTTAATTAGGACAAAAGAGATAGATTCTACAGATTTAATGCTCATCTAGAAAAGATTCCCAATAGAAAGTAAAGAAAAACAAGAAAGCACAGGGGAAAATAATAAAAGTAAAAACAGGATATCTCCTAAGCCTGAAAATACATAAATTTTCAAACTGAAAAGGCCTGTGGAATTCAAATGGTATAAATAAAATTTTAGAAGTCTAAATATAAAGATCCAGAAAGCTTCCAGAAAGGAAGGACCTAAAAAGAATTAAGATGGAATAAATAGCAAATTGCCAACAATTTTTAAATCAGAACTCCAAAGACTAAAAACATTGGGTCAGTGCCATTTAACTTCTGAGGGAAAATGATTTTAAATATTGAATTTTCTACCTAGTCAAATTATCAATTAAATGTAGAATAAAAAAAATACTCATATGCCCAGAAAATTTCACTCCTCTACACTTCCTGGAAAAAGAGAACTGTATTTGAGAAACTATCCCAACATAAGTAAAAGGGAACTCATGAAATAATGATGGACTCTAACATACTTATTTTAATGTCTTTAAAGGGAAGATTTACAATGATGACAATTCAGGCATCTCCAAGGTATATGAGGGGAAAGGGGTTCTCTTTCAACAAATACTAGGATTCTAGGATTGAATATTTTAGATAATAAATATGAAAGAGGCATAGAATTTTTCTCTCCACAGGATGAAAGAAAGGCAATTGAATTCTAAGAAAAACAAAAAGCTGAAAGAGAAAGTCACAACTATATGCAAAGCAAGCCAAAACAAGACATAATTTCAAGGACTAAATGGAATGGAATGTATGAGAGGAGAATCCACCTGACTTCAGTGGAGGTCGGAGGAATCTGTACATTTCCTTTTTTTTGTAAATCTGTTCACAATAGTGGATATTGTACACAGTCACATTAAGCATCTTGTTTACTGGTGTCTTAATTTTTCATTTTTAGAATCATCCTATAGAACAAGTCCAGAAGTCTATATTACATTGGAGGCTAGAGTGCAAATTTGAACTGTGGTGTTGTAGAAGACGCTTGAGAGTCCCTTGGACTGCAAGGAGACTCAACTAGTCTATCCAAAAGGAAATCAGTCCTGAATATTCTTTGGAAGGACTGATGCTGAAGCTGTAACTCCAGTACTCTGGCCACCTGATGCAAAGAACTGACTCACTGGAAAAGACTCTGATGCTGGGAAAGACTGAAGGTGGGAAGAGAAGGGGACAACAGAGGATGAGATGGTTGGATGGCATCATTGACTCGATGGACATGAGTTTGAGTAGACTCCTGGAGTTGGTGATGGACAGGGAGGCCTGGTGTGCTACAGTCCAGGGGGCTGCAAAAAATCGGACACTATTGAGCGACTGAACTGAACTGAACTGAGAGTGCAAACGTTCACAAAAGCCTTACAGGATGAAGGTGAGCCCAACAGATGCTAAGGGTGAAGTGGATTGATGGGGGTGAGAGGGAACAGAATGTGCCTAAATTTCCTCATTTTCCATAAGGAAGAGTCAAGACATCTCTGGGTGATGGAGAAATAAACAAAGCATTTGCTCCTTGAATGCAAGCACGCGCTGATCCCTGTGGAAGCAAGAGTAGGAGCGGCACGCTAAGCTGTGGTCGAGGTCTTCCCGACTGGACAGTGACAATACCCGTGACAGAGAAGATGGAATAGGTCCTTCTCGAGATGGAAAGCTGCAAGTTGATGCTTTTTGCTACCTTGGCCTTCAGTCCAAATTACATTATATGGGACAGACGTTCCTAAAGCTGAATGTAGAGTTCATACCATACCCCTTTTATCTATTTTTAACACTTTCTTTCCTAGTTTTGCTTTTATTCCCTTTTGTCAGATCCGAGAATGGCTGTGGGGCAGGTAAACCTGCATTGACACTACTATCTTCCTGGAAGAAAATTGCAAAAATTTATCTTGAGACTCAACTAGCCTCAGAAGCAAAGGATTTATAAATAGCTCCTCTGCCAGACCAGAAATAAGATAAGAGAGCTGGCAGAGCTGATCTCACAGGTACTGAGATCAGAGAAGAGGAACAGAAGGAATCAGGCCTCACCATCACCTGAATCCTAAGAAGCTGATAACCCTATATCAGATTCCTTCAGGCTCAAATCTGCAGGAGTCACTGACAACATAGAACCTTCCAGCAAACTCTAAGTCAGGTATCAAAGATACGTCTCCAGTGTCTAACACCAATGCCTACAGGGTGTGTGTGTGCGTGTTCAATTTTAAATACAAAGATCATTCATCATATTCAGAAAAAGAAAAGACACCATGATTGGTTAACAACTTTATAATGATCAGTGAAAGTTGCTCAGTTGTGTCTGACTCTTTGTGACCCCATGGATTGAAGCCCGCCAGGTTCCTCTGTGAATGGGATTCTCCAGGCAAGAATGCTCAAGTGGGGTGCCATTCCCTTCTCCAGGAGGTCTTCCCTATGATGATCAGAGCTTCAGCCAATTGTTGGAGTAATCAACATCTCAAAGCTTGAAGAATAAAATGGAATGGTTAGCAAACTAACCATTGTTATAGCAAAACCTGCCCCTCTGTGTAGCTCTTCATTGTCCCCATGTGCTAATGAGGAAGGAAAACAGAAGGTTATCTTAAGAGTCAACTTCAGAATTCTTTGCAGGAGAAGAACTGAGTTTGCTGAGTAACTCACCTACATTGGTGTGTGTATGTGTTTGTAGAGCAAAAGGTCCAGTGCTCAGCATGGAGGGGCTGGAATAAAGTGAGGACATGGATACTTTCGAGAAGAAGCTAATATGAATTTGGAGTGAAGGGAATTAAGAAGGAAAAAGAAGTTTCAAGAAAGAGGAAAACAATGTTAGGCCACGCATTACGATGGAGGCAGGAGGGGAAATATTAAGCAGCAGGCAGCTTCTGGAGACAGAGTGGTGGGAAGACTTGTAAAACAGAGATGACTGATTTTTTTTTAATTGGAGTATAACTGCTTTGCAATGCTGTGTTAGTTTCCGCTGTACAATAAAGTGAGTCAGCTATACGTATACATATATCCCCTCCCTCTTGGATATCTCTCCCACCCTCCCCATCCCACCCCTCTAGGTCATCACAGAGCACTAAGCTGAGCTCCGTGTGCTAGACAGCAGCTTTCCACTAGCTACCTATTTTACCCTCAGTAGTGTCTATATTCATTTTCATGCATTGGAGAAGGCAATGGCAACCCACTCCAGTGTTCTTGCCTGGAGAATCCCAGGGACGGGGGAGCCTGGTGGGCTGCCGTCTATGGGGTCACATAGAGTTGGACACGACTGAAGCGCCTTAGCAGCAGCAGCAGTGTATATATGACAATCCTAATCTCCCAATTTGTCCCACTCTCCTCTTCCCACCCTGGCTCCACATGTCCACTCTCTCTGTCTGTGTTTAAATTTATTTCTGTGATTCTGTCTTGGAAGTCCTCTTTGGCACCCCACACCATCAGTAGTCTGTTAATCTAACATCTTGCACTGGGAGGAGACTGAAGCCATCTAGGAAAAGAGGTTGAATTTTTGATCTGTGCCAGAGTTGAAATCTCATTGAATTCAGGCTGTCCGCAAAATGTGACCTTGAAAAGAAATGAATTCCTCACTGGGCACAGTAAATTGGGGAAGGATATCTGTGCTCCTGGCTGTCCCACAGATCCTGTTGCCAATTCTAAGACCCCAGCCCATCCAGTCAACCCCAGCCTCACCTCCCAAGTACATGCACTCTCTGGCCAAGACTCCTTCATTACCTGTCTGTTTTGAACATGTTCTTTCTGATCTAATAAAAACTGAATTTGTTACTGACTTGGGCTTGAGACCTATGTATTTCTGGTTCTTTCATACATCCATCTTGAATTTCAAGTCTCAATATTCTTTGTATTTTCAACAAGGCTTTCTTTTGGTGGTAAAAGACTAAATTACAAAGGTAGGCACAAACGGTTATTTATTACAGGTTTTCAAATTTCTGATTTGCTTTTAATGAGGTCTCTTGTGCTTGTGTTTTTATCCATTAATTCCTTCAACAGATACTTATAAGCCTACTATGTTGCTGTCCCTGTATGTCCTATTCTGTGAAGTAATCCCACCATTTTGTACACTCAATGTATTTGCTTCCCAGTATAGAAAAAGTTGAATAATATTGGCCTTTTCTTTGATATCCTTTTTACATATAGCTGCATTTTTTCCTATTTACATAAAGCTCAAGACACTTACTAAACGGTTTCCAAAGATTCTTTCACACTCCAGCCAAGTGGGAGAATAAGAATTGCTATTCTGATTCAAAGATGATTTAGGCAAAGGGCCCACATCGTATCAGAAGTAGAAAAGCTCTTTAAAAATAGGCCTATTCTCCTTGGTCTCTCTGCCAAAGCAGCACAGGGCAAGTCTCCTGACGGGGACGTATCACCTCCTAGCTTACACACTGAATGGGCATTTCTTCCACAGCCCCGAGGTCAATAACAAAAATGGCTTTTCATTTCTGCTGTTAGTTTTACATGAGAAAAAATGCTCATTTTACCTCGTTAACAACAAAAAAAAGATTCACCCCATCTAGGAGCCTGCTGCTCCTTCATATAGAACACTGTTTCCTTATCACTTGTCCTAAACAGACCCGAGGGAGTTGGGAGGTCAGTGGAGAATTTGGTTTCGGATGGCCCCTATTGCTAATACTTAGCATACTGTGCACAGTACAGAGGGCTATAATTAAGCTGCAGAAAAAGTTGAATTGTAATTTCTTCATTTTGAGTAACACAGGTCATAGAAAAATCACCTAAGCTCTTCAGTTATATATATATTTTTGCTGTTTTGTTTTGTGTCTCATGGTCAGGTTTTCACTGGTCGAAGGCAAAGCAGATTTTTTCACCCCAAGACGTACACCCAAGCTTTAAGTTGGGAGCAAATTTCCCAAACTCAGGGCAACTCAGGTTTTCCCCTCATTTCAGTTTAACCACTAATCCATATTTAACACTGCTCATTAGACAGGATTCAAACTTTGACACCACTTACTTGAAAAAATTATTTAACCTCTCTGAGCTCTATTTTGTGTGTGTGTGTCTAAATGGTGATAAAAATAGTACCAACCTCACAGGGTTTCCTGTGAGGATTTGGTGAGATACAGTAGGAAGAAACCTTAGCAGAGTCGACCACATGTTGTTGTTAAGTTGCTAAATAGTCTTTTGCAACCCCATGGAATGTAGCCTGCCAGCTTCTTCTGCCCATGGGATTTGTCAGGCCAGAATACTGGAGTGGGCTGCCATTTCCTTCCATGGGGGATATTCCTGACCCAGGAATCAGACCTGTGTTTCCTGTGTCGGCAGGCAGATTCTTTACTACTGAGCCACCAGGGAGGCTTCCATTAACCAGCTTACAAGTACTAAATAAAGATCAGCTGGGCTTCCCTGGTGGCTCAGAGGTCAAGAATCTGCCTGCAATGCAGGAGACGTGGATTCTGTCCTTGGGTCAGGAAGATGTCTTGGAGCGGGGCATGGCAACCCACTCCAGTATTCTTGCTGGGAAAATCCCATGGACAGAGGAGCCTGGAGGGCTACAGTCCACGGGGTCACAAAGAGTCCAACACGACTGAAGGAACGGAGCACCCACGCCAGATCAGCTACTCTCATCCTTCATAAAGTTTCATGATACAAATAGTAATAAATGATAATAACCCAACAAATACCTTTAACGGGGCACTTCCATTGTGCTTGGTAAGGAGAGGAGACCGGTTTGCTTCCTCTTTTCCTCTTTGTCTGTCTTCCTCACTGAAGGAGGAAGAAGGAATTTCTAATAATTTTGGATAGAGTCTAGAATGTGATGGAGTTTATTACTTTTATTTTGATAGGAAGAGCTACCAAATCTTCAAAGTGAGCCTCCATGGTGAGACCACCTTATACTTGCTTCTCTCATGTTAGGGAGCCAGGATTCCTCACTGGGTCCTCCGGGTCTATACCACATTTTCCAAATTAGCCTTGACTTGAATTCAGCCTTGCAGTGTATTGGGACACAGTCTCAGCTCTTAAGCAAGGGGAACTCTGATTCTATTTGACAGTGCTTCCTTAGTCAGGAACCTGAATGTGGCATTTTTGTGTGCTGGTCATAATACCATCATTTCAGTACTAAGATCCTACTCAAAATCCTTGCCCCCAGGCCCTGTGCCAAACTCCATGGAAGCACAACCTTACTTAAGCTCCATAATCCTTAGGGAGGAAGGTGTCATTATATTCCACTTTCAGAGGACCCAGCCAGGTCTAGAGAGATTACAACCCCTGTCCCAGAGAGAATAAGTCTTGGAGCCATCATGTAAATCCAGGTCTTTCCAGTTGCAAAGCTGGCATCTGTAAGTCTCATATAGCTCTGCTCTGAATGTGCAGGGAATTATAATAAGTTCAGAGATACCAAGATAATGAAAATGGTGCCTCTGTTCACAGAGTTTGTGGTAGAATCTAGAGGCACAGGGTCATACTGTGTCCCTCCAAGTGGCACCTGCAGATGCCCTGCACACAAGAAAGACCTGGGCTACTTCTTAGCCCCCTTGTCTTAGATATTAGGGGTGCTACGACAACAGCAACAACAACAAAACCTAAACAAATGAACCACAGCAACAACAAACCAATGACAGAAAATAACATCGACTTGGTGGCTTAAACAATCATTTATTTCTCACTCTTTTGGAGGCTGGGACACCCAAGAAAAAGGCACTGGCAGATCTGGTGTCCGGTGAGGACCCACTTCCTGGTTCCTAGAGGGCCACCTGCTTGCTGAGTCCAAACAAGGTAGAAGAAACGAGAGAGCTCTAATCCCATTCATGAATGCTCCACCTTTATGACCTGATCACCTCCCAAAGGCTTCACCTTTTAATTCCATCCCATTCAAGATTAAAAACTCTTCTTTGGTGGCTCAGACAGTAAAGCATCTGTCTACAGTGCGGGAGACCCAGGTTTGAGCCCTGGGTTGGGAAGATCCCCTGGAGAAGGAAATGGCAATCCACTCCAGGACTATTGCCTGGAAAATCCCATGGACAGAGGAGTGTGGTAGGCTACAGCCCATGGGGTCGCAAATAGTCGGAGACGACTGAGTGACCTTACTCACTTTACTCATTCAAGATTAGGAATTCAACAAAAGAATTTGGGAAGACTCAGATATTTAGTCTTCCCCTAGTCATGCTGAATCAGAATCCTTCTGAGGTGGGCATGAAAAAAGAAAGTGAAAGGGTTAGTTGCTCAGTCATGTCTGACTCTTTGTGACCCCATGGACTGTAGCCTGCCAGGCTCCTCTGTCCATGGGATTCTCCAGGCAAGAATACTGGAGTGGGTAGCCATTCCCTTCTCCAGGGGAGCTTCCCAACTCAGGGATCGAACTTGGGTGTCCTGCATTGGCAGGCAGATTCTTTATTGTCTGATCCACCAGGAAACCCTTTTACTTTTTCTTTTTGAGATGATTCTTAATTAAAAGTTGAAAACTAGTTTCAAGTTTAAAAGCTAAAAGACAAGACAGAATAAGATGCAACATATTCTCAGGAAATCCTCCTAAAACATTCATCCATAACAGTTTTCTTTTTGTCAAATATATCTAAAATCTTAGCTGGAATATTTTCCTAGGGTTGCTCGAATCCACCAAACATAATTCTTAGGAAGAATCATGTTAGCATTGGATTACAATAAAACTTTTTATTACTGGGCTTCACTTTAGGAAAAAGAGGACATTATTAAAGGGCTAACAAGAACCATTACTCAAATGTGATGAATGCAAAAGCAGAAGTCCAAGAGCTCTTGCCTTGATTCTAAAATATTAAGCTAGTAGCTCAAAAAGTTACAGGTGAATCTATAAATTCTCCCCAGATTAGCACATATTTTGTTTTGTTCTTTTTTGAAGGAGGGTAACGCCACCAATTTGTAAAACTTTTATCTTCTCACGTCTCATCTGCACTCTGCAGTAGTCTGACTGAGCTCCCTTCTTTAATTCCCATGGACTATTGCCTTCCTATGAATCATCAAATTAACTTCTCACATCTAGCTTCTATTCAAAACCAGTAATAGACTCCTGAAAGAAGTCCCGCTTCTTACTTTGACAGGCAAAATTCTCCGCAATCTGGGCTCCCTCTTTTTTTTTTTTTTTTGTAGAATCCACTTCTTTTCAAAATTAAGTTTTTTCAATGGGCTGACCTACTTAAGATTCTACATTCCCATATCTGTGCTTCCTCTTTTGCCTTTTTCTACTACAAGTGCTGAATCAGTAAGAATAGGCCTGGTTATCTGCAGTAACAAAACAGCCCCTGACTCTCAGTGGCTTAGAACAACAAAGGATTATTTTTTTGCTTAGGTCACATGTCTGTTATAAGCTGGCACAGGGGCTGGCCTCATCTTTCACACAACAGACTCAAAGGATGAAGTGGCCATTTTGGACATCGCTGATTGCCATATCAGAGAATGAAAACAGCTCGGTGAGACTCAGACAGGCAATTAAATGCTTTGACCTGGAAGTGACACATGTCACTTTCACTGTCCACTCAGTCATCAGAACTAGCCACATGACCTGACCCATTAGACTCAGAATGTGCAGTTCCACCAGTGACTCAAATGGGAAAAAATAGTGGTAAACAGCGTTCATGAAAGTACTGGTTCATATTCCACAGTACTAAAGGCTAAGTTCAAACCTCTGCTGCTTTTCACACAGAGCCCAGCTGGATGGCAGTGGTGTCTTTTTCCCTTCACTCCTGGAACTTTTACTTTCTGTTCCATTCATTTAGTGCTGTCATATTTAAATGTATTTTAAGTTATTATTTCAAGCATTTATGTCTTTTCTCCTCTGAGACCAGAAACCGTGTCATTTTGGAAATCATTCACCTGAGCTACCACAGTTAAGAGCACTTAATAGATGTTTAGCAGCTTGTCGAGGTATTGATTACCTTTCCAAATTACATTTAAAATACAGCTTGTATCACATTATACTCTGATTTTTGTGTGTTTAGTTGCTCAGTAGTGTCCACCAGGCTCCTCTGTCCACGGGATTTTTTTCAGGCAAGCATAATGGAATAGGTTGCCATTTTCTCTTCCAGGGGATCTTTCTGACCTAGGAATGGAACCCACGTCTCCATGTCTTCCGCATTGCCGGCAGATTCTTTACCTACTGAGCCATTGAGAAAGCCCATTAGAACTTTGAACTCTTTGTTTAATCAGTTTAATTTTTAGGATAATCATTTCAAATACTATTTCCTTAGTTGTTTTATCAAGCACTGATATTTTATCGAATACTTATTAAATATTCTAGCCCAAACTCATAGGATAGTGCCTGAAAAATAATAATAATAAAAATAATAATCACCCAACAAATATCTCATTGAATAATTCATTCTGTGTTCAAAATGATCTGATAAGAAACTATCTCCATTTTACAGGTAAAGAAATTGATGCAAGTTTAGGGAAGTCTGGCAGATAATGCAGGATAGTATTTTTATGTTGCAGGCAGATTCTTTACCATGTGAGCCACCCAGAGAAGCCCCCAGGATAGTATTCTTAAACAAAATAAAGTTTGTTTTTCAAACTGGGTTCTTGATGGAAATCCAGAGAAGCCAGCTTAGTTAACATGGGCAGAAAAGGAATTTTTACAGGCGGAGGGTTGAAGGGAGGAGGTAAAGGAGAGCCTGTACAGTTGATGAGCCAGTTAAAGAATCAGTTCAGAAAGGAAAAGCAGGATTTAAAGCAGCAAGACCCAGCTGCAGTCCCACAGCAGGAAGTCTGCTGAGGAAGCCAGCCCTGGTGCCCTTCCCACTGTCCCCTGGCTCCACTGCTGCTGGACTGGACACTCTGCTGTGACCCTCTGTCCATCTTCCACTCACCTTGGACCTGTGAGCCACATCCTCGAGAATGGAGGGCCTGGTACACGCCTGGTGCAACCTCTGTACATGTTTGTACTACAGATGCTCAATTAGGCAAGACAGGGTCCTGCCTTTCTCTCATCTTGGGAGAGATGATAAAAAGAGCAGAAAATGAACCAAAATGGCAAATTTCCAATACAGTTATGTGGGGTTAATTAGACCCATGAGCTGGCTTGTTATTCCTGACCACAAATCAAAAACCATGATCATCAGACTGCCATATACAACATACAGAACAAGCAAGTACTTACTGTAGAACACAGGGCACTATAGCCTGTATTTTGTAATAACATAATGGGAAAGAATCTGAAAAAGCATACGTACATATATACATACATACATACATACATACATACATATATATATATATATGAATCACTTTGCTGTAAACCTGAAACAAACACAACGTTGTAAATCAACAATAAGAAGAAACAGAAATCTATAATCAACCCTTGTATCAGACACGAGAGTGCAGAAAGTGTTTCCATATAAACAGTCCCTTAGGGGCGGGGAGAACTGCTGCTCTTGTTTCACGGTGGGAACACTGAGTCTTAGGGAGGTTGCCTGGCCAGAGCAACAGCACAATAAACCAGTGAAGGCAGAGCCTAAACTCCAGTCTTCCTCTATCTAGACACTGTGTCCATTTTACTACTTAAGTCTATGCTGCTGCTGCTAAGTCACTTTAGGCGTGGCCGACTCTGTGAGACCCCATAGATGGCAGCCCCCCAGGTGCCTCTGTCCCTGGGATTCTCCAGGCAAGAACACTGGGAGTGGGTTGCCATTTCCTTCTCCACTTAAGACTATACTTCAATCTATATTAGAATCTAGGCAAGATAAAACATTTATTTATAAAAGATCAAACCAAGCTTTCTTCAGTGAGAACACTACTCCCAACTTCTTTCATGTTAAGGGACATGTAGAAAATGATCATTATCATGCAACCGTCTGGGGCTTCCCTGGTGGCTCCCTGCTAAAGAATCCACCTGCCAATGCAGGAGATGTGGGTTCCATCCTGGGGTCAGGAAGAGCCCCTGGATGAAGAAATGGCAACCCACTCCAGTATTCTTGCCTGGAGAATCCCACGGACAGAGGAGCCTAGTGGGCTAAGTCCACGGGGTTGCAAAGAGTCAGACAGACCTGAAGGGACTGAGCATGCATGCATGTACACATGGGCCAAACTGAGTGGTCAGGGCAGAGAAGACAGATCCACACACACGAGGAGCTCAGATTTTCAGAGGAGTTGCAAAACGTAAACAGAAAATTACCATGCAGTGTGGTGTGGCCACAAGTCAAGGAATGCTGGCAGCCACCAGAAGCTGGAAGACGAAAGGAACAGATTGTGCCCTAAAATTTCTAATGGGAGCACAGCCCTGCCAACATCTTGATTTTGGCCTGTGCTTGTGTGCTAAGTCGCTTCAGTTGTATCCAACTCTTTGAGACCCTGCGGACTATAGCCCACCAGGCTCCTCTATCCATGGGAGTCTCCAGGCAAGAATACTGGAGTGGGTTGCCATTTCCTTCTCCAGGGGATCTTGCCAACACAGGGATTGTGCCCATGTCTCCAGGGACACTGATTTCAGACTTTTGGCCTCCATATCTGCCAGAGAATACATTTCCTTTGTTTTAAGCTACCAAGTATGTGGTAATTTGTTACATCTAATAGTGTTGTATTGTCAATTTTGGAGCCACGTTGCTCAGAATCCCTTCCTCTGTATGGCTTTAGGTTAGAATTCTCAAGCATGAAGATAGGGGTGTGGAGGCCTGGCAGCACCCCTTCACTCTGAAGTCATCACTAGGGAGAAGCTAAGATGTGCGCAGAGATGTGGTTCCCACAGGAATCCCTCGTACTTGCTTGGTACAAACTATATCTCAGTCTCAGCATCTGGCCCCGCTGACCTCCAGTGCCTACAGACCCACACTACACCCTGTCCCAGCAAGAGCCAACAAGCCATGAGCAGTCCAGAACCCTCCAGAGGCTTCTACAACACACACCTCCTGGCCCCATTATGCCAATAACTTGTCCGTGCCTTCAAGCCCTCCTTGCAAGCTTCAACTCTTGCATCTACACCAGTGCTAAGCAATGATGTTTCTTAGATTTAAACATTCTCCCTTTCAAAATGGTACAGATGAACTTATTTACAAAACAGAAATAGAGTAACAGACATAGGAAACAGACTTATGGTTACCAAAGGGGAAGAAGGGAAGGATAAACTGGGAGATAGGGATTGTCATAGACACATTACTATATACAAAATAGACTACTAATAAGAACCTAATGTATAGCACAGGGAATTCTACTCAGTGGTCTGTGGTGACCTAAATGGGAAGGAAATCTAAAATTGAGGGGATATATGTATACATAGGGATTCCCTGATGGCTCAGTGGATAAAGAATCTGCCTGCAATTCAGGAGACACTGGTTGGATCCCTGAGTTGGGAAGATCCCCTGGAGAAGGAAGTGGCAACCCACTCCAGTATTCTTGCCTGGAGAATCCCATGGACAGAGGAGCCTGGTGGGTTACAGCCCAAAGGGTAGCAAAGAGTCAGACATGACTGAGCAATCAAATACATGTATACATATAGCTGACTTACTTTGCAATATAGCAGAAACTAACACAATATAGTAAAGAAACTGCACACCAATAATTTTTTTAAAAAAGAAGACAAGTTCCAAATACAAGAAGTGATGGAAAGCAATAGAACAGATCATGTCCTCATCAAAAAGATGATGAAAGGAAATTAGGCACAATTTTAAATCAATATAGTTGGCATTTTGGTATAATAAATATATTCTCAACAATACAACCTGTCAAGGCTGAGAGAAGAAGTAAAAAAAAAAAAAAAAAACAGCTCTAAATAATCCACTACATAGTTTCAACATTGAGTCCATAATTAAATCCTTTCACAAAGTAAATCCCAGACATAGATTTCTTCACTGGTGAATTCTTTCATCTCTTAGGAAACAGAATACAACAATCTTACACAAAGTCTTCTAAAGGACACAAAAAGAGAGAAGAAATTTTCAACTCTTTATGAAATCAGAATAATCTATACTGAAAACAGCAACACCCTACTGAGAAAAATCAAAGATAACTTAAATATATGGAGTAATACACCATATTGTGGCTGAGTGAGTGATAGTCACTCAGTCGTGTCCAACTCTTTGCAGGACTAGCCCGCCAGGCTCCTTCGTCCATGGAATGTTCCAGGTAAGAATACTGCAGTGGGTTGCCATCTCCTTCTCCAATATTGTAGCTGATAGACTCAATATTATAAAGATTTCCACTCTTTCCAAATTAACTTACATATATATTATTCAATTCCAATCAAATTCCAATCAAATTCCACCAAATAATATGCATAGTATTCCACTGTTTCTCATTATGGTGTGTTTTAAAATAATCTATCAGTACTTTCCTTAATGTTCAATACTTTTCATAGTGCATTCTGATTTTTATTCATTTTTCCTTTCACTTTTAGATTCATTTTATATTTGGAATTTTGGAATCAGTCTCCCTCTATTTATGTATGGATATGTTTCTATAAATCAATAGAAAATAAAAATAACTTAAAAATAAAAGAGTGGACATATGTATATGTATAGCTGATTCACTTTGGTATACAGCAGAAACAACACAAAAGTTAAAATCAACTATATTTTATTAAATTTTTAAAAAAATTTTCCTTTTCAGATCCTTACTTTTCAGCTCCTCCCACAACTGCAGAAATTCTTATTCCTCAGTAAATTCCTTCAGGCACAGCGGCTGTGCTTCTCTCGATCTTGATTGATCTGTATGCTTGAGCTGAGCTAGGCCTTAGCCAAATGCATTTGGAAGGAGGGGAGATGTCAGCAAAGGTGCAGAACAATAGAGCCTGGGATGGCAGGGCGTGGCGATCCCATGTGCTTGTTGAGGAAAGAGGGAGTGGGCAAAGGGAGCTGACTCCCAGATTTCTGTCTTGGTGGGGGGCTGGTGTGTATTAGTTTCCCGGGGATGCTATAACAAGGTATCCCAAACTGAGAGACTTAAACAAAAGAAATTTATTGTCTCACAGTTTGGAAGCCAAAAGTTTGAGATCAAGGTATCAGCTGGTCACGCTCCCTCTTGAAGGTGCTGGGGAAGCATCTGTTCCTACCTTCTGGATGCATCACCTCTATTGATCTCTGCGTTCAGTGCATAAGGCATTTTCCCTTTGTGTGTGTGTGTGTGTGTGTGTGTGTGTGTGTGCACGCACGCGTGTGTGTGTGTGTGCTGTGTACTGTATGCTGAGTCGCTCAGTTGTGTCCAACTCTGCGACTCCATGGGCTACAGACCACCAGGCTCTTCTGTCCATGGGGGTTCTCCAGGCAAGAACACTGGAGTGGGTTACCATTTCCTCCTCTGGGGATCTCCCCAACTCAGGGATTGAACCCAGGTCTCCCGCATTGCAGACAGATTCTTTACCATCTGAGCCACCAAGGAAGCCCTCCCTGTGTGTGTGTATGTATGTGTATGTGTGTGTGTGTGTGTGTATGTGTGTGCACCCAGATTTCTCCTTTTTATAAGGACAGCAGTTATACTGATTTAGGAGCCGCCTCTGCTCCAGGATGACTTCATTTAAACTAATTACATCTGCAAAGAATCTAGTTCCAAGTAAGTCACATTCTGGGGCACTGGGAGTTAGGATTGCAATATATGGATTTTTAGGGGACAATTAAGGAATTTAGGAAGATACATGGGGGAAAACAGAGAGCTCACTTTGTGATGTAATTGTAATAATGGCCATCATCTTTTTAAGGGCTTGCTGTGTGTCAAGAATATTATTCATCTCTTCATGTGCTTCAGCTCACTGATTCTTTGTAAGTGATTCTTGGTGGTGGTGGTTTAATCACTAAGCTGTGTCTGACTCTTGCAACCCCATGGACTGCAGCCTGCCGGGGTTCTCTGTCCATGGGATTTCCCAGGCAAGAATACCAGAGTGGCTTGCCATTTTCTTCTCCAGAGTTCTTCCCGGCCCAGGGATTGAACCTGGTTCTCCTGCATTGTAGGCGAATTTCTTACCAATTGTATTGTAGGCAGATTCCTTACCAACTGAGCCACTATGGAAGCCCAAGTAATTCTTAACAGATGATTAAAATGAATATTTCTACTTTCCAGAGGGTTAGAAAAGAAGTCACAGAGAGGTTAAGTCAGTTGGACATGGTCACACAGCTAATTAGGAGCAGAGGTTGACTTTGGACCCAGATATTTCTGATGCAGAACCCTTGCTCTTAACCTTTATGACATTCCTTCTGCAGGGAAGTCCATGTAAGAGGGGGATCTAATTGGGTAGTTGTATCTGGTGAAGGAACAGATTTGGAAAATACTGGCTTAGAAAAAGCTTGGGCATTCTGGAATCTGTCCAAATCTATATACGAATCTCATCTGCGATTGAAGTGTCAACATTTAACCTGATTCATAGTTATTTTATCCTATGTGTACATCGATCCACTCGGTTAAGACTACACTTTACACTCTGATAACCAGGAAGACTGAAGGCATTGCAGGTGCTTGCCTGGCACTGGTTATTGTTTTAGGAAAGATTTCATAATATTTACTTTAATATGTTTTTTCTAAACTGAGATTGTGTGCCCATAACCTGACTGAATGCTAATGTTCTTTTAAATTTCAATTGAAATGCCATTTTTTTCAGGAAAATCTTCTCTCCCACAATAAAGCAGACACCTCTTAATGGTGCTCCCTGTTTGTGTACCATAAATCCATCAGATCATAGTTCTAATGGGCTTTACTTTAATCACTTATTTAGCCATCAGTATCTCGTAGTTGACTGTACACTCAGTGATGAGAGAGACGGGATCTATTTTGTTTCCATGACACTGCTAATATCTGGCACTTTGTTCTGGGCCTTAGAAACATTTCAAAGTTGTTTTATGTGGTGTGTATTGTTTCCATCCAAGGATGTTATCTGGGTGAATTTATAGTAACCTGTTTGCTTATGTGCCCTTGTTCATCTTCACCACATTTATAAGATGGAATCAATCCCACCTCTAGCTATGGGCTGGGTTGGAGGAGACCCAGGTTCAATCCCTGGGCCAGTAAGCTCTCTGGAGAAGAGAATGGCAAGTATTGCAGATGCCTACAATTCTAGGTATTTGCCAGGGAGCATAGTTTTAAAATTAAATTAAAAGCCATGAAATTAAAAGATGCTTGCTCCTTGGAAGAAAAGCTATGACCAACCTAGACAGCATATTAAAAAGCAAAGACATTACTTTTCCAAAAAAGGTCCATCTAGTCAAAGCTATGGTTTTTCCAATAGTCATGTATGGATATGAGAGTTGGACTATAAAGAAAGCTGAGCACCGAAAAATTAATTCTTTTGAACTGCGGTGTTGGAGAAGACTCTTGAGAGTCCCTTGGACTGCAAGGAGATCAAACCAGTCCATCCTAAAGAAAATCAGTCCTGAATATTCATTGGAAGGACTGATGCCGAAGATGAAACTCCAAAACTTTGGCCACCTGATGCAAAGAACTGACTCATTTGAAAAGACCCTGGTGCTGGGAAAGATTGAAGGCAGGAGGAGAAGGGAATGACAGAGGATGAGATGGTTGGATGGCATCACCAACTCAATGGACTTGAGTTTGAGCAAACTCTGGGAGTTGGTGATGGACAGGGAAGCCTGGTGTGCTGCCATCCATTGGGCCACAAAGAGTGGGACACGACTGAGTGATTGAACTGAACTGAACTGATAGTTTTAAAAGCTCTGAACCAGAATATGTGGAACATAGCTTTGGTGCTAGAACTATTCTTGTTTCTAGGTGCCCTAAAATATATCCTTGGATTAAGCAAAAGCACTGAAGCCCTGAATATCTAGAACAAAAGTGTATAGATTCTTACAGAATTTCAACAAACTTCAGTTGGATAAATGTAACACTGTAACAACTTGATAGTTTTTCTAATGCTATCAAATTCAGTTAGATTCACCAGGAGAAGATTGGGGCCTCCCTCATAGCTCAGTTGGTAAAGAATCTGCCTGCAATGCAGGAGACTCTGGTTTGATTCCTGGGTTGGGCAGATCAGCTGGAGAAGGGATAGGCTACCCACTCCAGTGTTCTTGGGCTTCCCTGGTGGCTCAGCTGGTAAAGAATCTGTCTGCAATGCAGGAGGCCTGGGTTCGATCCCTGGGTTGGGAAGATCCCCTGGAGAAGGGAAAGGCTACCCACTCCAGTATTCTGGCCTGGAGAATTCCATGGACTAGTCCATGGAGTCGCAAAGAGTTGGACGCGACTGAGCGACTCTCACTTTCACTTTCAGGAGAAGGTAGTTGAGGAAACTGGTCGCTCTAGTTCACTGCAACTTCCTGCCGATGATCCATGGAGCAGTATCAAGTTCCATATTCTACTTCTTCTGGATAATCCGTTTATTTTTATCATATCATCAGGAATTGGGTTCCTTACCAGAAAAATGAGGAGAATAACAGTATCCACCTCAGAGTGTTTGAAGTGAAGTGAAAGTTGCTCAGTCGTGTCTGACTCTTTGCGACCCCATGGATATGGAATTCTCCAGACCAGAATACTGGAGTGGGTAGCCTTTCCCTTCTCCAGGGGATCTTCCCAATCCAGGGATCGAACTAAGGTCTCCCTCATTGCAGGCTGATTCTTTACCAGCTGAGCCACCAGGGAAGCCCAAGAATACTGGAGTAGGTAGCCTATCCCTTCCTCAGGGGATCTTCCTGACCCAGGAATCAAACCAGGAGCTCCTGCATTGCAGGCTGATTCTTCACCAGCTGAGCTACTGTTTGGGACAAGATAAAATGGGGTAACACCAACAAAATGCTTACTTAGCCCAGTGCTGGGTGCATGTTAAGCAATTAGTAAGTATTGTCACCATCATCAAGGCCATCATCACCATCATCATGACACCTTCACTACCTTCTTGGCATTTTACGATTGGAAAGCACAAAGGAATGTTCCTGACTGTCTCAAGCAAGTGAAATTTACTTGATGGACAAAATAACCTTAAGTTCACCTTCATGCTTCCTAGTCTTACTTTTCCCTTGAGCCAATTTTTTCATTTACAAATTTCTAAGTGCATGTTTGTTCAAACTCTTAGCTGCTGGCTTACAATCTTTATGGAACAAACTGAGGCTTTAGTATTACAGACGCACACAGTTGTTTTCAAAGGGCAAAGACGGGCCACAGAGAGGTGAGATGGCTTGATGCAAAGTAGCAAAGGAGGAAGAATTTGAAATCTTAGCTTCAGGCGCTTTTTGTCTAGAAAGCCACTGAAGGCTTTCTTTGACTGAATGTCTACTCAATCCCTTCAAAGAGTTTGATGTGGTTTTTGCCACATTCCATGCTACTTATTGTTGAAATGAAAGCTTTCCTTCTTATTTGGCACCTTGAGGGAGGGAAGGACCCTGAGGGAACAGATCACAGTAGTTGGCAAGGAAGGAAGAAGGAAGTGTTCCTGGAGTGTTGTTTATTGCCTAGGTAACCTCAATATCAACTAGCGAACTGATATAAGCAGGGATTTTTATATTATTAATATTAATCCAGCCAGACACAGAGCCCTTGAGGATTTACAGCAACGTGCTTTTGATGAATGTAAGTTTATAAATAACATTTGTAAGCCCCAAGCCCTACCCTTCAATACATAAGGCATCGCCTGCTTCACGCTTGATACCACACAGCCTTGGGATCCACATAAAGGACACTGGGGGCTGCCACGTGCCCTGCGTTTGCTCTACCAGGATTGAGTCTTTTCTCTGTTCTGAGCACTTTAGCTGCATATCTTTCCTGCGTCCACCACCATCACTCCCATCTCTGGCTTTTTTGCTCATATTTTCTCCATTTGATTTTGGTAACTCGATTCCAAAGTATTGAGTTGGCCAATAAGTGTCATTCAGATTTTTCCATAAGATGCAATGGAAAAACCCAGATGAACATTTTGGCCAAATAATATTTGCCTTGGCACAGGGAACCAGAAACCCCTTGTGGAATGCTGACAAAAGCAATTCTGTCACTGCTCAGCCTTCATGTTTATAGGAGCACATCTTGGCCTTCAAGCTTAGCATCCCAGGTCCCCAGGATTTGTCAATAAGCATGTCCAGTGTCCTGCGGAGACAGAGGGAGAGATGGGTCCTCGATAGGCTTCCTTCAGATAAGCTGCAGCCTTTTGAAGGCAGGACCCACTTTGTTCCCACTATCTATAGGTTCTGCAGAGCTGGAATCTTATTAAAATGTCTTTTTTGGGGTACATTTTAAGCCATCTAGAGTTATAGTCCACATGACTTAATAAGTGCTTATTTAAGTAGATTATAAAACAGAAGCAAAATCACAATTTTCCACTCCTGTTGTCAATGACTCCAGATACTAGAATAAACACCCCTGTGACCGCTTCCCTCACCCCTCCCCTCACAAAACTTCTTGTCTACTCGCTCAGTACAGGATCTTAATATGTACACAAATAAATAAATTCTGTCAAGAGCTCAGATTTGAATATAGGCTCTATGCCAGAAAATACTGAGTTCCAGTCTTGGTTTTAACTCAGAGTCTCTTTTTGGTCTTTAGAAAGAAAAACAAACCAAAACACATTTCCTCATCAATTTGTGCCAAGTCACTCTCACCTGCCCCTCTGGGTACAGTGAGGATTAACGACTTCTATTTCCTAACAATACCCCAGTCCCTCCCTGGTAGTAAGTTAGGGATATGGGCCCATTAGCTGCAAATGTTGCTCCAGTGGCCTTAAAGGATTAATGTACCTCCCAAAGCCCTTAACTTACTGGGACAAATCTGGCTCAATGAGTTAATGGGCTAATTAGTTAATTGTCAACTCTGCAAAGATGCGAAGTATTGTTATTGTTGCACTTTATTAAATTCTTGAGGATTAACAAGTAGAGGGAGCAGATGTTGAGAGGATTTGAAAGAGGCTGGATGAGCGGGGCACACCACAAACCCTTGTCCAGCCTCTACTTGGGGAGAGAGCCGGTGACGCCATTAATGTGTCCTATGGGTATATGATCCAGAGGGGTTGGAAAGAGACTGGCATCCATTGTATACAAATCCTGTGGATATGAGAGTATCTCTCCTAAAGGGTAGCAGAATAATTGTCAGCTTCGATGCTATTGAGTGAGACAGAGATTATGTAGTGACATGTCAAATGAAGCAAGGTCTGATCTGCAGCATAACTGGATACATAGAATGGCGAGGTACTTTATACAGAGGCTTTATGGCGCCACTTGAAAATACGCTTTACTTCAGAGCCAAAGAAAAGAGCAAGGGGAAAGTATTTGAAAAGGTGACTCTTGCCTAGATGTCCATCAGCAGATGAATGGATAAGAAAGCTGTGGTACATATACACAATGGAGTATTACTCAGCCGTTAAAAAGAATTCATTTGAATCAGTTCTGATGAGATGGATGAAACTGGAGCCAATTATACAGAGTGAAGTAAGCCAGAAAGAAAAACACCAATACAGTATACTAACACATATATATGGAATTTAGGAAGATGGCAATGACGACCCTGTATGCAAGACAGGAAAAAAGACACAGATGTGTATAACGGACTTTTGGACTCAGAGGGAGAGGGAGAGGGTGGGATGATTTGGGAGAATGGGAATTCTAACTTGTATACTGTCATGTAAGAATTGAATCGCCAGTCCATGTCTGACGTAGGGTGCAGCTTGCTTGGGGCAGGTGCATGGGGATGACCCAGAGAGATGTTGTGGGGAGGGAGGTGGGAGGGGGGTCCATGTTTGGGAACGCATGTAAGAATTAAAGATTTTAAAATTTAAAAAAAAATTAAAAAAAAAATAAAAAAATAAAAAAAGGTGACTCTTGTATAAATAAGAATGAGGTGAGATCGGCACAGGGCAACTGAGTCACAGATACTATTAACAAAGGAAAGTCATTGGAAGATATTCAAATGGTTAGTTGTGATCAGAGATGATATAGCTCAGGCAACTTGTTTCTGAGGAGAAAACTTTAAAACTGCATGAGCCTCTGGATGATTTGGGAATGTGTTCAATCCCTCTGCATACCAGTTCATTTTGAAAAATTGGAAATCCTACACAGAACAGTCACAGAGCAAATGATGGATAATTAAGCATTCCTGGTACCACGGGAAGCATGTTTTATTTAAGGCTCTTGCCAACAACGTAGCTCATTAGGCTTTTGAAACAAAAGTAATGTACAAAGAACAATTGAAGAGTTGTTCTTAACAAAGTGAAGCTGTGTAGAAGGGGAAAAAGGCTTCAAAATGCAATCTACACAAACACCAATGTGCAATCACAGATACTGTGCCTGAAACATTCCTTGAGAGGCAGAGTCGCTTGTCCGTGCAATAGCCCTCTTTCATGATGCCCAAACCCTGATCTTTTCATTTACAATCCAATCTCCTTACTCATGAATCAGGCTTGGATGAGCCTAAGCCATTAGGGATGGTTCTGTTGCTGCCAGTTCTGTCACCAAGATTTGAGAAGATGTATACTGGTGCTTTTGAAAGTTTTCCTTCTTATCAAATTTCATAGGTAAAAACTATTTCCTTTTCTATCGCTGGATGGTGTTCTATGTTGGTGTGCTTCTGCAAGTACTTCAGCCATCTTGCAATTATAAGGAAAAACAGCCTTTAGATGAAACCAACAGAGACCAACAGCAAAACAAAGAGCTGGAAGGAGCTTAGATGCTTGAGGACACTTCTGAGCTTCTGATCTGACTGTGACTTAAGTAATGATAAGTTCACTGAGGTGATAAATTCCATTATTTCTTCCAGTTGACCTTTCTCTGTTGCCTACAGCCAAAGACATTATACAAATCTCAAAGCAATGGCCACCTCCTGACCCCAAATTCCTGTTTGCTCTAGAAATGCAACATGGCACATGTATAAAGAACACCAGCAACAGAGTCAGACACAGGAATCTGGATAATTCAGACTCTGCCAGGGACTGTATGAACTTGGATAAGCCACTTAAACTCTGAGCCTCAAGTTTCTGTTAATAAAGGGACAATAGCCACTATATTACCAGGCATGTGGAAAGATTCTGTAAAAGAAGGCATGCAAAGTGTACTCTGTAAATAGTAACCAAAATACAAACACACATACACTCTAAAGGCAACTCCAGCAGCTGTTTTCAAATAGGAAACAAATCAAGTGAGAAAATAAACACCATTCAAGCAGCAGGATAAATAAAACCAGAAAGGCATACGGCATCCTGGACAACATCTGAGTATAGGACTTAAAGCCTATTTTTTTTTACACTTCATGCAAGACAAAGTACAAAAATATTTCTATTTTCTTCTGATCTCTTAAGAACTTAGCATCTGAGGGGAGGATCCCTGAGGAACCCAGGATCTGAGAAGCAAGTACTTGATGTTTAAGGGCTTTGAGATTATCAGAGAAGGATCGCATAATGAGGCTGAGATGGAGAAGCCGGTGATGTAGGTAGGGCAAAAATAAAATAAAAAAATAAAATTGAATATACTGATGCAGAAGCCAAGAGAACAAAGTGTTCTTGAAAGATAGAGTGGACAACACCGTCAAATGCTGCTAAGAGGACCACGTATAGCAAGAATAGAGATGGGGACACAGGGATTTCCATGGAGGAAGATGATCAAAAGATGACTGGAGTGGGTTGAGCAGTAAATGAGGGTTAATAGACTGGAGACAATGAGTATACCTACCTTTCATATTCTACTAGGGCAGGATAATAAGAAACAGGGCAGTAACTGCAAGTTGCTGAAGGTGTTTCTTCCTTCCTTTCTTCCTTTTAAAATGAGAGATGCTAGGACGTGTCTGAATGTTGACGCAAATGATGCACCAAGGGAGAAAGTGACAGAGCAGAGAGGAGAGAGATGATCACAACAGTGAAGTTCTCGAGGGGACATAATGGTGAGAAATCTGGCCTTAGGTAGGAGCTGGGAAACTTTCTTCATTTAATAAGATGGGAGGTACAGTGTGTGCAGATGAATGCAGGCACTTAGGTGGGTTTGGAAAGACAAGTGGATTTCCATCTGTTGACTTCTATCTTGGACAACAGACAACACGATATAAAAAGTCAAGAGTTAAAAGGAATTTCCCAGAAACGGGAAAGTCTTACACATTCACCTTGTTGTGGATTTCAAAGTTTCGACCTTGGGTTAAAAGTTCAGAATTCTGAGAAAGAAGAACAGAATTTGCCTCTAACTAGAGACTACTCTAATGGTTCAGATGCTGAACTGCTTGGATGAAGGGCTCCTTTGGAGCAAGTAGAGGATAAATGCTTGGGACAGGTAGCCATGAATTTAATAGGAAAACGATTTCTCTGACTACTGTCCAATTGGTGGCAGACCAATGTAGTAGAAAGAAAACAATTTGGGGATCAGAAGAAATGAGGTGCACTCTCAGGGTTAAATCTGACACACATCAAATGTTATTGGGCCAGTATTTTATCTTCTCTTCACTTCAGTTTCTCTAACTACATACACAATTATTTTTATGATAATTTGCATTTAAATTATTATGCTAACGTATTTGATATGAGGCTTCACAGGTGGCTCAGTGGTAAAGAATTCACCTGCCAATGCAGGAGACATGGGTTCCATCCCTGAGTTGGGAAGATCCCTTGGAATAGGAAATGGCAACCTACTCTAGTGTTCTTGCCTGGAGAATTCCATGGACAGAGGAGCCTGGAGGGCTACAGTCCTTAGGGTCACAAAAAAGTTGGACACGACTTAGTGACTAAATAACAACATTTGACATGAAAATCAAATTATATGGGAATACTATGAAGAAGGACTTCCCTGGTGGCTCAGATGGTAAAGCGTCTGTCTACAATGCGGGAGACCCAGGTTTGAGCCCTGGGTTGGGAAGATCCCCTGGAAAAGGAAATGGCAATCCACTCCAGTACTATTGCCTGGAAAATCCCATGGACAGACAAGCCTGGTAGGCTACAGTCTATGGGGTGGCAAAGAGTCGGACACGACTGAGCAACTTAACTTCACTATGAAGAATGTCCCTAACAGCAATTGGGACTATTACTAATTGGGCACCTAGTATGATTCAATAATTCTAGACTCTACTTTTTCTCTGTATATTGTTATGGGCTAAATCATATATCCTCAGATTCATTTGTTAACAACCTATTGCCCAGTGTCTCAGAAGACGACTGCATTTGGACATAAAGTTTTTACAGAGGTGATTAAGTGTGTTAGAGTGAGCCCGAATTCAATCTGTCCAATGTGACTGGTGTTCTTATAAGAATGGAAAATTTGGAGACACGGAGATATGCCAGTGGTGCACACACACAGAGAAAAAATCATAAGGACACACTGAAAAGGTGGCCGTCTGCAAGCCAAGAAGAAGGGCCTCGGGAGAAACTAGCCTCCTGACACCTTGATCTTGAGCTTCCAGCCTCCACAACTGTGAGAAAATAAATTTTTGCTGTTTAAGCCACCTCGTCTGTGGTATTTTGTTATAGTAGCCCTAGGAATATACAGTATAGATAGATAGAAATATATGTATGTATAATACATACACATATATATATAATAATACATAGTATAGATAGAGATATACGTGTGTATAATCTCTCCTTACCTCTACAAAGTAAACATTATTATCCTCATTTTATTATAAGTGAAGACACTGAATATCCCATGTTAAACCATAATAGAAGAGAATATGGAAGAGACTGTTTATATATGTATAACTGAATCCCTTTGCTGTACAGCAGGAATTAACACACTGTAAATCAACTGTACATCAATAAAATAAATTAAGAAAATAAATGATGAGGCTTAGATTAAGGGACTTCCTCAAGGTCATATATGTCAGGTAATTTCTTACCAAGTGCATATCGACTATAGGATCCCTCTAAAAGGCAACTGTAAAAATGGAAGTCATAGGAACAGAAATTTAAAAAAAATAATAATTTATCTATTTCCTATAACCATACTGAGATCTCTAGCTTATATGCTATGATTTCATAGTTTTTTCCCCCCCGTCATTATTTTCAGAGGTCCAACACCACTGTCTCTCCAAGGTTTATTAGAATATTTAAACATCCTTCTTACTGTGCCTTTTATTGGCCCCTTGTTGCAGTTCTATCACTGAAACTCAATTAAGCAGATTGTTTATTCCCTCGGCCTTTGTTCGCATCTTGGCTGGATCACGCCAGGGGGTTGCAGCATGCCAGTTCTGCCATGAGGTCCTTAGATCAGAACTCTGAGTGGGACCCAAATTTTTGGGACAGCGCTGCCATCAGATTGCGCCTGTGTCAGAGCAACCTGGGACCTGTGGCTTTGTAAACATCTGTGCTGTCGGTTCTACCCTGCAGCGTTTTACTTCCTTTCAAAGTGGAGCTTCGAATCTCCCGGGGCCTCCACACCTGGGCACTGGGTGACATCCAGTGAAAGGGTCAGTGCATAGAATTAAAAGGCTTAGCCAACTGGATCTTGTGCTCAGACGATCCTTCCTTGGAGGGCCAACTCTCTCCCACGAATAAATGGATTTTTTAAAGCAGGAGGGCTGTGGGAGGTTGCAGATGCCTTCAGCCTATGGATTTGCATAGCTTCATGTCTGGTAAGTTGTATTCAGGGTCCTTAGGTTCATAAGTGAAAAAAAAAAAAAAAAGTGAAGTCGCTTAGTTGTGTCCAACTCTTTGCGACCCCATGGACACTAGGCTCCTCCGTCCATGGGATTTTCTAGGCAAGAGTACTGGAGTGGGTTGCCGTTTCCTTCTCCAGGGAACTTCCCAACCCAGGGATCAAACCCAGGTCTCCCACGTTGTAGACAGACGCCCTCCGTCTGAGGTTCATAAGGACACACCTTTAAAGGCACAGTGTTAAACAGATAGTGTATTCTGCATTATTCCCTGTTTCATGGTCCCCTGCTGAAGAAATAGTCATCCACTCATCTCCTCATACACAGACAAGCAATAACGCCATGAAAATAACAGAGAGACAAAAAGAGTCATAGCTAGTTTCCTGAGCAACTAATATATGACAGAATATTTTTTTTTCTGTTCTAACATATCTCAGTCTTATTTCTTATCATAACTTGGCGAGCTGCCAATTATTATTAATGCTTCTCTCTTATTATTTAGGAGACTAAAACTTGGCGAATTTAAGTAACATACCCAAGGCCTCATAATTATAAAGTGTCTGAAACTTTCTCCATCTCAAAAGCTCATGTCTTTTCACTCTATTAAGCTTTCCTCAGTCAATCATCACTGATACTTTCCAAATATGACTTTTTTTTACAAAGTTACTCTTCGAAAATTCATTAAGTTGAATGGTGTTTTCTTGCACCAACAGTCTGAGCCATTCTCCTGTTTTAGAAGCCTAGATATTCAGCGATCTTTTGAATTACTGGCTTATTGCCATATCATTCAAAAGAAATGACAGTGTGTTTCATTTAAAAAATTTCTTTTGCATCTGAGGTTTTGCCCAGATCTGTTTATTGCTGTCATCTGGAAAGGGAAAATACGACAAGGCTTGAGATGTTCAAATCTGAAGTTTCCCTTTATCCATTCAAATAAGGGCCAGCAACAAATCAAAAGGCAAGATTTCATGTTCAGTGATTGACTTAGATAGACGAAAGACTGAATAAATGCCAGATTGATTTAGATGGGTGACTGTTGCTTAAAATACGTGAATCTTGTTATTTCTGAAAGGTAACAGACTACAAACAGATCTTCTATCAATACTGATGGTGACATCAAGGATCATGATAATGGTAATTTGGGTTTGTGGTGCTTTTTCCTTTCCACCATCTCAAAGCTGTCAACAGATGTATCAAGGAAGCAAAGACCACAAATGGACATGGACAGGGAGCACCACTGGGCTGGACCACTATGCCTCATCTCCAACAAGCAACAGCCCCTCGAGGATATCCAGTTTCCTGCCATTTGATGGAGACTGCATAGGAGAATTCAGTTAGATGTTTGCTGCCCTGGGGATAAGGGTTAGGAAAATAGCTTTTCAATGAAAACAGGTCTCCCAACATAAAATCCTTCCCTTTAGATAGGATCCTCTTTGGGTTCTCTGAGGGCCAAGCTGAATGTAATTTTCAAAAAAGTCAGAAAGTTGAATGAGTAAAAGCATAATCTTTAAAAAAATTTTTAAGATATTTAAAATGTTAGCAACTTACAAATAGTTATATTTCTGTTGCATTCTTTTTGTTTGAAAAATATAAGGCCGATACAAATGAATGAAGAAGAGAAGCATCGAGTTTATACAATTCCAATAGCCGAGCAGTCAAGAGAATGAGACTGGGATTCAAAAAGACCAGCTTCAAATATTGCTTCTGCCACATGTCAGTTATATGGCTTTGGAGATTGTCCTCAACTCCTTTCATCTTTATTCTCTTCAACTATGTGATGGAAATAATGTTTTACTTATAGAGCTGTTGGAAGACTTAAGAGCATAATGAATATCAAGCATATTTCAAGTACCTGCCACAAAGACAACATTAAAAATAGTAGGTTTTAATATTAAAATTGATTATTAATATCATTACAGTATTGTGATGACAAGACTAGGAAATAATGTTATCAGTCAGTTAAAAATGGAGCTTTATAATATGCACTTCCAAAGCTAATAAAGTGGATGAAAAAGAGTGAAGGATTTGAGAGATAATAGAAGAACTTGGGCTGTGAGGACTTTGCTATAAATAGATTTTTGTTTTTTGGAGGGTGGGCTATTTGAAAAGAAACTAAACTGCACATTTTTCAAAACTAGGTTACTAAGGTGGAAATCACAGATGAAAATCAATATGCTTTGCCAAAAATATAAACAAGAAAATTCATCAACTGGAAGAAGCATTGTTACAATGTGCATGCTGCTTCCATCTGGAAGGAAAATGCCAGAAAGAAACTTCATATTCATGACTGACATATTTTCTTTGTATTGTCAGTCAGCTGGAACCAAGATATGCAGCTGGCTGGAAAGCCCATCTCTACTTCATGTTTCCTCTGATGACCTTATACATCAAATCAAGAATTGTGGGCTGAAACGACACTCTTCATCCTTGTTTATTTTTTTTCAGAGGATGGTACAGTGACCAAAATCTGCCACAACGTAGCCTGTTGCCTTTCTTCACCTTTCAAGTTCTCTTCAGAAATCAACATCAAGAATCCAAAAATAGTTGTCCACTTAATAAGCCCAAAAAATAAGCTGGAGGGAAAAAAACTTGGTCAAAAATCTTCCTTGCAGACAAAGTAATTTGTCAAATAGAAGATTCATTTTTGTTTTCAGAGCACTGAAGTTATGTAAACATAGCTTAAATACATTTTTGAGGGGGAACTTAACCATAAGTATTTAGAAAATCTAAATGTTAGAAAGATCTTCATTGTTAAAATATGTCTATATTTTATAGATTGTAAATTTCTGGCATCAAATCGAACCTTTCATTACACAGTTTCCTGGAACTATAATCTGCATGGAGTATTTATCAGAAAATTTTGCATAAAGTAAACATAACTCATTTAGCAAATTACAAGTTCGGGGCTATATGTTTTCACATTGAAGGAAGTGTCAAAAGTTTTACTGTTTAATCTGTCATCAGGGATTGGAACAAGCAGACTGGCGCATAAAGAATGACACTGAAGTGTCTGGTCTCCTCAGAAAAAGAATCACTGGCATCTTTCTGAGTGGAAGATGTCATAATTGCAAAATCAGTAGAAACACAAGTAGCCAGGTAAAGGCATACCTAAATCTTCCTTAAGAATCCTGCTTTTTCTTGGCATGTCATTGTATCCAGTCAATAAGAAAATATTTGGGTGATGATGAAAACCTAAAACAGAATGCATTCTTACCTTTAAACAATATTTTAGGTGGGAGGTAATAATATCCTTATTCCCTCCTCAGGGATTCCTTAAAACTAGCATACAAATCCCAGAGCACTGTAGTGGAAATAAATTCCTAGCACCCTGGCCTTCTGAGAATTGATTGCAGGTTTATATGCTGTTGCTTGCTCTATGGTATAGAGCAGACTGTCAAGATACCCGGATGGTGGAGCGTGGTTGCGCTGCTGTGGTCGGAGAGATTTAATTAGACATCAAATGTGCATTGTCTAATGACCGCTGTTTAAATTATCAAGAAACACACTGCAGTTCTCATGCCCACAGGCCGGAAGGATGCATGAGGTAAAAATCCAGTAAATTCTCTTTTGACATAATGGGATTCAGGGAAATACCATGTTACCGCTGGCAGGCTCATAGCTCACCAACTCTCCTTCGCTAACGTCTGGGCTCTTTTGCATCTCAGAGATGATGGCGGCTTCTCCTCGGTCTCCCAGCTACCATGTTTGCTTGCCATCACATGGAGCAATTTCGTACATTGGCTAATTTCACCCAGAATCATGGTTCTGGTTTATGGAAGCTTAGCTTCTGTGGCGAGCAACAGATACCCAGGAGTTTCCAGGGCAGCAGTGATAACTGATGCTGGAATGAGGCGGAGCACTTCCCCAATCAAAAATCAGCCCCCACTTCTACGCCCTGTCAGTCCTCACCATCCATGGAGAAGTGGTGATTAGAACCCTGCTGGGCGCAGCTGTACTTCTCCGTACAGCCTGTTGGAGGGGGTGGGTACCCAGAGGGCACCTCATTACCACAACTTTCAGGCTGCAAGGTAAAGAGTAATGTGAAATGAATCCTTTCAACTAAAGGTCAGGCGAGACACAAACTCACTTCCTTTGCAGATTAAGCAATGCCTTTCATTTCCCTCTATCCCTCTCATGCACAAGGCATGGACCACGCATGATGGGAGAGAGGCAACTCTTGGCCCTGGCCGCACACTGGTGTGGTGCCAGGAGGGAAGGAAAACTTGCTGATTACAGGAGGATTGATGACGGCAAGTGTTTTCCTGCCATAAACCACCCAGGCAGGTGTCTTTTAACTAAGATTAATAAACATATGTCATTGGCAAATCTCTCATTACAAGATGCGTGATAATGGAGAAGCAAAATTTTCAAGTCAAATTGCCAGGCTGCCACAGAGCAAAATCTCTCCAGATAAACAAAGCCATGCCAGCTTGGATAGGAAAAACTGCCCTTCCTGCACCTGGAATATTTTATGCCCAAGGTAAATAGTTCCCTTTCCTTCTGGAAACAGTGAACTTGGACCAGAGGTCTCTCTTCCCAGGCCAAAACATAGGTTATAAAATTTCCCCTCAACTGGCAGTCTGTGCTCATATGGACCAAAACAGCCTCCTGTCCTCTAAGTTAATGCCTGAATCCAAGTAAGGGACTATTTCAGAGACTGTCATCAAAATTGGAAATCAGGGGGCTGCAGAGATCAACGGTTTCACAGGGCAGCTACACAAAATGTGAAGATGATGGCGACAGATGTAGGAAGTGCTCCGTGGAACACCAGACAGGAACACACGTGGTCAATTCAGAATTTAGTTTCTCCCAGAATGTCAAAATGGGCCAGCGCTGTGAGCTCTCAGGGAGCCATCTGAGCCATAGCTTGTGTTTCAAATTCAGGGATCAAAGTGTATTTTCATTCTATAGCTCATGTGTGTAAATCTATCAGTGAACACTAGTTTGCTATGAAAATTTGGGCCAGCTCTCCTCACAGAGATAGTCAAGTGCTTAGGAAACAGAGTATCTAATCCCCTTGTCCACAAAAGATAATTTTTACTGCTCCCATTTCCTCGAATTTGTAGTGGAATGGCAATCTATTTTTCACTTTAGACTTAGGGGCTTCCGAGGTGGCTCAGTGGTAAAGAATATACCTGCCAATGCAAGAGACACAGGAGATATGGGTTTCATCCCTGGGTTGGAAAGATCCCTTGGAGGAGGAAATGGCAACCTTCCAATATTCTCGCCTGGGAAATCCCAGGGACAGAGGAGCCTAGCAGGCTTCAGTCCATGGAGTCACGGACCCGGACATGACTGACCTCACATGCAGGCAATGTATGTAATATATAATAGAACATGTTGGAACGGTACGTTCCAGGGAAAGTTCAGTTCAGTTCAGTCGCTCAGTCGTGTCCGACTCTTGGCGACCCCATGAATCGCAGCACGCCAGGCCTCCCTGTCCATCACCAACTCCCGGAGTTCACTCAGACTCATGTCCATCGAGTCCATGATGCCATCCAGCCATCTCATCCTCGGTCGTCCCCTTCTCCTCCTGCCCCCAATCCCTCCCAGCATCAGAGTCTTTTCCAATGAGTCAACTCTTCGCATGAGGTGGCCAAAGTACTGGAGTTTCAGCTTTAGCCTCATTCCTTCCAAAGAAATCCCAGGGCTGATCTCCCTCAGAATGGACTGGTTGGATCTCCTTGCAGTGCAAGGGACTCTGAAAAGTCTTCTCCAACACCACAGTTCAAATGCATCAATTCTTCGGCACTCAGCCTTCTTCACAGTCCAACTCTCACATCCATACATGACCACAGGAAAAACCATAGCCTTGACTAGACGGACCTTAGTCGGCAAAGTAATGTCTCTGCTTTTGAATATACTATCTAGGTTGGTCATAACTTTTCTTCCAAGGAGTAAGCGTCTTTTAATTTCATGGCTGCAGTCACCATCTGCAGTGATTTTGGAGCCCCCCAAAATAAAGTCTGACACTGTTTCCACTGTTTCCCCATCTATTTCCCATGGAGTGATGGGACCGGATGCCATGATCTTCGTTTTCTGAAGGTTGAGCTTTAAGCCAACTTTCTCCTCCCCTCTTTCACTTTCTTTTTTTAAATTTTTTTATTTTATTATTTTTTAATTTTTATCTTTACTTTATTTTGCTTTACAATACTGTATTGGTTTTGCCATACATCAGGAGGCTTTTTAGTTCCTCTTCACTTTCTGCCATAAGGGTGGTGTCATCTGCATATCTGAGGTTATTGATATTTCTCCCGGCAATCTTGATTCCACCTTGTGTTTCTTCCAGTCCAGCATTTCTCATGATGTACTCTGCATAGAAGTTAAATAAGCAGGGTGACAATATACAGCCTTGACGTACTCCTTTTCCTCTTTGGAACCAGTCTGTTGTTCCCTGTCCATTTCTAACTGTTGCTTCCTGACCTGCATACAGATTTCTCAAGAGGCAGGTCAGGTGGTCTGGTATTCCCATCTCTTTCAGAATTTTCCATAGTTTATTGTGATTCACACAGTCAAAGGCCTTGGCATAGTCAATAAAGCAGAAATAGATGTTTTTCTGGAACTCTCATGCTTTTTCCATGATCCAGCGGATGTTGGCAATTTGATCTGTGGTTCCTCTGCCTTTTCTAAAACCAGCTTGAACATCAGGAAGTTCACGGTTCACGTATTGCTGAAGCCTGGCTTGGAGAATTTTGAGCATGACTTTACTAGCATGTGAGATGAGTGCAATTGTGTGGTAGTTTGAGCATTCTTTGGCATTGCCTTTCTTTGGGATTGGAATGAAAACTGGCCTTTTCCAGTCCTGTGGCCACTGCTGAGTTTTGGCTTATTGAGTGCAGCACTTTCACAGCATCGTCTTTCAGGATTTGAAAGAGCTCAACTGGAATTCCATCACCTCCACTAGCTTTGTTCATAGTGATGCTTTCTAAGGCCACTTGAGTTCACATTCCAAGATGTCTGGGTCTAGATTAGTGATCACATCATCATGATTATCTGGGTTGTGAAGATCTTTTTTGTATAGTTCTTCTGTGTATTCTTGCCACATCTTCTTAATATCTTCTGCTTCTGTTAGGTCCAGACCATTTCTGTCCTTTATCGAGCCCATCTTTGCATGAAATGTTCCCTTGATATCTCTAATTTTCTTGAAGAGATCTCTAGTCTTTCCCATTCTGTTGTTTTCCTCTATTTCTTTGCATTGATCGCTGAAGAAGGCTTTCTTATCTCTTCTTGTTATTCTTTGGAACTCTGCATTCAGATGCTTATATCTTTCCTTTTCTCTTTGCTTTTTGCCTCTCTTCTTTTCACAGCTCTTTGTAAGGCCTCCCCAGACAGCCATTTTGCTTTTTTGCATTTCTTTTCCATGGGGATGGTCTTGATCCCTGTCTCCTGTACAATGTCATGAACCTCATTCCATAGTTCATCAGGCAGTCTATCTATCAGATCTAGGCCCTTAAATCTATTTCTCATTTCCACTGTATAATCATAAGGGATTTGATTTAGGTCATACCTGAATGGTCTAGCAGTTTTCCCTACTTTCTTCAATTTGAGCCTGAATTTGGTAATAAGGTGTTCATGATCTGAGCCACAGTCAGCTCCTGGTCTTGTTTTTATTGACTGTATAGAGCTTCTCCATCTTTGGCTGCAAAGAATATAATCAGTCTGATTTCGGTGTTGACCATCTGGTGATGTCCATGTGTAGAGTCTTCTCTTGTGTTGTTGGAAGAGGGTGTTTGCTCTGCATTTTCTTGGCAAAACTCTGTTAGTCTTTGCCCTGCTTCATTCCACATTCCAAGGCCAAATTTGCCTGTTACTCCAGGTGTTTCTTGACTTCCTACTTTAGCATTCCAGTCCAGGGAAAGTTAGATAACCATTTATCAGAATTTATTGACAGAATTTATTCATGAGATACCCAAAGTCACTCTGAATCAAGGTGGGGCACCAGAACCACCGTGGAGACAGCTAATGGGCTGTATTATAATGCATGGGATGGAGGATTGTGTGCTTTATTATATCCTCAAGAAATCCTGACACATCCCAGATTTGGTAGAAGATAAACTTACAGATTTAAGAAGTTCATAAATCCCAAACAAGACAAATTCAAAGAAGTCCATACCCAGATACATCATAATCAAATGGCTAAAAACTAATGGCAAAACAGGTGAAAGTGTTGTACTATATACAAAGGAAAGATGGATCAAATGACCAAGTTTCTCATCAGAAACCAAGGAAGCCAAAAGGCGGTGCAGTTTTTTGTTTTTTAATTTAACATTTAAAGAAAAGAACTACCAATGCAGTTTTCTGTATCAAGCAAAATTATGCTTCGGGAATAAAGGTGAGATAAAGACATTCTCAGAAGGAAAAAGAAGAGAATCCAGTAGCAACAGATCTACTCTAAAGAACAAAAGTCCTTCAAGAAAAAGAGAGATGATATCAGTGGGAAACTTGCAACTTCAGGAATGAAGAATGCAAAACAGAAATGGCAGATATCTGATTAATATAGTAGACTTTTTCTCATATTAGTCTTCAAATGTGAATGATGGTTGAAGGCAAAAATTGTCTGACTGGGACTTAAATATATAGAGATTACAACTAAAATGAAATGAATGATGAAGATGATAATATAGAAGGAGAAGGACTAAAGGACTGCTATAGTGGTAAAAATTTCCACATGCCACTAGAAGTGATAAAATAGTCATTATAACTAGACTACAAAAAGTGAAGCATGTATATTGTAATCTCCAGCCAAGTGCTAAGTGCTAATGCAAATAGAAATATTTTCGAATTCCATACACAAACTATATTGGAATTATAAAAAAATTCAAACAGTCTAGAAGAAGGCAAGAGAATGGGAAATAGAAGAATGTAAACCCAAGGGAAAAAACAAACAATTAAAACAGTAGACCTAAATCCGAGCATATCAATAATTACATCAAATGTAAACAGTCCACACAGCAATTAAAAGTAGAAGATTGTCAGAACAGCCAAAAGCAAAAGACTCAATTATATTCTGTCTAAAATGATCTACTTTAAATATTACTAGGGATAAAAAAGGAATTACAAAATGATCCCAGGGTCAATTCATTAAGCATATATAACAATCTTAAATGTATATGCACTGAACAATAGAACTTCAAAAATCATGAAGTAAAAACTGATAGAACTAAAAGGAAAAATGGACAAGCCACAATTAACCTCTTTTGAGTAAAACTGCACATCATCATCAATCCATGGATCTAAGTGACATTTAAAGAACACTCCAAAAAAAGTAGCAAAACTATATGTGAAAACTACAAAAGGCTGATGAAAGGAAACCAAGAACTAATAATTGACCTGATATACCATGTTCATAGATTAGATGACTCAAGGTAGCTAAGATACGAGTCCTCCTCAAATTGATCTATGCATTTAATATAATTTCAATCAAGATTCCAAGAGATTGTCTTATAGATATAGGCAAGCAGATTCTAATGGAAAGGCAAAATAGTATAACCAAAAAAATTTGGAAAAAATTAATGCTGCAGGAATCACACTACTTGATTTTAAGACTTACTGCTGCTGCTAAGTCGCTTCAGTCGTGTCCGACTCTGTGCGATCCCATAGACAGCAGCCCACCAGGCTCCCCCGTCCCTGGGATTCTCCAGGCTAGAACACTGGAGTGGGTTGCCATGTCCTTCTCCAGTGCATGAAAGTGAAAAGGGAAAGTGAAGTTGCTCAGTCGTGTCCGACCCTCAGAGACCCCATGGACTGCAGCCTTCCAGGCTCCTCCATCCATGGGATTTTCCAGAGAAGGAAATAGCAACCCACTCTAGTATTCTTGCCTGGAGAATCCCAGGGTCAGAGGAGCCTGGTGGGCTACTGTCCATGGGGTCACAAAGTGTCAGACACAACTGAGTGACTAACACTTTCACTTTCAAGTACACTAAATTGATTTTTGACAAAGCTGCAAAAGCATTTCAAAGGAGGAAGAATGTTTTCAACAAATGATGGCAGAGCAATTGGATATCCATAGGCATGAAAAGAATCTTGACCTCAATCTGATGAAAATTAAAAATGGATCATCAACCTAAATATAAATGTAAAGCTAGAAATCGTATAGGAGAAAACACAAACTTTCCTGATGTTGGGTTAGGCAAAGAGTTCTCAGATAAAACACCAAAAGCATAATCCATAAGAAAAAATTGGATAAATTGGACATCATCAAAATTGAAAAATGTTGACAGTGCTAACAATACTGCCAAGAGAAAGAACAGACAAGCCACAAGCTGGGAGAAAATATTTGCAAATTATGTGTCATAGAAAACTTGATTGCAAAATATACAAAGAACTCTTACAATATAATAATAAGACAAATAACTCCTTTTTAAAAATAGGCAAAAATATTTGAACAGACATTTCAGTGAAGAAGATATACAGGTGAAAATAAACATATGAAAAGATTCTCAACATTATTACCCATTAAGGAAATGCAAATTAAAACCAAACGTGATACCACTACATATAGTAGAATGGCTAAAACAAATTAGTGTAAGTGAATATGTATTGCCATGAATAAACAACAAAGCCAAGAGCTGGTAAAAATGGGGAACAACTAGTGATTCTCATACACTGTTGTGGAGAATGCAAACTGGTACAGTCACTCTGGGATACACCTTGGCAGTTTCTAAACATGCATTTTTCACTCTTGTGATAAGAATGATCTGACCCAGCCATCCTACTGCTGGGTATTTATGCCAGAGAAACGAAAATTTATCTTCATGAAAAAAACCGTGCTCAATGTCTATAGTTGCTCAATCTATAATTGTAAAAAAAGAAAAAAAAAATTGGAAACAACCCAATGCCATCAACAGGTGAAGAGATAAACTGTGTTGTAGTCAAACAATGGCGTAGTCCTCATAAACAACCCAGAACCATCAGTACATACAACAAACTGGCTGGCTCGCCATGAAGTTATGCTAATGAATAAAAAGTCCATCTCAAAAGGTTACATATTGTGTGATTCCGTTTATGACACTCTGGAAAGACAAAATCCCAGTGATGGAGACTAGATGAGTGGTTGAAGCAGGGGAGGATTTAAGCAAAAGTGAGCACCATGAGGACATTTTGGTTCTGTGCCCTGCTTGTAGAGATTGTTAACAAAAATCTGCACATAAGCTAAAACTCATTGCACATCTGAAAAAAGTTAATTTTACTGTATATAAATTTAAAAAATTCTCTTTTGATCATATGTTAAATGTTCCTGGTCATAATGTTCTCATGCAAAAGTGTGCATTCTATTGTGTTTTGCCTCTGTGTGTAACTCTCTATCTACGTACCCACCAATAGGAGATCCTTATAGTCTGTTGGAAGAAGCACATGCTTCAGGGGCAAATCTGAATTTAAATTCTTGCCTCCCAATTTTATCCATATATATTGAGCACCTACTATATGCCAGGTATGTATCAGTTTCTTGGAAATGAAGGATACAGAAAACAGAGGTTTAGACAGCAAGGAATTTACAATCTTGTTAGAGAAATGAACAGAAAGCAGACAAATACTAGAATGGGTAACTACAAATGATCATAGGCTGTGGTGAGTGCTATCCAGAAAATAAGCAGGGTGAGGAGCTAAAGCAGGATGAAGAGGGGTGGAGGGGACACTTGAGATTTGCAGGATGACAATGAACCGCTCATGCCAAGGACCAGGAGAGGAGGCATGGCTGTTACAGGGAAAAGCAAGAATAAAGGGGCAGAGGTAAGACAGGGCTGGTGCATTCTGGGAACAACAAAGATGCTGATGAGCTTGGAGTGTTGTGATAGGCAAAAAGGAAGAGATGAAGCAGTCACATCACAGAGGCCAGTAAGCCATGGCATACGGTCTGGTTGCTTTTACGGGCAATGGGAAGCCACTGGTTTTTCTTGTGTTCTGTTTTTAATTTATGCTTTAAAGCAAGGGAGTGACCATGATCTTGTTTATATTACAATGTGACCTTTGGAAAATTCTATTAACTTTGCCTCTCAGTCTCCACAGATGCCAAGTGGGAATAATCACACACTGAGCAAAATGTTTGTGAGAATTATATATATTGGTGTCTAGAACTGTGCATGGTATATCAGGTACTTAATAAAATTTTAGTTTATCTTCTTCCATTGTGTTTGTGTCCTTTTATTGCTTTTATGTTTGTGTGTGAACCTCTCCATTCTGTCTCTTTTTTTTCCTGCCATTCCATCTTTTACTTATTCTTTCTGACTTCCAGCACAAGCACAGGCAAAGCCTCTGGTTTCCGCTGTCACTGCACACTTGTGAGAGGGGACTGGGAGACAGGCAGCTCTGATTCTATTTGGTTGCACTGTATGAAACAGCTATTCAGTAGATTACAACTGATTAAATTAGGGTGAGCCAGTTTTACGTGATTCAGCTTCATAGCACACTTAAACGGGACCATCACTGTTCCGAATTGTTTCTTCATCTACTAGAAATTAGACAGTTTTTGAGACCCATTGCTGTCCTAAATTCTGCAATTCTATTCAGACCCATTTTCATCAAAGAAACACCTTTTCTCACTAGTATAAGTGAGTATCCTTCTCTCTGTCTCACTACCTGGTGACCAATAGCTTGCTGGATTCTCTTTACCGAGTCATGACCTTAATATACAAACAGCTTTCCCAAGCACTGCCTTCTATATTAGAAGCATTCAATCCTTGCTATCTTTTTACCAGGCAAACTTCACAGCTTCATTGCATGAAACGTCATTTCCATCACTTCCTTGAGGATGACCCTGATAAAAGGTACAGTGAAATTAGAAAATCAAGTCTAACAAATATAGTCAGTTGATAAAGTTCTAGTTTGCATGTTCAATTTGAGGCACCCAATTTATAATTCCTTGAGGAAGAAATGTAACATCTGTAAAATACATTTTGCACAATGCTTTTTAAGCTAATTTTTGTTTGAAATAGAAATCCATTCTCCACTGCTTTTTAAGCAAAGCCAAGTCATTTTATCTGTCTTCAGGCAAGAATGACATTATGACTCCTTACCTGAATAGGGTCCTACAACATTATGTGTGTGCATCATATTAGATTTCAGCATATGTCATTTTATCCAGCTCTCTGCCTTTCCCTTGACAAAAATAAACAGATAAAAACTTTAAAGTTACAAACCCTATGAGCTCATATCCTAAAGAGCAGATTTCCACTCCTTTCCTCTTCTCCTCTTCTTTGTTCCATCTGCTAACTCCCCTGTTTGAAGCACTGTCTTTCACCAGACTGGTCAGTTACATAGGTCATCTTAATTTCCGGAAGGGTTTTCATTCCCACTGGTAATCTTTCCCCAGATCCTCATGAAGAGATAAAGCAGATATTGATACAAATAAACATGCAACTTATTTATTTGTATCAAATCCCCTTTCTTCTCAGCAGGAAGTGAATTTCAGCCTCAGTCTCTAGTCTCCCAATAGTGATGAATCAAAAGGCTACAGCCGGAAGAACTTGAAAATATCAAGATGATGAAGAGAAGCCCTCAGGGTCTGGTTGTCCTCCACTCGCTCCTTCTACTGAGTCTTTCTTCGGGGTGTTGCCATTCAGCTCATTGGTAAATGTGAGGAAGCAGCATGGTGGGAGCTTCTGAAGATCAATGGTGCAGCAAATATGATGGTTTTAAGGCATCCTCTTCTCAACCCAATCAATAACAACTTTGATGCGATCTCTTGATGCAGAGTTCTTACATTGCTGCCAGGCTTCTTCTGATTACATGTCATGTTCCTCTTCAAGAGTTCCTACTGCAGAAAACTGTACTGCTCATCTCCCAGTAAAAGGGATTGGTTTATATTGTCTCAAATTGTCTGGCAAAACTTCTTTGGTTTCATCCTGACCGTAAGTTGAGGTACTGATACCTAAGACCCTGGAAGATTATCTTCCTTTCATAAGAAAGAAGAAATATCTTTACTTTTCTAATACCCCATAGTTATGTGGTGGTAGTGGAATTCACACTTTATTAGTAGAAAATATAAACTATTTTGAATTTCAAACTCAGAGACAGAAAAGGAGATAGGTGAGTGGGGAGGTGGTGGTGGGGGGAAATACCAGATTTTGCTACAGCCTGTGGGATGCTAAAATGTTGAATAAAAAATAAATTCAGCCAGCCTTCTTGATGTTTAGTTGGTAGGGTGTTAATGGGACAAGAAGTAAAGAAGGCAGAGTCATGACCCACTATGGCTACAAATCAGCCAAGCTCAAAGACCAGCTAAAGCTGCTGATGCCTAAGTAATGGTCCACACACAGCCTTTATGCACTGAGTGTAAGGGCTCATTCAATGCCGCGCCATATATGTTTTTATATTTTGGGGGCCGTGTCTGTTGAGTTCTGCCCCCAAGGCCACAGGTGCGAGTCCTGTACCAAGGCTACAGATGTGGAGCCCAGAACCAAGATTACCTCCGAAGGGGACTGAACTCCTTTGTAACTGTTGCCAAAAGCCCCATAATCATCACTAACAAACTTCCTGACTCCAAATTAGGCAAAGATGTCCATTCCAGTAATCACCCTATAGTGCCCTCACCAATAACCTAACACCAATGTTCTGGCAGGAATTTTGTCATGAGGCTATAAAAAATTGGCTAATAACGCATGAAAACTGTTGACTCTTCCTGGCCTGCTACGCCCATAACACCCACTTTATATCTGCTCTTTGCTCTTAACAAACTCATTTCTTTTTACAGTATTCTGTATCTGGAAATTCTTTTCCAACCTGCTCTCAGATTGCCTCAACAACATCCATGTTCTCCAGCTAAGACTCTTAATCCCTAAGACTCTGTTTCTCCAATAAGTAATATGCTCTATTTTGCCTTCCTTTGATCACATTGTTTGAAATAATTTACTGAAGTTATGAATTATTTCAGGTCTTATGAACTATTTTAGATTTGATGCCTTTGTCTGTTCTTATAGACCAGAATTTCTGGCCTCCTAGAGTTCATCTTTCTGCCGTATGTGCTTGCCCATTTCTTCTGTCCCTTCCTAACAGGGTCCCAGATATTCCAGCTTTAGTTATTTGGAAGGCTTTTCCTCTCTCTCTACCTAGAATGACTGATTTTAAGCTAATGTCAGACAAGTCTGTTTAAAGAAGCCTCCCAAATTTCAAAACTCCCTTTATGTTCACCATTTTAGAGCTGGCGGATGGCTACTTAGCACTCACGGTCACAAGTCTACGTGTAAGAAATGACACTAAAGCTGAACAGGAACAAAGAAAATTTATTTTATTTGGCAATGAGCTGATGTGTTCATGACAACCACTCTGGAGACTATGGAGAAAACTGGCAATCTTTAATCCTGGGATAATTGTACTGCCTTCAGTTTCCTAAATAATTCAATGGCTTTCTTGGCTTGACCATTAACATATATAACCTGTGGAAATTGGGGGCAGCAGCAGAGTTGGATGGGTAAATTGATTATATTCTCTGAAGAAAAGCCTCAGACTCTGGGAGAAAAGAGAGAGTAGCTGAGACAAGTGTGAAATTTCATAATCAATATGGATGCTAATACATCACAAAATATGCCTTATCATTTCTATGTATGTTCCTAACAGATTTCCAAGTTATCTACAACCATTGCTGTTTCACGTGAAAAGTTTATATTAAGGCTAAGGGGCTACTAGGCATGAGATAATTATTTGGGAACATTTATGAAAATAAGATTATTTTTTCAGGGTTTTAGCTTGTGATTTTTCCTTCAAGGTTTGACAACTAACTAATAATAATACCAATAAACACCAACAATAACATGTTTGTCATTTCACTGTAATAGCTAAGTAGAAGCAATTTTAGCTAAACATGAGCATCCCTTGCAAACAAGATTTGGATTCACAAGAAATGAAAAAAGGGCTTACGTTTTCCCTAATAATGGAAAAGAGATTATTCTTGAGGCCCAAAGACAGCATAAGTTGTTTTGAATTGGGCTTCATCTCATTATTGATATATTTTCATTTGCTGAACTGCAACAGAGTTATGATCTGCCCTGGTTTCCTGTTGAGAGTTTTATCTTCCCATTTTTATAGTACATGCTTTTTCAAAAGAGTAAACTTCCAGAGCAATTTATTTAAGAAGATACAGCTACTGAATATCAAGATCACTAAGAAACTGCCATGAATACACCACAGCATTTCCTGAGAACAAAGCTTTGTCCTTGGCTCTTCCCACCTCTGATAGCATTTTGAAAAAAAAATTGGCTTCAGGAGGCTATGTAGAGTTGGGCAGGTTGTTCACTGAACAAGGGCATCTAGCCAAGGGGTAAGTGGACTGAAATTTGGCCCACACTCTCCTTGTTCAGCCGTGTGCCTTGGCACTGGGCTGCCTCCACCTGGAGGAAGGAGGGCCTTTTACTAATTTTCACAGAGGCATTTACATGCTAGTAGAGGTCCTTATTTAAGCCTGGCAGCTGACACTGAATATGAAAACTCAAAATGTTAAGATTAATTTTTGCTTCATAAAGGCCAAAAGGAAGAGACTGTCTCCATAAGCAAGATTCAGGAATTGGAGACAGGGAAGGAAGAATTCCTCAAAGTCAGAAAGACAGTTTTCTGCCTCTGGATAAGTCAAAATTAACTCCTTCTAGCTCAGTTTCATTATCCATCAATTAGGTGTAATAATGTATATGTAGCAAGGTGAGGGCTTCCCAGGTGGCTGAGCGGTAAAGAACCTGCCCACCAATGCAGGACACTCAAGTTCGCTCTCTGGGTTGGGAAGATCCCCTGAAGAAGGAAATGACAACTCATTCCAGTATTCTTGCCTGAAAATCCCCATGGACAGAAGAGCCTGGAGGGCTACAGTCCATGGGATTGCAAAGAGTTGGACACAACTGAGTCACTAACAAACAAAAATAATGAGGTAAAGTGTACCATATAGCTTGAATTGGTCCTGCACATGGTGTCTCTGGATATACAAACCATTTTCATGCCATGTTCAGTCCTGTCTGACTCTTTGTAACCCTATCGACTGAAACCCACTAGGTATGTGTCAAGGAAGATGCTTAATAAATACTGTTTTATTTCCTCATATCTGTGCCCTGAGGACAAGAAATAGTTAACTTTAGTATATCTCCCTATATAATGCTTATTATAAACATTTTGGAGAAGGAAATGGCAACCCACTCCAGTATTCTTGCCTGGAGAATCCCATGGACAGAGGAGCCTGGTGGGCTACAGTCCACTGGGTCGCAAAGAGTCGGACACGACTGAGCGACTTCACTTCACTCACTATAAACATATTTATAATACAATATTCTGAGTATTTGATGACCACTGCCCAATGACCACATGGCTTTTTTGTTCTCGTGTCCATTTGCTTGCTCTGTCCAACATAACATTGCTCTTTTTGTTTCTCTTTAACTGGATGTGCTTAAGAGCATAGAGGAATGCTGGAGTTGACCATCCGTGTTCCTGTTGAAATTAGGTATATCACAAATCTTTTGGCTTCCCTGGTGGCTCAGATGGTAAAGACTCTGCCTGTCATGTAGGAGACATGGGTTTGATCCCTGGGTCGGGAAGATTCCCCAGAGCAAGACATGGCAACCCACTCCAGTGTTCTTGCTTGGAGAACTCCATGAACAGAGAAGCCCAGTGGGCTACAGTCCATGGGGTCACAAAGAGTCAGACATGATTGAGCAGCTAACACTTTATCTCTGGAAGGTGAATCTCCAAATTGGGGATTGGGAGGAGGCCAGCAGCACCTGGTAGTCTCAGTAGCCTCAATTCTGACAGTCTTGCCGAGTTTCACTTCCCCCTTGTGTCTCCCCCACCTTGGTTAGTATGAGCTGCACCAACATCTTGGCCGCCAGGTATGTGCTACTGTCCATATAAAATGATGGCCTATGCATGAAGCCAAATATCTTCCCTTGTTATTCCTTGGCAAAGCTGGAACACAATGGAATTTAAAAAAAAAAAGGCTTCATGAAATATGAAAGGAAAACTGAAATACAACAAAGAAAGAATAAGAAGTGCAAACTCAGTCATGAGGTCATGATTCTATCACACACATAGAATTGTAATATTTCAAAGCTAGTATTTCACTGTCACTATCCACTGCTCATCCCCGTTAGAATTAGACATGATGGGAAGATGGTCTCCTTGAAAAACACTGTATATATTTAGTACTTCCTGGTAGTCTTGCCTCAAGTTGATGCCTAATCTGTTGAGGGATTTTTTTTTCCATCAGGATGTGATTATGAATATCAAAATTAGCCATGCCAAGATCTTCTCTAACTGTCTGGGAGAGAATGGAACACCTGCTGTGTAACAGGAAAAAAGCTGCCAAAATCTTGGAAGGCTTGGCAGCTTGGTAGAGGAAACAATGAACATTTGTTTACTGCAACTTTCCTGAAATGTACATATGTTCTCTCAACTCGGGACTGGAATGATTAGGCTTCTCCTCCCTTAACCCCTCAGCCATTTGTGACCTGCTTATATTGTAGTTCTATGAATAGTTGTGCAATTACATCATTAGAATGCTTCCTGAATTCTTGCAAAAGATGACTCTTGCTTTCGGTATATCATCAATTTTGCTGATCCAACAAGAGTCATTCTGCCAATGGATTAACCATCTACTATAGCACCACCCTCCTTTCAGAGACGATAACTGATGAGACATGTGTAACCTCATCAAGACTACTTTCGATAGGGCATCCTAAACACCCCAAAAGCCCAACACCCCAACACCCCAAAAGGATGACCACAGATCTTAGATCCCAATTCAAACTTGATAAACGTGAGTAATGTTTTTAACTCTTTTGTTGACTTCTGATAATTACTACCCAATAATTAACCAATCCATAATTTAATACCAATCTATTGAGTACTCATTGTGCCATAAAATCTACTATTTTTTCCCTAACATCTCCTTCTATTTCATCATCCTCCCTCAAGAAAATCAAGTATTTTTTGTTTTGCACCATAGTTTTCAATATATTGCAGTAAGCACATTTTTGCCTTACAAAACCACTATTCATGTGATATGTATAATATTCAATTAAGAATAACTTGGCTCTATAAGGCAGGCATGTAAGTTAAACATGAAGGTGTTAGGCCTCACTTATATTTGCCTAAGTTTCCAGTCATTTAAAGGGTGAGAACATATCAGCATTAAAATTACACTCAAGAGAAACTATTGAAGAATTGCTAAATGGCAAAAACCGCAAACAGGATCCATTTTCAATTCAGTTCATCCACGGGAACTCCAGTCTGGCATCTACAAATAACGTAACTGCATTGGGCAAGGAAGCCAATATTTAGAGCCAATAGCTGTGTGCACACAAAGTTCTGGACAATTTATTATTCTGTACAGTAAACGGCCGGCCCATAATTCACAGGCTGAGAGTTAATGAGAATATCTGTCCCTAATACCCATAAGAAAGATAAGGGCTGGTATAATGCGGTTTATCCAGGACTTCTGAGCCTTTCAAGGGCAAGAATGAAAGCCTCTGACAGCAAAATGCAACAAGAAATATTGTACTGACCTACAGGCTTCCTGTTCTCCCATCAAAACAATCCTTGTGTACATGCATTAAGGAGCCATTCATTCTGAATAACTGTTCCCAAATAACTAGATCCTTTTCAATCGCTGGTATAATTAACTTAATGATATAATTGTGTGGCTCCCAAAAGAAAGGGGTAGAGAAGTGATAGTAATTTATTTCTTCCTCATAACTCAGCTGACAAAACTAGAATATATATATATTGTATATTTTAAAAACTATATGTAAGCACATATATTCCATATATATTCCAGTCTAATATATATTTTATTCAAGACTATATCTATCTAACTATTTATCTATCTATATGGGGATAGCAGTGAGAAACAAATTAAATAGGGAGAAAGTTCCACGGATGACTAATTGTTTATCAGTCTAAGTGTTTTTATTACAAACCTTTAGAAAGTAAATATATGCCTGCGGTTTCATCAGAGTGGTAATAAATATTAATAATGACCAAGTGACGAGAAGTTTTAAATGGCCCTTCTAAAGCAATGTGTCAGCAATGCTGTGTTCTGATGAAACACAGAATGAATGTCTGCATTAATGGTTTCTCCTCTGTTTGGGGTTTTAAAGTCAGGGATGTGCTCAACGGTCTGTCCTAATGTCCCTCTAACTCTCTCTGCTATTTCCTCGAAGGTAGTTGAAATGTCTTGTAAAGAAGATGTGTTGCCAGTCTATCCTGAAATGAACCTACCAAATCCTCTGCCTTAAATAAAAGCAGATTGTGTGTGTGTGTGTGTGTTGCTTTAGGTACCTAACACTAAAAGGTTCTCAGTGTGGGCCCTTTGGCCTGGAGCAGTGCTCCCCGAAATGGTTCATGGGCCAGCATGAACGTCAGAATTTGTTCAATCTGAAAATTCTCAGGCCCCTCCCATGGCCAACCTACTACATTTCTGGAGCAGAGCCCAGGAATCTGTATTTACAAGCTCTGCAGGTGATGCATTTGCTCACTAGAGTTTCTGAAGTATCGATCTAGAATTTTCCTGCACTGTGAATAAAGAGGGTATAAACAAGCAGAGATCAGCAACTAAATAATGGGCTTGCTGGCATTTTAGATTTTGTATAAATGGCCCATTGGATCAATGGCATTGCTTGTACACTGACTGAAGAGTTTGGATATTGCTTTTTATGAAAGGCATGTTTATGGGATGCCAAAAAGTGGTATTGAGAATCTTTTTTCCCATCTGCATGGTGCATGGCAGGAAAGAATCTTTTCTCAATTGAATCCTACTTCAGTCAGAATACAAGAAATAGAGTTTGAGTATTCATGTTAAAATTCTAGCCCCTCAAACAAATGTGTCAGAGGAGAAATGAAGGAAAAGCTAGAGAAGGACGCAAAATGGACATAGCCGGAGTTTGTGATCATTTGCTCAGAAAGGCTTATGTGTATGCACTTAAATGTTGTGCCTGCAGCTGGTCCACCCCAAATCACTGTTGTCAGTTACTTTGCTACATGGTCAACTAGCGGAAGGAGTAATGCTAAGCAGCTCCCTCTGGCATAGACAGTGTTCAGATCCTTTTCCCTTTAATCTGCTTCCTGTAAAGCAGTTAAGAGTGGTGCCTATAAGCTGAGCCAGTGTGACCTACCTTCCAAGCATAAGCAAGGTAAACAAAGAGAGGAGGAAGTTGCCACTAGTGATTGGAAAAATAATGAAAGCATTCTTCTTCTAGGCCTTCGGAAAGAAAGTGAGTCCCTGAGACTTTACTGGGTCTGCCCGAATGAGAAGTGAAAAAAGAAAAGAAGGTATAAGAAGACCTCAAGGATGTTTTCCTTTCCACTCCCTAGCTTCATTCCTTTTCTTTTTTTAATTGATTGTTATCGGAGTATAGTTGCTCTACAATGCTGTGTTAGTTTCTGCTGTATAGCAAAGTGGATCAGCTATACCCATGCATATATCCACTCATTTGGATTTCCTTCCCATTTAGGTCTTCACAGAGCATGGAGGAGAGTTCCCAGAGATATACAGTAGGTTCTCATTAGTTATCTATTTTGTACATAGTATCAATAGTGTACATATGTCATTCCCAACCCCCCAATTCATCCCAGCGCCCTCCCATCCCCCACCTTGGTGTCTATACATTGTTCTCTATGTCTGTGTCTCTATCTTTCTTTTGCAGATAAGATTCTTCTTAGCTAGAATGAGAAAACAAAGCTACTATGGCTTCCAATGAGAGCAGAAGATTTGGAAGTTAACCTGATTTTAATATTAGCTCCTTCCAGGGAAACAAAGCGTGCCAGATCCTCAGCCAGGCCACGGTGATGAGTATCTCATTCAATAAAGTTGTGTTGATGCTTCATTTTTTTTCACTTTTAATCCAGGGCATACCCAATTTTTTGAACACTTAATAATTAATTTCTAGGCTGATTGAGATTTGGGCAATATGTGAATCTCACTGGCTTCATGCCTTGGCCTGCATTCCTCAATTCCCAGACTAATTTCTTCATTCTGATCTATTTCGCATTGCTTCAGGCACAATTTATCACCAAATACCATCCAGACCTCCCAAGAGCAGAAATTTCGTCAGAATCCTACCTGCCATGACATGAATACACCCAGTTATTTCAGGGCTTAAATTCAAGAGTTTCTTAAACAAACGAAAGCAGCGTACAAGACAAGTAACAGGCCACATAGAGAGGCAACACATTCACAGTTTTTGCACCAACACCTCCATTTCCTCCCAAAGTTATAATTTCTCAGTATCACAACAGATTGAGACCTAGCTGACCTTCATCTTCCCAAACCTTAGGGGTGGGGTGCAAGCGTGCTAGTGTACACTTATATGCACACGTGTCAGTGTGTACATATATGCATGTGTGTTAGTGTATACAAATGCACACGTATGTGTGTGCTCATCATAGTACATCACATATAGGAGGTATTTGGTAAATGTTGTTGAAGAAATCGGAGAAGGCGATGGCACCCCACTACAGTACTCTTGCCTGGAAAATCCCACGGGTGGAGGAGCCTGGTAGGCTGCAGTCCATGGGGTCGCAAAGAGTCGGACACAACTGAGCGACTTCACTTTCACTTTTCACTTGCATGCAGTGGAGAAGGAAATGGCAACCCACTCCAGTGTTCTTGCCTGGAGAATCCCAGGGACGGGGGAGCCTGGTGGGCTGCTGTCTATGGAGTCGCACAGGGTCGGACACGACTGAAGCGACACAGCAGTTAGCAGTTGAACAGATAACTGAAAATAATTATTAAACACTTGCCATATAACTAGCACTGTACTGTAGCTACAAAACAAAAAGGCCACAGAGAGGATTTTTATGTGCATTTGAGGATTCCAGGCATGATGGATTCACTGTAGTCTCATAATTAATGGTCATTTATTAACTATAATGTGGGAAAGAATGTATTCAGAGAGTTCAATGAATATGCTGCTAAAAAATAGCAGGTAATACTTGCACTCTGCACAGAAATACACTAAAATAAAAAATACACTAAATAAATAAAATAAAAAATTACACTAAAGTCCCCTTCTCCAGGGTGTCTTCCCAACCCAGGGATAGAATCTAGGTTTCCTGCATTGCAGGCTGATTCTTTACCATCTGAGACACCAGGGAAGTTCCCAATAAAAATACACTAAAGTTACAAACACTTGAGACACTCAGAGACTGGCTCAATTCAAAAGTAAGAGATCCCTTATACAACATTGTATCTAGAATGGACAATATGGCGTTGTACATTTAATTTGCTAAGAGAGTAGATCTCATGTTAAGTGTCCTTACCATAATAAACAAATATATATAAATAAATATATGCTATTCATAACAATACTTTTTTAAAAGCAAGCTATCTCTGGAGTGAATCTCTTAAGAACATTAATCCTTTCAGATCTAATAGAACAAAGCTATTATGTAGTTTCTTGCATGAACCAGAAGAAATCTCAGATAATCTTGTCGAAGGGCAAACATCCTAGCCAGGGATGGCCTTATAGCTATATATTATATTTTGGTGACAAAGCTGGTGGGGGAGGGTGGTATTTTCATCAGAAAATGAAAGAGTGATGCTGATGCAAGGTTACCTCCGAAATATTTCTCCATGACACCCCTTAGAGAAAGCTGCAATATTTCTGCTGGCTTGCATGTGGAAAGATTTCCTCTTAAAGATGCGAGAGACTCTCTGAGTCCCATGAACAATTAGCTGCAATCATGTAATCAGTCACCTCCAAATGTTATCCCACCTAGGCTCATAAAACTTCGACTTAATGATTTTCTCAGGCAACTCCCTCCCAAGGGAATTTCTGCCTGAAGAAAGGATGAGGGGGGAATAGACATATGCTAAAGAATCTTCCTAATTAAGAGGTAGAAATAACAAGCGAAAGACAATTGGCACATGTCATCCAAATGTTGGAAATTGGCTGTGTTCAAGGTTTCAAAATTCCCGCTTTTAAGATCACTAACACCATATTGTCACATTTACTTTTCAAAGGGATTGAAACAGAAATTTTGCATTATATGATTTTTTGAACATTTGTTTTAGTTTGTAAACTGAGGTTCATAAGTGTTTCTCACTGGATAATTAGTTGTTGCCCTTTCATGTGGACACTGGGGAAAGAAAGGGAAATTCTAATCTCCACCATTTTAACCTCTATTTTTCTTGCTTCCCCCCACCCCCTTATTACCTCAGGGTGGCACAGAAAAATGGAACAGGGACCAACTTACGGTTTGGATTGATCAGTGACAGGCTCCACTGCTAGTTTATGCTGAGAATGTATACATGAAATTTGGAAGAATTTGCCTCATACAATCAAATAAAAATCAGGTGCTACCCTTATTTCATTAACTGTAATAGCATTTATTACAGTGTCGTTCCTACATCTCAGATGAAGCTTTTATCTCAAAATAGAATGTGTCCTCATCTCTTTCTGAGACCTATTTCATAGTAAAACAGCTGCCAACACTCATAAAAGAAAAAAAAAAAGCTCTTTAAAACTCTGAGGCTATATTTAGTACACAAAGCTTTTGTTGAATACATTACCATATTCTTTGTCAAGCACTTGGTTCCAACATACAAGGTGAATATATGAGAGGTACATTTTGCTAGATGGAGAGAGAGAGATTGTGGGGGAGAGCTTTTGCTCACAGAATCCAAGGTAGTATTGCCAAACCCAAGAAAAGTCCTTGGGGGAAAAAAAAATCACAGAGTGCTAGTGCCAGAGTGATCTTACAGTCATTTAATCCAAACTTTCCACTATAGAGATGCAAAGGCTGAGGCTGAAACTGAAAGGGAGAGTGCATGGCTATTGGATGCTTGAAATAAGGCTAGTGCAAGTCAGGGACTGAATTTTTAATTTTATTTACCTTGAGTTCCAGCTTCAATAGGCTCTTATGTAGCGGCTATTCCTTTATCTTTCTCCACCATTACTATAAAGAAAGCTGAGTCCCGAAGAATTGAGGCTTTTGAACTGAAGTGTTGGAGAAGACTCCTGAGAGTCCCTTGGACTGCAAGGAGATCCAACCAGTCCATCCTAAAGGAAATCAATCCTGAATATTCATTGGAAGGGCTGATGTTGAAGCTGCAACTCCAATCCTTTGGCCACCTGATATGAAGAACTGATTTATTTGAAAAGATCTTGATGCTGGGAAAGATTGAAGGTGGGAGGAGAAGGGGATGACAGAGAATGAGATGGTTGGATGGCATCACCAACTCAATGGACATGAGTTTGAGTAAACTCCGGGAGTTGGTGATGGACAGGGGGGCCTGGCGTGCTGCAGTCCATGGGGTCGCAAAGAGTTGGACACAACTGAGCGACTGAACTGAACTGTACTGAACCCTTACATTTAAAGACATGGCCAATGAGTCAAAATTTGAATGAAAACAACAAAAGTCATTTACAATGAATGAAATCCCCAAAGGTTTCTGGTCAACCACAAACATGACAGGCATTTCAGGCAAAAGTGACCCATGAAACAAAGACCTACAAAAACCAAAACACTTGTGAGGACTTCAAGTCTTCCTCACAAGCTGAAAAGATGAGAAAGAGTGAAAGTGGCCCAAGAGAAGAGGAAGAGGCAGGTAAGTTCATCTAGACCGTTTTGCTAGATTGCACATTTATTTGCAAAGCAGAAATAGAGGCACAGACGTAATGAACAAACATATGGATACCAAAGGGACGGGGAGACAGACTGGAAGATGGGGATTGGCATATACGCTACTATGTATAACTGATGAGAACTGACCACACAGCACAGGGAACTCTGCTCAGTGCTCTCTGGTGACCTAAATGGGAAGGAAATTCAGGGAAGAGAGGATATATGTACATATGTAGTGGCTGATTCACTTTGCTGTACAGCAGAAACTAACATAACATTGCAGAGCAAGTATATTCCAATAAAACAAACTTTTCTTTGCCAAATTTAAAGATACATACGTGAAATAAGTAGGTTAAAATATATACACTTCTATACATAAAATAATGAACAAGGACCTATGGTATAGCACTGGATTAGAACTATATGTAGAACTGTATCTACTCAAAAAAAAAAAAAAAAAAGAACAGGCAGGAATACACTTGTCATTATGACCTCTTAACTGGCAAGAATCCTGCCTGAACAAAAATGGTTGTGAAGGAAAGCGTGCTGAGATGCAATCAATGAAGAATAAAAGGGGAGCCACTGAGCAAGATGGCGGGGTTGGAAAGACAGAGAAGATCACCCTGCTTGTCTCCTCTCCTCATCGTGCATGGAATCAATGCTGAGAGGGTGAGAAGGCAGCAGACACTAATCAAGTGAATTGGATTTTTATCGCTATGTTGGCAAGCTGGAGTATGACCTTGGGAAGCCGCACTTAACTGGCTATCTCTCTTGCTTCATCTATTTAAAGAAATGATAATGAGGCTTGGTTTCAAGTACTTTGGGAAGCCTAGGATGGAAGTGTAAGATATAATCATTACTTGCTCCTTTTTCCTTTTCCATCAGGCCATACTTCTCTCTCCAGTTAATAAGACCAATCACTTTCAAACTAGCAGTCCTAGTTTCTTGTTATAGAAACCCTCTTTGAAAACAGTCAGGCTTAACACTTTTTTTAGCTTCTTTCAAAATATAACAATTGGAGCTAAAATTAGTGTTGTTCGTGTACTCAATAGAAAAGGCTTTAAAATATTTAAGGAAGGAGCAAGACCACGTGAGGAAGTCCCTAGAATCTAAAATGGGTGTGAGTAAATGTTGTTCTTACACTATGAACTATTTTTAATTAAAGTACAAACGGTTGTGATTCTGTAGGCACAGCTTTAAGTCATTGTAATTTCTTTCATTTCTACTGTTTTCCTACACACTATATTTTCCTTTGAAAATTATTTTCTATCTTCAAGGTTATCCAAGAATAATTATCTTTGAAAAGCACTTTAATGCAATAAGACTTGTAACTAACTCTCCTGTCCAATTTTTCCCCATTTATTTAACTTTTACCTATTTAGGAAACTCGAGCTATATGTCCAACATTATTCGAAGTGCTTTACAAAAATTGTCTCATTTAATCAACAATGTTTGAAAGTAGGTACCACAGTAACTTCCAATTTATGGAGGAGAATGCAAAAGGAGATTGAGAATCTTGTCCAAGCTGTGTGGCTCCTAAAGGTGGAGCCAGGGTTTGAACCCACCCAGTCTGGGTCTCTTAACCTTTGTGCCGTGCTGCGCTTAGTTGCTCAGTCATTTCTGACTCTTTGTGACCCCAGGGACTGTAGCCCGCCAGGCTCCTCTGTCCATGGGGATTCTCCAGGCAAGAATACTGGAGTGGGTTGCTATGTCTTCCTTCAGGGGATCTTCCCAACCCAGGGACCGAACCCAGGCCTTCCACATTGCAGGTGGAACCTTTACTGTCTGAGTCACCAGGGAAGCCCAAGAATACTGGAGTAGATAGCCTATCTCTTCTCCAGGGGAACTTCCCAACCCAGGAATGGAACTGGGGTCTCCTGCACTGCAGGTGAATTCTTTACCAGCTGAGCTACCCAACCTTTAGGCTATGTTAATTCATTTGAGGTATACACCTATGTCCAATTTTTGAATAACCTTGGTGAAATTAACTGGCTTGGAAAACTTCTTAGTAGGTCAAGCATTTCTTTCCACTGCTCGTTACCTATGCCTTCTTTCCTCAGACTTCCAAAGAATCTAAATGGGCAACGTGCCACGTCATTTCACATTTGCAAATCATTTCCCTCAAAAAGGACTAAACCACCCTTGTATAAGGGCCATATTAGGGGAGAAGATTGGTTCCAGTAACTTGTTTTTCTTTTTTAAATTTTATTGCATTTTTTCCTAAAAATTAAAGGACTGAAACGGAGAGAAAGCAGTCTAATGAAAAAGAAAGAGGTGGAAGGGATAAGTAAAAGAGGAAAAAGAGCCGTGAAAGGAATAAGGGGATGAAGGAAGAATGCAATACCTTTCAACTTTGCCAAGGCTTGTAAAATGTTCAGTTCTCACAAGATAAATTTAGTAAGTGCTAATTATTTAGAATCAGTGACTTGAACAGTTAAAGAACAGGTTGGACTTCAAATAAAAATATCTCATTCTCCTAAAAAGAAGCAGTCTTGAATAAGGCCGTTGAGCCAATGAATAATTCTTTGTTAATTTTATTCACAGGGCGACAAGAACAACCTAAAAGGAGAGAATAAGGATCCATGTGGAGTCCATGTAGAGCCAGCCTGCGAGAGAGGTGGACACAACTATAAAATCACCTTTTATTGTTGAGTATATGCAATGTAAAAGGTTTAAAATTTGTGTCCTAACAACATTCAACATTTAGAACATTTTAAAATAACTCTCCCACTCTGGTTTGATGGTATATATCTAAATAGCTACATGTTTCAATTGCAAGGAACTGGACAATCTCACACACACACACCTCATTTTTTCCAGTTTTATTCAGATGTAACTGATACACATCTCTGTATAAGTTTAAGGTGCATAGCATAATGGTTTAACTTGCATATATTGTGAAATTATTACCACAAGTTTACTTAGCAGCCATCATCTCATATAGCTGCAATAAAAAAGGGGAAAAAAAAGATGAAACAATTAGTTTTCCTTGTGATGAGAATTCTTAAGAGTTTCCTATCTTAGCAGCCTTTCTACATATTACACAGCAGGGTTGATTACAGTCATTGTGTTGTACATTGAATCCCTAATACTTATTTATCTTCTAACTGGAAATTTGTACCTTTAAACCACTCCAGTGTTCAACTTTCCTATGGCTCAGATGGTAGGGAATCCCTCTGCAATGTGGGAGACCTGGGTTCAATCCCTGGGTCAGGGAGATCCCCTGGAGAAGGGCATGGTTACCCACTCCAGTATTCTTGCCTGGAGAATCCCATGGACAGAGGAGCCTGGTGGGCTACAGTCCATGAGGTCTCAAAGAGTTGGACTCGACTGAGCAACACTTTCTTTTACCCCATTTCCCCAATTCCCCTTCCCCCATACTCCACCTTAAACAGAAATCTGACCTTTTTTTGTGAGTTGTTGTTGTTGTTGTTTTTGCAGTTTTGTTTGTTTTGCTTTTTGTTTTTTATTTTTTTGTTAGTTTTAGATTCCACATTAAGTGATAGTGATTCTATAATATAAATATAAAAAAGATAATACATCATGGACACACACGATTTGTCAGGGAATGGAAGATTTGATTACTATATGAAAATGAATCAGTATAATTCACTATATTCACTAAAAGAAGAAGAAAAATTATCTCAATAGTCAAAGAAAAAAAATGAACAGTATTTAATACCATTTATCATTTAAAAGTTCCCAAAGTTACAAAGGTGGTTTGACAATAGAAATCTATAATACACTTCAGCACATTAATAAGTAAAAGAAGAAGAAAAATTATATAGCTTCTCAATTCATGAAGAAAAATTCATGATAAAATTAATGCAATTAGTAAGCTGGAAATAAAAGAGAACTTCTTGATTCCAATAAAGAATAGTTCCCAAAACCCAAATCCAAAACATTCTTAACACTAAAATGTTAGAAGCAATCACTTTAAAACAAACAGCAATAGAACTATGTCCTCTGTCTGCTTCTATACAACTTACATTATGGGTTCTTGCTGTGTAGTAACACATGAAAACTAAAGTTTACAATATAAGAACTAGAATGGAAAAAATATGTCATTATTCACAGATAATATAATTACCTACACAGAAAATCTAATTACTAAATTAATAAAAGTTTAGCAATCAGGCTAGAAATAAGATTAACCCACAATCAATACACCATCAATAACAATTTTTAAATGTACATTTTTTTAAAGATAGCATTTAAAATAGCAACAGAAACATAAAGTATCTAAAAATCAAACAAAAGATGTAGAAGGCCATTATGGACATTCCTACTACATGTTTGCTAAGTGCTTCAGTCGTGCCTGATTCTTTGTGACTCTATGGACCATAGCCCGCCAGGCCCCTCTGTCCATGGGATCCTCCAGGCAAGAACACTGAAGTGGGTTGCCGTGCCCTCCTCGAGGGGATCCTCCCAACCCAGGGATTGAACCTGCATCCTTACGTCCTCTTCCTTGGCAGGTGGGTTCTTTACCACTTGCATCACCTGAGAAACTCCCCAAAAATAGTCTAGCAAAAGATGTAGAAGACCATTGTGGACATAATTTTACAATGCTATGGAAAGACTTTAAAGAAGTCATAACTAAATAATGAGATTTAGCATGTTCGGAGGAAGGAAGACTTACTATCATAAAAGGTACATCCCTCTCCAAATTTACCTAAAGATCCAAATCTCATCAGGGTTGTTTTTTGTTTGCTTTTAAGAAAATTACCCAGGTGATTCAACATGTATATTTAAAAGCAAAATGGTAAAGACTGCTGTAAAAGACGAATCGGTTATGAAGACTTGCCCTACAAGATCAATTTAAGGCTCCAGTAATTAAAACACTGTAGGGTAATTACAGGGATAGACTGGGGGGGGGGTACCAATAAAACTGAATGGAGAGAACAGATTTATGACAGACATGGCAATACGAATCTCTAGGAAAACAAATGCCTCTTCAAGAATATGCCCTGGGACAACTCGTAAGTGAAAGAAATTAAATTTGAACACTGCTCTCACACCATTCACAAAAATCACCACCAAATGTTTTAACTATAAAAGGCAGCATTTTGCAGCTTTTAGAAGAAAATATACTCCTAGAAGTTGGAAACAGTTTTCAAAAGACACAAACAAAAATTTTAAAAATGATAGGTGCATTTAATTCCATTAAATTAAACTTTCATCAAGGGATATTAGAAAAATGATGAAAGATAAGGTGCAAACTGAGAGAATATATTTACAACATATGTAACAGACAAGATATCTGGAATATGCATAGAAATCTTAAATATCAACATGAAAAGACATGATTCAGTAGAAAAATGATCAAAAGACATGAATAAGTACCTTATACAGTGGGAAACACAAATAGTCTTAAAACATTTTAAAATGCTCAACTCAATTATCAATCAGAAGAATGCAAATTAAGATCACAAGATCCCATTTTGCATTTATGAGACTGGCAAAATAAGGTTCTTACACCACCAAGTTTTGGAAAGTATGTAGAGCAACAGGAAATGTTCCTACACTGCCAGCAGGAGTGTTAATTGGTGTCAACACATCGAAAAAACAATTTGGCATCATTTTCTACACCTAAGCTTGTGTATATCCTGAGAATGTACAAGTCCAGTACACAATGGGACAGGCCCAGGCATGTTAGTAGCAAACACTAGCAAATGCTGCAAATAACTCCAATATCCATCAGTAGAAAACCAGAAACACAACAGTATAAATGTAGCCCATGGATCAATCATAGAAATATTCACTCAGTGATGAAAGCATCTCTGAAATGAATACATTGACTGTGATACCATTAGAGAAACTCAAAAGAAAAGCAATATAGTATTTAGAGAAACCTGGGTATAAAACTTTAAAAAACAATAAATGATTTCTTTTTTTTTTTTTTTGAATTATTTATTTATTTATTTATTTTTTAATTTTTATTTTTTTTTATTTTTCATTTTTTATTTATTTTTTTTTTTAATTTTAAAATCTTAAATTCTTACATGCGTTCCCAAAGTCAGAGTAGTTACATCTGAAGGATATACCGGAGTATGTAGGAGCAAGAAGCTACATATGTAGCTTCATCAGTATTAGTAATAATCCTGTTCTTAAATCCGGTGATCAAATCATGAGTTTTTGCTTTTTAAATTATTAGCTTAAAATTTTTCTATTCCCTAAAATTCCCTGGCAGTCTAATGATTAGGTCTCAGTGCTTCCACTGCTGATGCCTGGGTTCAATCCCTGGTTGGGGAACTAAGGTCCTGCAGGATGTCTGGTGCAATCAAAAATAAAAGAAAAAACATTTCTATTTGCAAATTATGCAAATAAAGTGAAAGTGAAAATCGCTCAGTCAAGTCCCACTCTTTGTGATTTTATGGGCTGTAGTCTGCCAGGCTCCTTTATCCATGGAATTCTCCAGCCAAGAATACTGGAATGGGTACCATATCCTTCTCCAGGAGATCTTCCTGGCCCAGGTATTGAACACCCATCTCCTGCATTTTAGGCAGATAGATTCTCTACCATCTGAGTCACCAGAGAAGCCCATGCAAATAATTGTAACCTAAATAATTCTATATAGTTCTCTATATATCTTCGATTATGTGTGTATATGTATATATCATATGCATTATACATGTTCAGTTCAGTTGTTGAGTCGTGTCCGACTCTTTGTGACCCCATGGACTGCAGCACACCAGTCTTCCCTGTCCATCACCAACTCCTGGAACTTGCTCAAACTCATGTCCATCGAGTCGGTGATGCCATCCAACTATCTCATCCTCTGTAGTCCCCTTCTCCTCCTGCCTTCAATCTTTCCCAGCATCAGTCTTTTCCAGTGAGACAGTTCTCCACATCAAGTGGCCAAAGTATTGGAATTTCAGCTTCAGCATCAGTCCTTCCAATGAATATTCAGGACTGATTTCCTTTTTCATGTGTACATCCATTGCACAATTTTTTTAAGAGTGGAGTTGCATTATAGTATATGTATAGGTAGGTAGGTAGGTAGGTATAGTCGCTCAGTCGTGTCTGACTCTTGTGACCCCGTGGACTGTAGTCTACCAGGCTTCTCCGTCCATGGGATTCTCCAGGCAAGAATACTGGAGTGGGTTACCATTTCCTTCTCCAGGGGATCTTCCTGACCCAGGGATTGAACCCGGGTCTCCCGCATTTGAGGCAGATGCTTTAACCTCTGAGCCACCAGGGAAGACCATAGTATATGTATATATTTATACATATATACACATACATATGTATAGTATATGTATATATTTATACATATATATATATGTTATATACACCATATTTATCTCTGTCCTAGAAATCAGCTTTTGTTCTTTTAAAGATAATATTCAAGAGAAATCACTTTATTATCTATGATTAGTTATATATTTACTCCTTTTGAACATATTAGAAATGGAGGTTTCACTTAAGAATGTATCCACTTGTATCAATTTCCATGTGTGTACATGTGTATTCATTTTCTAGGGCTGTCATAACAAATTACTACAATTTTTTGCCTAAAATAAAAGCTCTGGAGGCCAGAGCCCCAAATCAAGATGGCACCAGGTCTGTGCTCCTTCTAGAGATGCTGGGGAGGTTTTGTCCCTTCCCTCTTCAGTTTCCAGGGGCTTCCTTTCCTCTTCCAGATTTCCTGGGTTACATCACTCCAATCTCCGCCTCTTTCTCACCCAGCCCTCTCCTCTGTGTCATTTCCCTCTGCCTTCCTGGTATAATGGCAAAACTGGATTTATGGCCCACTCAGATACATTGGGATGATTTCATCCCAACATCTTTAACTTAATTACGTCTTTTGTTGCTGTTCAGTCGATCAGTCATGTCCCACTCTTAGTGGCTTCATGGACTGCAGCATGCCAGGCTTCCCTATCCTTCACCATCTCCTGGTGTTTGCTCAGATTCATGTCCATTGAGTCCGTGATGCTAATCTAATCATCTCATCCTCTGCTGCCCTCTTTCTGCAAAGAACATTATTTCCAAATAAAGTCATAGTGGTAGGTTCCAATGGATATCTTGTGAGAAGGGGCATCATTCAACCCATAACAGTAGGTATATCCACATAAATTGTATTTTAAATATTATTTACAAATCTGAGAAGATATTCATATATGTGATGAGGGGAAAAATAGTTGTATTATTTCCTTAATACAAACATACAAAGATTGATGTCTGAAAGAGGTATGGGCTAGATTATGATTCTCTCTGGGTGGAAGAAAACAGGAAATTTTAATTTTACATTTTTCTACATTGTTTGAAAAGGTGTTTCAATGAACCTATAATTTTTTATAAACAAAAAATGATGCTCTTTTCACTTTGGAACTAAAATGCTATTGACATGTTTCTTTTTTATATTTTAAAAGCTTCACCAACATTTCAACTTAGGCTGACAGAATCATAAAGGAAGCTGATGATATTTCATAGTGTGCTATGTCATGCCTAGTGTCTTGCCTGTTGGGCAAAGTGTCCAGTCTTTCTTGAATTTCTTCATGGTTAATTGCTTTTTCTCAACAGAAGGCACATGGGTCAGACTCAGATCTGAGATCAAGGCCAGAGGACAATTCTTCTTTTAAAAAGAGCTTCTTTCTTTCTTTTTTTCCTTTTGGTCAAAGACATACAAAGCATTTTGAAAGCATTATCTCATTAACAATAACACTCCTGTTGATATAATGAAAGAATTGCAGGGAGGAGGTATGTGGCATGTACCTTTATCTTTACTTCACTGTCAAAGACAGACAGGCGTGTTGAAGATGGGATGTGGCTTCCTGGCAATGAAGGGGAGGTCAAGGACTGGACCCAAGGTCAAGGTACCAATTCCTGTATAGGCTGCAGCTGTAGGATATTGCATCTCTTATAATCCCTGGTTTTTTCCTGAGGTTGTACAGAACTAGACAGCATGTACAGAAGCAATTTCAAAAGGTGGTAGTTTTAGTTGTGCCATGTAACTGTCGCTGTTATTAATATTTTTTATCAGCTGCCTGCCTTGTAATGCTTGGTAACTTGGTGCAGGTCTCTTCAATATTGTTGTTGCAATCCCATGGAATGTATAGCCCACCAGGCTCCTCTGTTCATGAGATTTTCCAGGCAAAAATACTGGAGTAGGTTGCCATTTCCTTCTTCAAGAGATCTTCCCAATCCAGGGATCATGTCTGCAGGAGACCCAATGTCTCCTGCATTGGCAGGTGGATTCTTTACCACTGAGCCACCAGGGAAGCAATGGTACTAGAGTAATTTAAATATGTAAATGAGGGAATTTGGAACATATGATTACTATGTCTTCCAGTTATTATAGGCAAAACACTTGTGGGAGATTTCCACTGTTATTAAGGACTCTTTACTCAAAATAATTTCTTCTTCAATTTAATTATAACATAATAGATTGAGAGCCAAGAATTTTAAGCTTGATTTGTTGTTAGGCCCATGGAGTAGGGTAATTGATAAATTCATTTATTTATTAACTCCGGATTATGATACTGAGGGATATTTTGAATTAAATGATAAATGCAGCAGAATAAAGCTGAGGAGAACATAGAGGTAAACTCATGAAAAATAAAATTAGAAATTAATTAACTAGAAAACTAAGAGACTATGCTACTGCTGTTGCTGCTGCTAAGTCGCTTCAGTCGTGCCCAACTCTGTGCGACCCCATAGACGGCAGCCCACTAGGTTCCTCCGTCCCTGGGATTCTCCAGGCAAGAATACTGAAGTGGACTGTCATTTCCTTCTCCTATGCATGCATGCATGCTAAATCACTTCAGTCGCATCTAACTCTATGTGTGACCCTATGGACTGTAGCCCACCAGGCTCCTTCATCCATAGGATTCTCCAGGCAAGATACTATAGAGCTGAGTAAATAAAAGTGTGAAATATATGAAGTTTTGACCAATCTGATAAAAAGAGAAATATAAATAATATTAGAAAAGTGGCATTTCTGCAGACACACAAGATGATTCTAAAAATTATCTGAGGGACTTTCCTGGCAGTCCAGTGGTTAAGATTTTGCCTTCTAACGCAGGGGGTTTAGGTTCAATCCTTGGTCAAGGAGCAAAGATTCCACATGCTTTGTAGTCAAAAAATAAAACATAAAACAGAAGCAGAATGGTTAGAAATTCAATAAAGACGAAAAATGGTCCACATCAAAAATAAATAATTAACTAAAAATGAAAAGTTATGTGAGTGTACTAAGTACAGTTGAAAATATCCACAAGAGGGGCAATTTTTAATGAACATATAAGTTACCAAAATTTAAAAAAAAATTTTTTTAATGCTTCAGTGGACAGATGACCATAGATGAAATTAAAATTTACTTAAATCTCTATAGTTAAAGTACAATCCAGATTATTTTACAAGGGAATATCAAAAAAGAAAATGATGGCAATGAAGAATAACTGTCTTATTTAAACAATTCCAGAACTTAGAAAAAGATTGAAAGTTTCCTGCTCATTCTACAACGTTCATATAACATTGACCCAAAACTGGACAAAGAGAGCACAAATACATATATACACACACCTAAAGTTAGTATCATTATAAATTATCTAAATGCAAGAATCTCCAATAAAATATTAACAAATCCAGAGGCATATTAGAAAACTAATGAACACATGCATTTATACATATTATTTGCATGTATGAGCGACTTCACTTTCACTTTTCACTTTCATGCATTGGAGAAAGAAATGGCAACCCACTCCAGTGTTCTTGCCTGGAGAATCCCAGGGAGGGGGCAGCCTGGTGAGCTGCCTTCTATGGAGTCACACAGAGTTGGACACGACTGAAGTGACTTAGCAGCAGCAGTAGCAGTAGTTATATATAGTTACATATATATTAATAAGACATTAGATTATATATATTGTGTTTTTTCACTTAAAATCTTGTTTAAAAAACATCTTGATTTCTTATCTTCAACAAGGTTACTTTGTCAGTTGCATAGTATTCCATTGCAATCACCATGTTAAGGCAAAATAGGGAAATAATTTACTCATATTAATCACACAGTCTATTTGCAGAGATATTAGTCGAAAAGCAAACACCTGACAGTTACACATTCTATGCTAGTTTCAGTAACTCACCAAGTAACTATGAAATCAACTGTTAATTTTCTATGTTAGTGAGAATAACATGGCAGAAAGAGAAAGTGGACAATGAGAGGTAATTCTAAAGATCTGGTGAACTAAAAGTAGTCCAATGTGTGGGCTATCTATTGTCTAAACTAAAGGGCAATAAGGGAGCCAGGGGTAGGAGAGACCAGGAATTTGAGGGAGACTACCAAGGGCTTTTCTGGTGGCTCAGACAGTAAAGAATCTGCCTGCAGTGCAGGAGACCTGGGATCAATCTCTGGGTAGGGAAGATCCCCGGGAGGAGGAAATGGCAACCCACTCCAATATTCTTGCCTGGAGAACTCCATGGACAGAGGAGTCTGGTAGGCTGCAGGCCATGGATTCACAAAGAGTCAGACACAACTGAGCGACTGATACACACACCAAGTGCCAACTCAAATGAAGACAGTTTGAAAACAGCAAGAACTCACACTGTTTTGGAGCATCTAATTTCAAAGAGGCCCTACCAGTCTCTCTACAAAGGGAAGAAAAATGCATGATTATTAATCTTCACAGACATTTTTGAGGTTCTACTATAAACCAGGCAGAGAAATTGGCAAGATACAGTCACTTAATGAAGCTTGAAAGTGTCCACTGTAATGGATGAGATCAGGTAAAAACATTTATGAAAAGAAGTCATCCATGGAGAGAATGTAAGGATCGCATGTGAGACCCTTTCAAGCTAGCTTAGCTCTGATATAGCTGTATAAATAGGGCAGCAGGAGTTACATTGATCGATTCCCCATTTGGACTAGTTGTGATTAATTAATTCACCAGAACCCAAAGCTTTTCCTCCATATAAATTAAGGACTTTTAATTTTGGCTGGTGTTGTTCCTTTCCAACTGTATTAAAAGGTTTTGTCCCAGTGACTTCCATTTTTCTAGGATCTCAAACCCCCAGGTCACCGGGGAACATGCCCGTGGTCCAAGCAAGCATTGGATCTCTGTTTCTCCATCCAGTGACTGGTCCAAGAAAGGATCTAAGCATGGCTTCAGGAAACCTTGTCCTGGAAGTTGTACATGGGCTTCGTAAGACACAGTTCTCTTTATACTTCTTTGCCCAACAAGGAAGTTGGAAATCCGGGGATATCCATAACCATCTTTCATGCCAGATGGAAAGTTCTTGTTTGCAACACAGAGGATGAGGTAAACACAGAACGAAAGAGACATACTGAGAGATAGATCAAGAAAAATGACGTATGAGGTGAGATTCACCTCCAGCTTTCCATGAATGAATGAATTTGTTTTTTACATTAGTTAAAATTTTTGACCCTTACAATCAAATGCCTCCTGAATATGTCTTCCTAATATCTACCCTGCTCCTAAGAGACTTTCATATGTGAATGATTCATGTGACGCCCTAGCACCACCATTTTTTGAGTATACTGTCTCCATGACCCTAAATCTCAATCTACTTCAAACACCATTGGACCCTTGTCATTACTCAAAACTGCCACACTATGAAGGGCTATCCTCTAATAATTAGAGAGATACACATATTCATTAGTAGCTGGATTAAGAAAAGTCAACAGTGACAGATTGCTTAATATAATTAGGTGTTATAAAGTTTTTAAAAAGATTCTTTCCTATTTGGGGTAGTAATACTGAAAAAAAGTTCAAGGGTTCTGTATAATTTCTAGCTAAGCATATGGCACTTAAAAGGATAGATCGTGTAAATGATTTTCACAGCCCCTATTTTAAAACACAAGATATTCTTATGTATTGATTGGTCTTTAACCAAAATAGACAAAAAGGGAAAACCATATTATTTCAATCTTGCTGAAAGCTAAGTATAATTGATCTTTTTTTTCCCCCTTCATATTTCTTTCAGCCTTATGCTGCATTTTTAGGAAGCATATAGAGTTAATTGAATGTGATGAGTGACTGAAGTGTTTTGAGATAGCACTGGGATAACAGAGAGGTAAGGAGCTGGGCCATAGTTAATCATAACAACGTCCCACTTAAAAGCTGGAATGCATCAGCAGTCTGCTGTTGCCATATTGATTTTGCTTAGCCCTTCTGGATGGAGTATCAGGGAGATTTTCCAATGCAGAATCAGGACAGATGGTAGGGAGGTTGGGGGAAAAAATAGTCTTGCAGTGTAATAGGAGTCAAAGCAAAGCTTTTTGAAAAATATTATTATAACTCCTTGACAAACAACTGACATCAAACCAAAAACATCTATGAGCACCATGGCACAAATCAATGGCGCAAGAACCTTTCGCTCTTCAGCAATGTTCACTAGTGCTCTAGCTGTTTATTTTTTTATCAACGAGGTTACACCTTGCAGGACTATTGGTATGACTTTCTTACAGATGAGTTCCTAAAAGCATTTTAAAAATCATGATATAATACCATTAATTAGATTGCAGTTTCAGGGGAAATCTTGACCTGAAAAGGAATTTTCAAAATTACATTTAATTACAGAGTGTTTAAATTTTATATCTTTAATAAAAAAGATCATATTCATGAATCAAACACTAATGTTAATGACTCATAATTTCCTATGAGATCAATATAGAAGCTCATATCATGTTATTCTTGTGATGCAAAAAAGGTGGAAGTCCACTCTTCCATAGGAAGTGATCAGTTTTATTTATTTTACCCAAAGCACTGGAAGTGACTACTTTAAAGGAGTCACCTCTATATAGTTACTACACTCTATCTCCCTTACGTCTATCTTTCACTTACTAACATTTTATTTTTTGGTCTTTAGAATTTGAGAGGAACCAAGATGATTATAATTCTATGTACTTGCAAAAAGAGCACAGTGGGGGAAAAAAGTAGAATTTTGAGGTCAAGGGTTTTAATCCAATTCTACCACGTACTAAGTTTTTGACCTTAGACAGTTTACTTAACCTTTTAAACCTTCAATTCCTCAATGCAAAATTGGAATGATATCAAATAATGTTAAATATTATTAAGAAGATTAGATACATAATTATATAAAAGTGCCTGGATTAGTCTCCTTACTGTCCCTCAGTCTCAGCAAGAAAGTCTACTATCTCTTTATAGAGAGAGTAAGGGACTGGATAATTTTCAAGTGGAGTTTCTTGCCTCTTCAATGAGTCTAATGCATTGCTTGGGTCTAGTCCTAATACCAGAAGACTGACTCCCTACATTTTTCTAGAGCTAACAATTTATGGCTGTGAGGAAAGCCAACTTAGCCAGAAATTGCTGCTCAATGCACTGCTTGGGTCTCTGTCTTTCTGCAGGAGGGGCAAAAGCTGAAGCTAAAAGTGAGGCACCAGGACCAAGGCCAAAGGAGGAGAAGCAGAACTTCAGGGGAAGTTTGCTTCTGCACTGGGCCAGCTGCAAGAGCCAAAGAAAAATAGTCCAAGGGTGTGTACGCAATGACCTCAAGTTGGGTTAAGCCAGAGGCCTAACTAATTGAATGCACTGAAATCGGTTCTGAGAGATTAAATATTAACACTAACTGTAATTGGCTTCCCTCATAGCTCAGTCCGTAAAGAATCTGCCTGCACTGCAGGAGACCTGGGTTCAATTCCTGGGTTGGGAAGATTCCCTGGAGAAGGAAATGGCAAACTCACTCCAGTGTTCTTGCCTGGAGTATCCCATGGACAGAGGAGCCTGGCAGGCTACAGTCCATGGGGCCGCAAGAGTTGGACATGCCTTAGTGACAAAATCACCACCACCACCGACAACTGTAATTGACCAACACAGGCAACTCTTTGTTCTCCACAAGGAGGTGGCCTTGACCTCTGCCTTTGAGCCGAAGTCAGTTCACTGAAGGAACAAAGATGACTTGTGCCTTGCCAAAACATAGCTGTCTCCAGTCCTGCTCTGACACTCAGCTCCTAGACAGATTTGACTCATTTTTTTTTTGAAAGGACATAGAGTCATGTATATTTTGTGAGATGAGGTCTTCACTTTTACGACTCGGTTGGTCACTGCCTTAAATCCTAGCCCATGTGGTCACTACCACTCTTTAGTACTTTATTTGTTCTGTGTTTGCCTTTTGATCTCCTCCTACTGTCTCTAGACATAGGAATGCAGGTTCAGTAAAGATAATTGAGGACATAATGCTTGAGCTGGAAAGTGCATTAGAAAATATTTATTTAAATTTCCTCATTTTTACAAAGGTTGGGAGTGGTCAGGTGACTTGCAGGGATTATATGACAAATAGTAGAGACAGGAGTAGAACTCAAGATGTCTTGAGTTCTCTTTTGTTCTTATGACACAACACATTTGCTCTTGGATACAAATCATATAACCTGCTGGACACTTAATAGGGCTTCAACTATAGGTGTTGGATAAGTCACGGTTTAACAAGTAATTGGTATGTATGACATTTGATCAGTAACTAGATTCCTCCATGCAGCTGATGTAAAGTAGAAAATCTGATTTACATGTCACCATTTCCTCCCTGTTTCTTTAGATGTGAGAATTGTAAAACATAGCACAAGAGGAAAGAGCTTAAGTGAAATGTATTGGCAAGTGCTTGGGCAACAGCTTTGGTTTTGATGGGCAAATACAGTCTTGTTTACCCCTGTCATCTTGGCTACCTTTCTGCCTCAGAAAATTCTGCTCTCTGGACTACAGTGCATTTGCTTATGCAAAGTTGATATTAAAAATCTGGTTCATCAAAAGAGGAAAAAAGATGACTATCACAAGGGTAAGACTTTTTAGAACTGAAGACAAGCTGCTCCTTTCCAACTGAAAATGTCAAACACTTATTCATACAGTTCTTACCAGACTTGATTTATATGAGCAACTGCCAATCCTCAACCTCCCCCTCATGCAAGTGCAAATGGGAAGCCTGTTCATTCAGCCATTAATATCACGTTAGTTTTGTTTGATACTCTGAATAGAAAATCATTTCTTCCCTCCATGTGGGAGTTATTGATTTACCCCATCATTCACTTTAAAACTCTCCTAGCTCCTAAATATGTTTGGTGTTCACCTGCAGTGTTGAAAAAAAAAAATAGGGTTATTTTCTTTATGGTTTTCTAGAAGTTTGACTTAAAGAGATAAACATTGCTTATGACCTGACTTGTAATTTGAATTCACATTCTCCAAGCCCAGCGAAAATTACACCCTTTACAGAAAGAGAAAAAAATAAAAATAAGATAAAATTTCACTTATATCATGCTTCCCAGCAATAATATGTATTATATACTAAAACCTGTGCATTTTTCTTAAGGACTCACATATTTTCAGTTTTTTACTTGTTGTATTTTTTAGATGAGCTATGACTTTTATGGAAATATTCTTTAAATGAGCACTCCCAGATAGTGAGAGAATTAACACGAAAAATGACATGAACACAACTGGGATAGATGAAAACAAGGTTTTCAGTGAAAATGAAAAATAAAAGGAATAAAAAGGAGCAAGCTTGGCCCTACAGAATGAGTCACTTATTTCAGAAAGAGAAGAGGGAATCAGAAAGCATGATTTATAGTACCACGGTCTAATAAATCATAGCCAGGAAAAAGAGTTGTAAGGCACAAAACATTTCTTGTGATATGCCTCTTCAAGCACCAGATTGATAAATCTTCAAAAATTAGTCCCTACTCTCAAATGTATATTACAACTGAGAACTCTCTTAAAATCTCCTGATTCACAACACCCTCATTGTCAAACTAACAAAGACAGGACCACACGCTGCGTTTTGGTTTTATTTCATACAACACAAGGACTAAGAGCTCTAGAAAGACTATAAAGAAACAAGCCCCCGTTTCCCCACTTCAAAAAGAATAGAGAGATCAGCTATTCACTGAGCAGGATTTCCACTGTCATTATGGGATTTCGCTCACAGTATGTAGCACTCCTTTAAGAGAAGAATAGAGGGTGCTTAATGGCCACATTCTCCAGGGAAGGCTGGGTCATCACAGAAGCTCTCCCTCCCAGTACAAATGTTCGGTCCAAAGACTGCCAAAGAGACCAGTCACTATCAGAGTCACCCGAGTGACTGTTCGATCGTCTCTTGATATTTTTAAAGTGTGAATTTTGAGTCTCTCCACCTTTTCCAAACTCACTTTTTCCACAGTAAATGACTTTCTTTTGAGACTTGCCTGATGAATCACTCAGAACAAAGAATGACTTGAGACATGGCATAACTTAACCACTGGTTGGATCTTAAGGAAATGAATCACCTCCTGCAGGATTAATGAAATCAGGCCTGATCTTCTGAGGCTGTCAGTGAAGTATGGGAAGGATTGGAGGTCTCTTCTGAGGTCTCACACGCATTACCTCACCCCCAGGAAGAAATGTATTACCACTTAAAAAACCAGCCCCTTTGTCTGTAAGTCTTGGAGAATAATGAAAGGTGAAAGGGGACCTACATGTTTCTCAAGGAGATTCCTCTCCACCCCAACCCGGGCAATCTGAACTGGGTTTTATCAAGGAAGCTGCCGGTCCCCAGCATTCCCTCCATTAGCAAAACAGGATGCCAATTCCTCCTGAAATCAGTTTCATATAGAATGTATCTTCTCCATCTAGAGCATTGTAACAGGAAAATGAAACGATCATTGGCAGACACAGGAATGTAATTCAGGCTTATGAACATAAACTTAGACATTAGCATTTTCTAGGAAAAAAAAAAAAAACACAACACCTCAGAATTGAAAACAAGCCTGAATATTCAGCTTGGATCTGAATATCAAGGACCTGAAATTGTGGTATTTAATTATGTGTTACTATTCCTTTAGGATGTCTAGGATCTGGAAATCTTACAGCTATATAATATGAGTGCAGTGGCCTCAAACACATTTATTGTTAACATCCAGGTATATCCTTCTCCTCTTTTCACTTTCAGTCTTTCTTTCCCCTTATGTTCTCTCTGTGTCATTTTATGTGTGTCACTGATAAACAGAATATAGTGAATTTCAGTTTTCTTTTATTCAAACTAATCTCTCTGCATTTTAAACTGAAGAGTCTGTTCCTCTTATATGAAGTGAGATCACTGATATCTTCAAAATGATTTCTAATCATCTTACTTTATTGTTCCCATTTGTACTGATTTTATCTAGGTTTATTTTATTCTCTTTTCCATCATATTTTTGAAACAAATTTTCAAACTCCACTCCTCTGCCTTCTGCCACTGGCTAGGATGTGACATACTCTATTTCTACTCTTTAGTGGCCACTTACATTAACTAGGATTCATTCAGAGTAAGTGAAGCCCTTTGTAGTTTTTCATATCATCATAACTACTGGCTTCATACCCCTTCTCTTAGCAGGATGCTGGTGTAACTTCAAAGCTGACACAACCCAACCTTGCTTACAGAGACGTGGCATATTTTGTTAAACTTGTGAAACCACAGAATCACATGAAGACAGAGCAACACAGGAGAAAAGCAAGTGTATCCATCATGCTCCCATGCTTAGTCTGGGCTGAATTCATTCATCCACTCAGCCATGTATTCAAAGAGCAGATTTTTTGTTGCATGTCCTCATATTCTTGGTATATTACTTGATAATAAAATCAAATGGCTTTATATATAAGGAGTTTGTCTTCACTGACTATATCGTGCATTTCAAAGGAACAAAGACATGGTTTTCAATTTATTTTCCATCCTTTCATTCAGTAGTTCTCAAACCTCAGTGAGCAGCGGAATCACAGGGGGATGTTTGACAGTCATGAGGGAGACCTGGGGATCTGCATTTTAAACAAGTATTTTATCAGATGGAGATGAAACACAATCACATGGCCTGTCCAGTCAATTCTGCACTTGCTGGTGATGTGTTGAGTGTCTGCCACAGTGAGGTAGACTGTTGTGCTAGAATGGGAGGAGGGAGGTGGAAACATTTGTATAAACAAGTAATTCAGGTATTAATTGACAAGGTCTTGATAGTGTGCTGTACAGAATACATGTTAATCAGAAGTAGCAATAATCATGGTTACATTTTATCTTTATATTAGTCTGACCCATTTCATTCTCTAAAGCTGTACCAAGAACTTGACTCATTCAAAATCATCTCTGGCTGAGAAGTTCTCAAAATAGATGAGGCCAATTAAGACAGCAAGGGAATCTTTGGGATTGCAAACATGTTGTCCAGTGGCCAGAAAAAATTCACTTAAAGAGAATTTCAAGATTTTTATAATGCCACACAATGTCAAACAGCAGCCAATTATACACTTTTCTAAAAGAAGACATATTTCTGGTGGTAGTCAACTGTTTTCCAGACCGAAAGTTAATTTGAGAAATAATCAAGAATGGAGTTTTTCTCTTTGTTAGTTTATATTTCAGTGGAAGTGGGAAACGCTTAATGTCAACAAGGTGCCTTTGCCCTGTTGTTGTTGTTCAATTGCCCAGTCATGTCCAACTCTTTGTGACCCCGTGGACTACAGCAAGCCAGGCCGCTCTGTCCCTCACCATCTCTCAAAGTTTGTCCAAGTTCATGTTCATTTCATTGGTGATGCCATCCATCTGCTGCCCACTTCTTCTGCCTTCAACCTTTCCCAGCATCAGTGACTTTTCCAATAAGTCATCTGTGTGCATCAGATGACCAAAATACTGGAGCTTCAGCTTCAGTATCAGTCCTTCCAGTGAACACTCAGGGTGGATATCCCTTAGGACTGACTGCCAGGATGAACTACCACAAGCCCGAGGTCAGGGGCGGTGACCAAGAGGAGCAACCCCATATCCAAGGAGTGGTGGCTGTGTGGGCACAGAAGGGCCAAGAGGAGCTACTCCACGTTCAAGGTCAGGAGGGGCAGTGGTGAGGAGATACCCCTCATCCAAGGTAAGGAGCAGCAGCTGCACTTTGCTGGAGCAGCCGTGAAGAGATACTCCACGTCCAAGGTAAGAGAAACCCAAGTAAGAAGGTAAGTATTACAAGAGGGCATCAGAGGGCAGACACACTGAAACCAAAATCACAGAAAACTAGTCAATCTAATCATACTAGGACCACAGCCTTGTCTAACTCAATGAAACTAAGCCATACCCTGTGGGGCCACCCAAGACAGGCGGGCATGGTGGAGAGGTCTGACACCAGGTGGTCCACTGGAGAAGGGATTGGCAAACCACTTCAGTATTCTTGCCTTGAGAACCCCATGAACAGTATGAAAAGGCAAAATGATAGCATACTAAAAGAGGAACTCCCCAGGTCAGTAGGTGCCCAATATGCTACTGGAGATCAGTGGAGAAATAACTCCAGAAAGAATGAAGGAATGGAGCCAAAGCAAAAGCAATTCCCAGCTGTGGATGTGACTGGTGATAGAAGCAAGGTACGATGTTGTGAAGAGCAATATTGCATAGGAACCTGGAATGTTAGGTCCATGAATCAAGGCAAATTGGAAGTGGTCAAACAGGAGATGGCAAGAGTGAATGTTGACATTCTAGGAATCAGTAAACTAAAATGGACTGGAATAGGTGAATTTAACTCAGATGACCATTATTTCTACTACTGCAGGCAGGAATACCTCAGAAGAAATGGAGTAGCCATCATCGTCAACAAAAGAGTCAGAAATGCAGTACTTGGATGCAATCTCAAAAATGACAGAATGGTCTCTGTTTGTCTCCAAGGCAAACCATTCAATATCACTGTAATCCAAGTCTATGCCCCAACCAGTAACGCTGAAGAGGTTGAAGTTGAACTGTTCTAAGAAGACCTACAAGACCTTTAGAACGAACACCCCCAAAAGATGCCCTTTTCATTATAGGGGATGGAATGCAAAAGTAGGAAGTCAAGAAACACCTGGAGTAACAGGCAAATTTGGCCTTGGAATATGGAATGAAGCAGGGCAAAGGCTAATAGAATTTTGCCAAGAGAACACACTGGTCATAGCAAACACCCTTTTCCAACAACACAAGAGAAGACTCTACACATGGACATTACCAGATGGTCAACACCAAAATCAGATTGATTATATTCTTTGCAGCCAAAGACGGAGAAGCTCTATACAGTCAGCAAAAACAAGACCGGGAGCTGACTGGGGCTCAGATCATGAACACCTTATTACCAAATTCAGACTGAAATTGAAGAAAGTAGGGAAAACCACTAGACCATTCAGGTGTGACCTAAATCAAATCCCTTATGATTATACAGTGGAAGTGAGAAATAGATTTAAGGGACTAGATCTGCTAGATAGAGTGCCTGATGAACTATGGATGGAGGTTTGTGACATTGTACAGGAGACAGGGATCAAGACCATCCCCATGGAAAAAAAATGCAAGAAAGCAAAATGGCTGTCTGGGGAGGCCTTACAGATAGCTGTGAAAAGAAGAGAAGTGAAAAGCAAAGGAGAAAAGGAAAGATATAAGCATTTGAATGCAGAATTACAAAGAATAGCAAGGAGAGATAAGAAAGTCTTCCTCAGTGATTGATGCAAAGAAATAGAGGAAAACAACAGAATGGGAAAGACTAAAGATCTCTTCAAGAAAATTAGAGATACCAAGTGAACATTTCATGCAAAGATGGGCTCGATAAAGGACAGAAATGGTAGGGACCTAACAGAAGCAGAAGATATTAAGAAGAGGTGGCAAGAATACACAGAAGAACTGTACAAAAAAGATCTTCATGACCAAGATAATCACGATGGTGTGATCACTCACCTAGAGCCAGACATCCTGGAATGTGAAGTCAAGTGGGCCTTAGAAAGCATCACTATGAACAAAGCTAGTGGAGGTGATGGAATTCCAGTGGAGTTATTTCAAATCCTGAAAGATGATGCTGTGAAAGTGCTGCACTCAATATGCCAGCAAATTTGGAAAACTCAGCAGTGGCCACAATGGCAACCCACTCCAGTACTCTTGCCTGGAAAATCCCATGGATGGAGGAGCCCGGTAGGCTACAGTCCATGGGGTCGCAGAGAGTCGGACATGACTGAGTGACTTCACTTTACTTCAGCAGTGGCTACAGAACTGGAAAATGTCAGTTTTCATTCCCAAAATAAAGGCAATGCCAAAGAATGCTCAAACTACCACACAATTGCGCTCATCTCACACGCTGATAAAGTAATGCTCAAAATTCTCCAAGCCAGGCTTCAGCAATACGTGAACCGTGAACTTCCTGATGTTCAAGCTGATTTTAGAAAAGGCAGAGGAACCAGAGATCAAATTGCCAACATCTGCTGGATCATGGAAAAAGTAAGAGAGTTCCAGAAAAACATCTATTTCTGCTTTATTGACTATGCCAAAGCCTTTGACTGTGTGGATCACAATCATCTGTGGAAAATTCTGAAAGAGATAGGAATACCAGACCACCTGACCTGCCTCTTGAGAAATCTGTATGCAGGTCAGGAAGCAACAGTTAGAACTGGACATGGAACAGACTGGTTCCAAATAGGAAAAGGAGTACGTCAAGGCTGTATATTGTCACCCTGCTTATTTAACTTCTATGCAGAATACATCATGAGAAACGCTGGGCTGGATGAACCACAAGCTGGAATCAAGATTGCCAGGTGAAATATCAATAACCTCAGATACGCAGATGACACCACCTTTATGGCAGAAAGTGAAGAGGAGCTAAAAAGCCTCTTGATGAAAGTGAAAGAGGGGAGGAAAAAGTTGGCTTAAAGCTCAACCTTCAGAAAATGAAGATCATGGCATCTGGTCTCATCATTTCATGGGAAATAGATGGGGAAACTGTGGAAACAGTGTCAGACTTTATTTTTTGGGGCTTCAAAATCATTGCAGATGGTGATTGCAGCCATGAAATTAAAAGATGCTTACTCCTTGGAAAGAAAGTTATGACCAACCTAGATAGTATATTGAAAAGCAGAGACATTACTTTGCCAACAAAGGTCTATCTAGTCAAGGCTATGGTTTTTCCAGTGGTCATATACGGATGTGAGAGCTGGATAATAGAGAAAGCTAAGCACCAAAGAATTGATGCTTTTGAACCGTGGTGCTGGAGAAGACTCTTGAGAGTCCCTTGGACTGCAAGGAGATCCAACCAGTCCATTCTAAAGGAGATCAGTCCCGGGTGGTCTTTGGAAGGAATGATGCTAAGGTTGAAACTCCAGTACTTTGGCCACCTCATGTGAAGAGTTGACTCATTGGAAAAGACTTTGATGCTGGGAGGGACTGGGGGCAGGAGGAAAAGGGGACGACAGAGGATGACATGGCTGGATGGCATCACCGACTCGATGGATGTGAGTTTGAGTGAACTCCGGGAGTTGGTGATGGATAGGGAGGCCTGGCATGCTACAATTCATGGGGTCGCAAAGAATCGGACATGACTGAGTGAATGAACTGAACTGAATTGAAGATTGACTAGTCTGATTTCCTTGCTATCCAAAGGATTTTTACGAGTCTTCTCTAGCACCACAGTTCAAAGGCATCAATTCTTTGGCATTCTGCCTTCTTTATGGTCCAGTTCTCACAACCGTACATGAGCACTTGGAAGACCATAGCCTTGACTATACGGTTCTTTGTTGGCAGAGTAATGTCTCTGCTTTTCAATACACTGTCTAGGTTTGTAATTGTTTTTCTGCCAAGAAGCTATCATCTTCTGATCTCATGACTGCAGTCACTATCTGCAGTGATTTTAGAGCCTAAGAAGAGGAAATCTGTCACTACTTCCACTGTTTCCCCTTTTATCTGCCATGTAGTAATGGGGTTTGATGCCATGATCTTATTTTTGTTAATATTTAGTTTTAAGCTGGCTGTTTCGCTCTCTTCCTTCACCCTCATCAAGAGGCTCTTTAGTTCCTCTTTACTTTCTGCCATTAGAATGGTATCATCTGCATATCTCAGGCTGTTGATGTTTTTCCTGCCTATCTTGATTCAGTTGCTCAGTCGTGTCCCAATCTTTGCAACCCCATGGACTGCAGCATGTCAGGCTACTTTGTCCATCACCAACGCCTGGAGCTTGCTAAAACTCATGTCCATCGAGTCGGGTATGCCATCCTACCATCTCATCCTCTGTAGTCCCCTTCTCCTCCTGCCTTCAGTCTTTCCCAGCTTCAGGGTCTTTTCCAATGAGTCAGTTCTTTGCATCAGGTGGGCCGAGTATTGGAGTTTCAGCTTCAGCATCAGTTCTTCCGATGAATATTCAGGACTGATTTCCTTTAGGCTCAGTTGTGTTCAGTCACTGAAGTCATGTCTGACTCTTTGTGACCCCACGGACTGTAACTTGACATTCTCCTCTGTTCAAGGGATTATCCAGGCAAGAATCCTGATCTCCTTGCAGTTCAAGGGACTCTCAAGAGTCTTCTCCAACACCACAGTTCCAAAGCATTAATTCATTGACACTCAGCTTATTGTCCAACTCCCACATCCATACATGACCACTGAAAAAACCATAGCTTTGACTAGATGGACCTTTGTTGGCAAAGTAATGTCTCTGCTTTTTAACATGCTGTCTAGGTTGGTCATAACTTTCCTTCCAAGGAGCAAGTGTCTTTTAATTTCATGGTTGCAGTCACCATCTGCAGTGATTTTGGAGCCCAAGAAAATAAAGCCTCTCACTGTTTCGCCATCCATTTGCCATGAAGTGGTGGGATCGGATGCCATGCTCTTCATTTTTTGAATGTTGAGTTTTAAGCCAGCTTTTTCACTCTCTTCTTTCACTTTCATCAAGAGGCTCTTCAGCTCCTCTTTGCTTTCTGCCATAAGAGTGGTGTCATCTGCATGTCTGAGGTTATTGATATTTCTCCCAGCAATCTTGATTCCAGCTTGTGCTTCATCCAGCCCAGGATTTTGCATGATGTACTCTGCATGTAACTTAAATAAGTAGGGTGACAATATATAGCCTAGACATACTCCTTTCCCAATCGGGAACCAGGCTTTTGTTCCATGTCTGGTTCTAACTGTTGCTTTTTGACCTGCATACAGAGTTCTCATCTCTTTAAGAATTTTTCACCATTTGCCTTTGCTTCACAATATCATACCCTATACTTCTAACTTTTCACAATTATGTGCCAGCCGGTATCTAGCAATTATTTAATCAAGTATTGTTTCTGCTTCACTCTTTTTGCCAGAGACACTGGGTGAACCCATTTTGCAAGCAGCTATCCATCCGCTAGCCAAAGGTTGGCCTTTGCTTTCCTTTTAGAAGGGAAGAAGAAATAATTTTGCTGTGGTTCCAGAGCTAATTTGACTCTGATCTCAAGAGCCCTGGCCATCTGGACATTATATTTCTGTAAATTCTCTTTAGAAAGTGTGTCAAATGAATAAGAAAGAAGGAACTAGTGATGGAGAAAATCATTGCCATTCCTCCTGACTGACTTCTATTAAAGTACCATATGACTAGCAGAGATGTCCAGAGCAAAAAGAATAATGAGTGACTCCAAGCAGGTAAAGAATATTTCACACTCTTGGCTCAAAGTGTGATACTCCATCCCAACTTGCAAGTGAGATTACAGCCTTTATTTAATATTTTAAAATTGTTTGCAAATGATCTAATTTGATTGTTTTAAATACATAACAAGGCATAAAATTCAGAGTTTTAAAATACATAGATTGTCCATTTGTTTCCCAGAAACCCAGTTCTAACCCACAGAGAGGCCTTGCCATCATTCTCTTGGGTATCCTTCCAGAACTGTGCTATGCTCCAATAAAGAATTGATAACCCTTTCACCAATGTGTCAGGCATTGAGTATGGCGCATGTATCAATGAGCAAAAGAGTCAATATTCCTTGCCTTCAAGGAGTCTACATTCTAGGCAATCAAATACAATAAATGTGATAACTCTGTAGCCTATTAGAACATAATCATTGCTATGGAGAAAATTCAAATAGGGAATGGGGGAAATAAGTCTTGGGAAGATGTAGAAATGGGTGGCAAAATTTAAGAGTGTCCAGAATGAAGGTTACAAACAAAGTGACACTTTAACAGACGAGAAGGAGGGCAAATAGAGAGTTCTGTTGTCATCAAGGAAGAGCATCCAGGAAGAGTCTGAGAGTAAAGGATGGGAAACGAGGGCAAGATACACAGTGGACTGAGTAGGGCTGAGCTGTGTCACTATAACAAACTTGGCCTTGATTATGAGGGCCAGAGCTATGGTTTTTCCAGTAGTCATGTAAAGATGTGAGAGTTGGACCATAAACAAGGTTGAGCACTGAAGAACCGATGCTTTTGAACTGTGGTGCTGGAGAAGACTCTTGAGGATCCCTTGGACTGCAAGGAGATCAGTCAGTCCTAAAGAAAATCAACCCTGAATATTCATTGGAAGGACTGATGCTGAAGCTCCAATACTTTGGCCACCTGATGTGAAGAGCCAATTCATTTGAATAAACCTGGATGCTGGGAAAGACTGAGGGCAGGAGGAGAAGAAGGTGACAGAGGATAAGACAGTTGGATAGGATCACTGACTCAGTGGAGTCAGTGCACACTTGAGTTTGAGCAAACTCTGGGAGATAGCGGAGGATAGGGAAGACTGTTTTGCTGCAGTCCATAGGATTGCAAAGAGTTGGACATGACTGAGGAACTCAACAAGAGCAATGATATGATCTGACTTACATTTTAGCAGGATATCCTGGATGCTCTGTTAAGAAGAGCCTGAAGACTTGGGAGAGCATGAAGGACATGGCAAGAATACAGTCAAAAGATAATGACCTGTGGCTTAGACCAGAAGGCAGCAATGGAGGTGGTAAGCAGAGGTCAGATTCTGGATAGACTTTTCGAAGGCAGAATTAACAAGAAGAGACTATGGGTTCAAAGAGGGCTTAGAAACGAAGTCAAGTATTGAGAGCACCTCTAGGGATTTTAGCCGGAACCACTGAGAGAAGTGTCATTACTGAAACAGGAAACCTGAAGAAGCTTTGAGGGGAAAAGGAGAAGTTCAGTCTCAGTTATCCTAAGCCCAAGACGCTCATTAGACAGCAAATTGGAGATGCTAAGCAAACAGTTGGATATATGAATATGAAATCACAGAACAGATCTGAGCTGGAGAGACAAATTAGACACTTATAGGCAAATCGATGGTGTTCAAAGCTGTGAGTTCAGAAGAGATTCCAACAGAAGTGAAAGTAGGGAAGAAGGGAGTAGGATGGAGCCCTGGGATGCTGCCACCGTTACTAGTGAAAACGATGAAAAACCCAGTATATTGGCAAGGGGCAGCAATAGAGAGGAGGAAAGCAGTGTGAGATGTCCAAGAAGCCAAGGGAAGGAACATATTTCAAGAGGAGGCATGCCAATTGTACTTCATGCTGCTAAACGATTTATCAAGACCAAGGTCAATGGTAATATTGATGAGAAGCATTTTAGTGGGACCAAAATGAATTAGAATGGATTTAGGCCTTAGAAGCAGAAGAGAAACTTGAGAAAATGTGTATAGATTAAGTCTCTTGAGGAGTTTTGCTGTAAAAGGAAGCCAAGAAGAGAGGTAAAAACTAGAGGGAGAAAATGTGATCAAAAGGAGATTTGCCTTTTTAGTAGGAGAAACAAAAAGCTTGTCTGAATGCTGATGTTAATGATCTAATAATGAGGGGAAGTATGTGTGTTTACACATATTCATTGTTACATATTAATCTGAATTTTTTTCCCCCACTTAACGACAGTACTCTATCAAGTTCAAGTTCTCACTGGCCAGAAGACACACCATTATTATCTTACCACTCTGAAAGAAAAAAATATTCTGCCACTTAAATATGACAGGCCATTATTTGCAAGACACATCCTGATTTCAGAAATGTTAAAATATAAAAGAAAAAAAAAGCATCACTCATATACAAAGACATATGATCTGCATCTTGGTGTTTTTCTCCATCCCAATTCAAAGAAACTGAATTATTTTCATGAAAGCCTGAAGAATATTCCATTTTATCAACGTAGCTTAGCTTATTGAGCCACTTCTTTTGGGTGATGACTTATTTCTGTTCAATTCTTTGATGTTACAAAAATGCTGCAGTGCGTACCCTAATATAATCCATCATCTTTACCCTCTAGGTGAGTCCACAAGGGAAATTTCTGAAAGTGCAACTCTCATCCTAAGGATAATCCAAATGGCTGTTTATAAAGGTTTTACCAACCTTTAGCATTGTATGAGCGTGCCTTTGACCCACCACCAGTCAACATATGGTGCTGTCAAACATGTTCATCTTTGGCAATATGGTGCAGAAGGCAGAATAGTTGCCTCCCAAAGGTGTCTACATACTAATCCACAGAACCTGTGACTATATTACCTTACACAGCAAAGGTGGCTTTGTGATTAATTTAAGGATCTTAAAATGGAGAGATTACTTTGGAGTATTTGTGTGGGTCTCACGTAATCTCAGGGCTTCCCAGGTGGCTCTGTGGTAAAGAATCCACCTGCCGTGGATTTGATCCCTGGGTCGGGAAGATCTCCTGGAGAAAGAAATGGTAACCCACTCCAGTGTTCTTGCCTGGAAAATCCTATGGACAGAGGAGACTGGTGGGCTACAGTCTGTGGTGTCGCCAAAGAGTCGGACATGACTTAATGACTAAACAATAGCAACAACAACATATTATCACAGGCATTCTTACAAGTGAAGGAAAGAAGCAAGGGAGTCAGAGAAAGTGTGTGCAGAGATGTCAGTAAAGCAGAGGCAAGTGATGTGCTTCGTGACTTTGAAGACGAGGGGCCACCAGACAAAATGAATTCCTCTAGAAAATAGAAAGGCAAGAAAACATATTTTCCCTTAGAGATGAGAGCTTCATTAAAATAACATAGAAACTTTCCTCCATTTTTCTATACTCTGAAAAGAGCAGCATTGGTATTACCTATCATTTAACATTTCAGTAGAAGTATGCTTTGAAATAATCTGTGTTACAGAAGTTGGTCTGTATAAATTTTCTAAACACTCTATTTTATTTACAAATTTACTCTCCTCATCTATATTATTTATCATGTTTGTGTAGAGCTGAGCAAAATAGACTCCTATGACTCATTTTCTACAACATTTGCTCTTTTTCAATTTTTTTTTTGTATTTTGCTTTCTCTTTTTTTTTCTAATTCTGCTGATAATTTATCTTTTTTTTTCTGTTACCTAGCTTTTAGATTTACTTATTGGTTCTGTAATTTTTCAATTTTTCCATTCATTAAGATCTGTTTTTATCATTCTCATTAGTCTTGTTTTTCTAAGTTATAAGTTTAAATTCTTTTTCTTGTTCATTATTAAATTATTTAGTGCTATGACTCTCTCTGAGCATGACTTTAGATGTACACTTAGGTTTTGGCATGTCATGCTTTCATCAATCCTTCTAGATGTATTACAATTAAAGTTTTGATTTCCTTATGCCTCAAGGATTAAGGGAAAATTTGGAAATTTCCACATGACTTTTTTTTGTTTTTAAATAGTTTTATATTTTCAAATTTCTCCTTTTATTGCAATTGATCAAAAATACTTTGATCCTATTTCAGCTTTGATGAACTTGCTGAAGTTTTATTTATGGCCAATATGTAATTTATTTTTGTAAAATTAAAGTAATTAAATTTCCTGAGCATCTGAAAGAAGTATTCTCTGCTCTCAGGTAGTAGGTCTAATATGTTTATATTAGACTATATATAGTAGGTCTAATATGTATATATCTATATATTCCATATGTGTATATATGTGAAAGTGTTAGTCCCTCAGCTGTGTCTGACTTCTGACCCCATGCCAGGCTCCTTTGTCCATGGGATTCTCCAGGCAAGGATACTGGAGTGGGTTGCCTTTCTCTTCTCCAGACAATCTTCCCAACCCAGAGATCGAACCTGGGTCTCCCGCATCGCAGGCAGATTTTTTACCATCTGAGCCACCAGGGAAGCTCCTATGTATATACATATATATATATATTCCATGTATTCCATGTATATATGTATATATGTCATCTTATAAATGGTTATCTAGGCTTTCTGTACTCTTAATGCCTTGTTTTTTGTTCATTTGTTTTATTGATGATGTAGCTTAAAGTCTCCAATTCTGCCTTATATTTCTAGTGATTTTTATAATGATGTTGCTGTTGTATTATTTCATGACTGGGTAGTCACCTGGTTTGAGCTTCACTGTGGGCTGTACTCTATAGCCTTATAAAGTACCATTCTCTATCTAGATTCTCCCCAGATTAAAATTCATCTGATATGAACACAGAAGTCAATGCTTTATTTTTGTTCACATCTGCCTGGGCTGTCCTTGTTTATCCTGTGGCTTCTTCCCCTTGGGGGTCACTCAGACTCCTTTTCTATAGAATATAGGTGGGTTCTTTATTGCATGTCTGAGAGTCTCTGAGGTGAGTTTGACCAGTTTAAACTTTTAATAATATGATAGATATAATTATTTCATCATTTATTGCTTCAGTTCAGTTCAGTCGCTCAGTCGTGTCTGACCCTTTGCGACCCCATGAATCGCAGCACGCCAGGCCTCCCTGTCCATCACCAGCTCCCGGAGTTCACTCAGACTCACGCCCATCAAGCCAGTGATGCCATCCAGCTATCTCATCCTCTGTCGACCCCTTCTCCTCCTGCCCCCAATTCCTCCCAAAGTCTTTTCCAATGAGTCAACTCTTCGCATGAGGTGGCCAAAGTACTGGAGTTTCAGCTTCAGCATCATTCCCTCCAAAGAAATCCCAGGGCTGATCTCCTTCAGAATGGACTGGTTGGATCTCCTTGCAGTCCAAGGGACTCTCAAGAGTCTTGCTTATGCTTTTTTTAAAAAAAGTTACTCAAAATATGGTAGGAGAGAGCACAGGTTCCAGGTATTCATTCAGTGCAGAGAACTTAGGAAGTCTGGAGAAAGAGATACACTTAAAGGCCAGAAATAAAGGTCTTGGTTTTCTCTACTATTTGCTCTTCAGATACAAAGCAGTGTTCTGACCCAATATCCTTTCTATGTTTTGAACAAGTTTTCACACTTTTAGTTTAATATCCTTCCTCAATGTATGTCAATGCTTCTTTTATAGTGAATTCTTATAAAGAATAAGAATTATTTAATTAGCAGTTAGTACAGATATAGAAGTATAGTATAGTATAGTATAGTATGGAAGCCACTGGGCTTCCAAGGGGGCTCAGTGGTAATGAATCTGCCTGTAATTCAGGAGATGAAGGAGACGCAGGTTTGATCCCTGAGTCAGGAAGACCTCTGGAGGAGCGCACGGCAACCCACTCCTGTATTTTGGCCTGGTGAATCCTGTGAACAGAGGAGATGGCAGCCTATGGTCCATAGGGTTGCAAAGAGTCGGAAGACATGACTGAAGCAACTGAGCATGCACACACGTAGGTAACACCTATAATGAATTATCAACATGTTTCCTGATTACTTTCCAATGATTCCTTCCTTCCCATGGCCATGTCCTACCTCCAACACACAAAACACATAAGCTAACACGTAAAAAAAATCTCTGATTTTTTAAAAATAAAAATGAATTTTCCTTTAGAGATTCTGTGTGCTCCTCTGCTTTCTGTTTTCCTTTTTTGGGAAGGTGATTTTCATCATGCATAATCCTGAGCTCTTAAAAAAATCATATAGGTAAGTAGTGTATTAGAACTTCTCAGCTAATGAAATGCACCCGGCTGAGCAGTCTACTGAGTTGTACAATTGAAAGCCTGATGATTTTACTTTCTTTGTCAACTTAATATATTATCTTCCTAATTTGAGTGAGTATAAATGTCAAAATCCTGCATTCTAAATAGCCCTGCAGCGTCTCAACCTTCAGCTTTTGGGGAGAATGCCAGAGTTTGTTCTCTAAGATACTTCTTAACCGCTAATGATTAGCACCTCAAAGCTTGAAGGCACTCACAACTCCTCATCAGAAGAAAATACCCATTAGCAGAAGCTGCACTGGTGTGTGTGCGAATGAAGAAAAAGGAACTTCTCCAGACATCACATTCTGAAGAGAGAATCAAATGCTGGGTGAGCTGTCACTTGCTCATTCTCTGTGTTAATGCTGCTGCAGGCATTGAACATTTTAGTTTTCCATTAGCAAATAATCTTATTAAAAAGATGGTCATGATAACACTGATTGATGGAGAGGAAGCATGTCTGGTTTAAAATACTCACAATTTATAATCAACTGCGCTTTAACAATGTAAAAATGTCATTTAAAATGCTGTGTATATTTAATCTATTTCTGAGGGAGCAATTACATCTATATGAAATTCTAATGATTTGAATGTAATGTTCATCAAAAGATTCTCCATTTTTATTCCAGTCCCCTCCTCTTTAACAAATAGTTACTTTCATCTATAAGAACAGCATTCTTGAATACTCAATGATTATTAAACGTCAGTGTCTGGGTAATGAAGGTGGAAGCAATGTAGGAGCAATCATAGTTTCACCATTTCTCACTGCTGGATGGCTATGAGCAGTTTTAGAACGCTGACTTAGAAGGGGAGTATATGATCAAGTTGGGAGAAAAGCTTTTTCCCTTGCAGCAATAGAGCACAGTATTCCTTTATCCAGCAAATATTTGTAAATGTTTCCCTGGTGGCTCAGATGGTAAAGAATCTGCCTGCAATGCAGGAGAACCAGGTTCGATCCTTGGGTCAGAAAGATCCCCTGGAGAAGGGAATGGCTACCCACTCCAGTATTCTTGCCTGAAGAATTCCATGGACAGAGGAGCCTGATGTGCTGTAGTCCATGGGGTCGCAGAGTTGGAAATGACTAAGTGACTGACATTTTCACCTTCACTTTCCCATGTATTAGGTAACATGCCAGACAGTGCCAGGTATGTGTTGAGAGACGGATCGGTCCCTCTCCTGTTCAAGCTTGTGGTCTCAGGGAAGCAGGTCAGATCATAAGGAAACAAGGAGGAAGGATTTTTATTTCAAGTCAGTGAGAAGTCCCTGCAAGGTTTAAGCAATGGAGTGTCAGGCTCTAACTTTGAAAAGGTTAGATGCAGCTGTTCTGCAGGCAGTGAACTAAAGGAAAGTTGAGCTGAAGCAGAGAGACTTCAAGTCCATTGCAGCAACCAAGGACCCCATACAGGGGTGGCAGTGGGTGAATCTGAGAAAGTGGCAGTGGTACTTGCTATTGTTTGGACGTGGAGGTGAAAAAGGAAGCGAATTGCATGTTTCTTCTAAATTTCATGCTTGTGCCATGGGGCAGAGGGACCACTTCCTGCAGGCAGGGAACGCTGGCAGGGATAGGTCCAGAGCACATCATAAGCCAAGATTGCTTCTAGTTGCTTTACCTACACTAGCTGTGTAAGTGCCTTACCTACACTAGCTGTCTGGAATGATCAGTTAAAGATGATCATTAATGGAGAAACTGAAGCTGAAAGAGGTCACAAAGTTTGCTTGAAGTCATTTATCTCATGAGCAATAAAGTCAAAATCCAACCTTATTCTAGCTTCTAAACTCCCACTTTCTTCTCCCTCGTGTCACTCTTGCCATGGTTTTGGAATTTAAAGATGTGTTGTTTTCCTTTCTTTCTTGTGTTCTCTGTTGTCCTATGATGGTTTGTTTTGGTCTTATTGTAAATATGTATTTATTATAAGATATCTTAAATCCAGTTAGGAATTTGGCAGGGTTACCAGGACACTTTTAAAACTGATGAATGGTAAAGTTACTAGAATACATGCGTGCACACGCACACACACGTGCACACACACATATGGTATTTGGATATCTTCCTTGCTTATTATCTATATCAGTACCTGGATTAAGATAGAGTCTAAACTATAAAAAGAAATGGAGCACCCTTAATCATTTAAAAGGACCAGAAGTAAAGTGAAGTTGTTCAGTCGTGTCTGACTCTTTGTGACCCATGGACTGTAGCCTACCAGGCTCCTCAGTCCATGGGATTTTCCAGGCAAGAGTACTGGAGTGGGTTGCCATTTCTTTCTCCAGGGGATCTTCCCAACCCAGGGATTGAACCTGGGTCTCCCGCATTCTAGACAGATGCTTTACCATCTGAGCTACCAGGGAAGCCCCAAAAGGACTAGAGAAAGTGCTAAAAACTGTCTTAAAAAGTCTATCCAAAAAAGAAAGATTTGTGTTCTTTTTTTTTTTTTTTGGTAGCGTTCAGTTCTGTTGCTCAGTCATGTTGGACTCTTTGCAACCCCATGGACTGCAGCACCCTAGGCATCCCCACCCATCACCAACTCCTGGAGCTTGCTCAAATTCATGCCCATCAAGTCAGTGATGCCATCCAACCACTTCATCCTCTGTCGTCCCCTTCTCCTCCTTATTGGTAGTGTTGGGGAGACCCAAACAGACTGAACTGAATAAATCAAATAGCTGGCCTAGTGACCCAGTTTAGTTCTACTAATGTTTATCTAGTGCTTTTTTTATGCAAGGTACTCTATGAGATTCTGAAACACAGTCACAAAATTAATTTAAAATGACTGAGTGTAAGCTATATCTGGAGGACTGGAAAGCGGCTAGCAAATCCTCAAAAAAAAAAAAAAAAAAAGATGATAAAGGGCAGTGTGATGAAGTGCAAAAAGATGACCAGAGGGAGCCGGGGGAATGAATGTCAGCTGCAGTTTGAGCTACAACTTTATTAATGATCTGGAAGAAGGCGTACATTAATGAAATTTCCAGATGATGCTAAATAGGGAATTGTCAAACACACCAGTGAAAACAGAGAAAGAATATTATGTGCAAAGGCTAATAATAGCAAGAAATAAAGGTTAGGCATACAGAAAAGCTATAACTGCATGGCATTCTACATTAAGAACCACTGTATTCGACATAAAGAACAAAGATTGAAAAAGATAAATAAAGGCTAATTGGATTGAGAATGTACCAGAGGTGAGAGAGACAAGTAAAATAATAAAATCCAAGGAGACCAAGGTGTTATATATACAGAAAATGAAGGAAGTTGGAAAACCAATTGCTAACCAAATGGACTAAAAATATGTTGCAATGTTTGCATATAGAAAGTATAAACCATTTGTAAAAGCCTCAAACAATCAGTGAAACAGCAGGCAAGACTGAAATAGGTTATTGGCTAGAGCATCTTATGCCATGTAGGTTCTGTCTCCTTCCTCTGTTTTTTTCTAGTTCAAGATGCAGGACAGCTCTCTACCCCTTTGAAGGCAGAGCCCCTTTTGGCAAACTACTGGCTGAAATGATGGAAGAGCACTACGTTTTTAAGTCAGTGAAGGTTCTGTGTTCAAAGCACCTCTGGAGGTTGGGATTCTAGCTCGGACTGGGCATTCCATTTATTACCCCAGAGGAGAGATGCCCTCCCCACACCCCACCCCACCAGGGACACTGTCATTAGCTACTGCAACTAGAAATCTCCTCTTTTCATCTCCTTCTCTTTCTTAGATATACTAATTTTATCTAAGGTTGTCCTGGGATGAGACAGTGAAAGGAGACTTCAGACCTCACTTCTCAAGCACCCAGGGTGCAATCTCATACATAGATGATTTATGGTGCTTGATAAGGCATGGATTATTCACCTACAGATGAAAACTTGCAGTTTGGTATTAAGCACATGTCTGGTTCTTTTGCTTTCTCTCCTTTACACTTATACCAGATGGAGGAAGTAACTTCCATTACCGTTACTACTCGGTTTCATAGTTTGGTTTTAGGTTACACAATACAAAATACTGTTTCAGAAAGCAGGACTAGTTCATTTGGCAATAACTATATGCCAGACCACTGGCACACATTAGTTCTTTTATGCCCCATAACAATTCTATGACATAAAGATCACCAACTCCATATTTGGAAAGCACTTCTTTTAATAAGACCCAGAAAAAAACATGTCGCTCTTCCTTGAATGTGATTATTTTTCACGTATTGGACCAGGAGTAGTTGATTAAAATTATGATTGTGGGAAGTTACCAGTTTCATAAGGTTACCAGATAAAACTTTTCAACATTTGAGCCTGTTATATTGTAAAAATGGTGACAAAAAGGATGAAGTCATTGACTCTATAACAATGAAAAGGACTATCATATTTTATTTGGTGTAATTCAACAGATAGAAAAATATCTAAGCAGTAGGTGGCCTCCTCCTTCCAGGAGAAGACATGTTAAATATCAGAAAAAAGAACACTGTCTTTATAAATATTTAAGGCTTTTGCCAAGTTATGTTTAATCTCACTTCTAGGGTATCTTTCTGTTTTATCTATATTTTAGGATACAAAATGATGCCATAGAAACCTGAATCCAAGTTTTAGATATGGCTAACACAAATTTGGTCACCTCATGCGAAGAGCTGACTCATTGGAAAAGACTCTGATGCTGGGAGGGATTGGGGGCAGGAGGAGAAGGGGACGACAGAGGATGAGATGGCTAGATGGCATCACTGACTCTATGGGCTTGAGTCTGAGTGAACTCAGGGAGTTGGTGATGGACAAGGAGGCCTGGCATGCTGCAATTCATGGCGTCACAAAGAGTTGGACACGACTGAGCGACTGAACTGAACTGAACTGAACACAAACTTGGCAAATGAATATAACATTGGGCTTCTTTATTCTTTCAGTAAATATTTACTAAGCAGAAATCAGAAGTGATATATCTCACTTCTGAACTTATTTACTGACAGTATATCTCAGTTATTTGCCTTGTATTTATGTTCTTGTCCTTTCTACTTTATTTAATCAATTAGTATTTATTGAGTGGGTCCATTCTGTCAGGCCATGTGGGACTGGTTTTGCCTTCAGGAAATTCATGATCAGTGGACAAGACAAACAAGAAGATAGATAATTACAAAACTGGTATTCTGGAGAGGAAAATATATGTAAATAAACTGTCCAAGATTAGGGAGAGAACCATTTTAGAGTATAAGAGAATATATCATTTGGCTTGTCACTCAGGTCTGGGAATTGTACTTGCTCCTATTTCTTTCTCCAGTTAATTAAACTAGATAAACTCAAAATTCATAGGTTCCTGAATAAAGTAATACTACCTGATCCCACCTTGAAAAAGAATAGATGCTAGACTTAAAGAATCTATTTCCAAGAAAATTAACCGAATCCAGGTAGAAAGTTTGTGAATATTTATAGGAATACAAAAATATCCATCCCAACAATGTAAAAATGACAATGCCTGGAAGCCACTCAAAAATTATCAGAAATGCAAAGAAGTGACAAAATGCTATCCATAATAAGGAGAACAATCAATCAAACAGACCAATACTAACCCAGATATTAGAATTAGCAGATAAGTATACTAAAAGTTTTCATTTCAGATTCAAGATCCCCTGGAGGAGGGCATGGCAACCCACTCCAGTATTCTTGCCTGGAGAATCCCCTGGACAGAGGAGCCTGGCGTGCTTACAGTCCATAGGGTCACACAGAGTTGGACATGACTGAAGTGACTTAGCAGGCACACAGGATACTAAAACTATATTCAGGATACTCGAACTGTATTTAACATGTTAAAAAAACTTGAGAGACTTTGAAATTATAGAAATAACTGCAAATAATCTTTTTAACATGAAAACAATTTACTTGATGAGATTAATCATAGATGAAAAAAATGCACTGGATGGGACTAACCATAGACTAGAGATGGCCAAGAAAAAAAAATAAGAATTAGCAAACTGGAGGATATAATCATGGAAACTATCCAAATGAAACAAAAAGAGAAATACTTTTTTTTTTTTTTTAATGAGCAATGTGCCATTGAGTTCATGGACAGGAATAATCAATGAGATTAAGATTTCCATTCTCTTCCAATTGATCTATAGATTTAAAGCAATTCCAATTAAAATCCCAGACATTTTTGTAGAACTTTTAAAGCTGTTCTAAAATTCATATGGTAATGCAGACACTTAGAACAGCCAAAAGAACTTTAGATTTAAGAATGTATATACAGAGAGTTTATTGTATGTCAATTATATCTCAGTAAAACTGCCTAAAAGTGTACAGATAGAGCCAAAATCTCCTATTTAACCTTACTTCCCTCCCTGCTCCCACATAATCAATTAAGCAAGTTAACAAATTAAAGTCAATTTGTTATCTACTCAGTGCATTTTTCTTCCTTTTTCTACATTGTTGTGTACCCATACAATGTATACTACAGTTTTGTGTGTTTCAAATGCACATAAATGTTAATATAAATGCACATTATGTTTTATTGGCTTTAATCTCTCCAGAGTGCTGTGAAGGATGTAGGAGCTTCACTTCTAAAGTTGTACCGCCTTATGGGAAGAAGCCAGTATTATCCTAAGAGAGAAATTAAGAAATGAAGAGAAAACTTTTTCTGAAATGGAAAAATGAGACTGAAAAAAAAAAAAAAGAATCTGATGAAAAGGTTGGAAGAAAGGAGACAAAGAGAAAGCCTAAAACAGTATTTCACAATGAGATATCAAAAGAGTTCTAGAATCATAAAATAGGAATTCAAGGAATTTAAGATGAAACCATTAAAGAGATGTTTAAGAGGCACAGGAAAGGAAAGCAGGATAAAGCAGGAATGTAATGGAAAATGCTTTACGTAACAAACTACTGGTTAATCTGAGATCATGTTGAAGAGCTAGGAGAAAGACGGTACCTGCCAGGCCAAGGTATGGGGAGGAGGTGCCCACAGCCGGGCTGTGAACGCACCATTGGAATTAACCAATAAGCCCAACCTGGAAGGTTCTGAACACCTGCAAAGAGAGTTTATGAGTGCCAATAAAAAGCGGATTGTGAGTACAACTCAAGAGGATCAACATGTATTGAAAGCTTTAACAGTTAGAATTAGGTTCAGCTGTGTCCAAAACCCCACAATAACACTGACTTAACAAGAGGGACCTCGGCCCCTCTCTCCTTGAAGAAACGCAACGGTAGGCTGCACAGCACTGAAGCCTGCTCCGCGGAGTTGTAAGATGCTTCCCAGGTATGCTCGTTACTCCACCAGCCCGAAGGTGGAGCCCTCTATCGTGGCGCGAGTTGTAAGATGCTTCCCAGGTATGCTCGTTACTCCACCAGCCCGAAGGTGGAGCCCTCTATCGTGGCGCAGGCATGCTTTCCGGAGGCACCTTCTTCAGATTCCAGGGTGGAGGAAGGAACAAAGCACAAAGGGCCAAAGAGACATACCGGCTGTTCCCTGCGTCTCCTGGAAGGCGCCACCCAGCACTTCTGCTTTCACTTTACTGGCTGCAATTTTGTGTCTACTCAGCACAAGGAAGGCTGGGAGATGGGGGTCATTATTTACAGTGGCCCTAAGCCAGCTAAATATTAAGGTTCTGTCATTAAGCAAGACGAGAACAAGGACTGCTAACACAAGCAGAGACCTTTATCACAAAGTCCTTTAGGCTAAGCACTTTAACACACGTGTATTTTTTAAGTCTACATAAATCCTACAAGATAAATATTATTACTCCCACTTTAGAGCTGAATAAAATGAGGTATCAAGAGTTCAGTAAATTATAAAAAGTTACATAGGATTAAAATCGAGATCTGGCTTCAAAACATACTTTTTTTTTTTCATGATTAAAAATGGGAAATTTAAGAGTCATGCATGACTCTGGGGGTGAGATTCTTGGGAAGAGCATAAATGTAAAGACAAAAATGAGGCAGGAGACCCAGGCAGAATGATTAAAATTTTATAAAGACAGAACAATGTATTGATAATTTGGGGAGATTTTTTAAAATAAGAAATTGATGCCTATGGAACATTTTTTGGTTTTTGTTTGTGAAAACTTGGGCCTTTAACATATATCTTGTATACCTTCACAATCTCTAATTTATTTACCAAATCCTCAATCTCTGAAAGCCAAAAATTTTTCCCCATTTATTGGCAAAACCTGATGTAAACTGATGTGAGATGCTTTATATTTGTTACTTAACTTATTTTGTGTGACAATTGGTAAATTTTCCTGCAAGTCAATGAGCTTGACTACAGAGACTGCTATACAACCCCTGGGTGCCATGGAATAATGGTATTTATCCAAATAGGAAAAGGAGTACGTCAAGGCTGTATATTGTTACCCTGCTTTTTTAACTTATATGCTGAATACATCATGAGAAACGCTGGGCTGGAAGAAGCACAGGCTGGAATCAAGATTGCTGGGAGAAATATCAATAACCTCAGATATGCAGATGACACAACCCTTATGGCAGAAAGTGAAGAGGAGCTAAAAAGCCTCTTGATGAAAGTGAAAGAGGAGAGTGAAAAAGTTGGCTTAAAGCTCAACATTCAGACAACTAAGATCATGACATCCGGTACCATCACTTCATGACAAATAGATGGGAAAACAGTGGAAACAGTGGCAGACTTTATTTTTTTGGGCTCCAGAATCACTGCAGATGGCGATTGCAGCCATGAAATTAAAAGATGCTTACTTCTTGGAAGGAAAGTTATGACCAACCTAGATAGCATATTAAAAAGCAGAGACATTATTTTGTCAACAAAGGTCTGTCTAGTTGTAAAACTGGTATGGTTTTTCCAGTGGTCATGTATGGATGTGAGAGTTGGACTGTAAAGAAAGCTGAGCGGTGAAGAATTGATGCTTTTGAACTGTGGTGTTGGAGAAGACTCTTGCGAATCCCTTGGACTGCAAGGAGATCCAACCAGTCCATCCTAAAGGAGATCAGTCCTGGGTGTTCATTGGAAGGACTGATGTTGAAGCTGAAACTCCAATACTTTGGCCACCTGATGCAAAGAGCTGACTCACTTGAAAAGACCCTGACGCTGGGAAAGCTTGAGGGCAGGAGGAGAAGGGGATGACAGAGGATGAAAGGGTTGGATGACATCACCAACTCAATGGACATGGGTTTGGGTGGACTCCAGGAGTTGGTGATGGACAAGGAGGCCTGGCATGCTGCGGTTCATGGGGTCACAAAGAGTCAGACACTACCAAGCGACTGAAATGAACTGAACTGAACAATATTACCTTTAAAACCCTGATACTTTTGTAAAAGTAGTATACCTGGTTCCTAGGGTTCAGATAAGGAAATGTAGATTCTATAATAAAGAGCTTTCTAACTATTAAAAATCAGATAAAGCAATATCTGTGAAAGTACATGGGAAAGACTTGAGAAACTCATGGACGTGTAATATGTTATTATTAGTCTGTGGCCAGATTGGCTCATTTACCTTTGGCTCAGCAAGTCAATACCTGAGGTTTTATTTTCCTCCATAAAAAAGAATGTGCGTGTACATTTACCTTGAATATATATTTCTTAGACATTATTATTATTAGATAAATATTGTGATTTACACTAACATTCCAATTAGCCCCATTCAATTTGGTTGTGGAAAAAATCCTCCTCAGAGACAACACTTTATATGTGGTTAATCCCCGAAGACTCCTGACTGGAACACAAATCAGCCGGAGAGGCAAATATGAGGTCATTAAGTCGATAAAGATATAAAAACGCTGTGTCTTGTTCTAAAATAATATGTCTGAGCAGCTCGCACTCAGGTGATATGCACCATAAAAACGCATAAACAGCTTATTCTTCAACAAGAGGAATTACCACAAGCCTCAGAATATAGGTAATCAGCTTGAGAGAGTTTTGAAGACTTTAAAACTTAGCTGCAGTTGGCTCATTAATTCGCAGCTTCTTGGTCTCTACTATCCGCTCACCATGTGTCTTTCCACAAATGGTGTGATTTTTCCTCAGTTTCCGCAGTGGTTTTCATTATGTTGTCTTGCACTGAGCACCTCTGAAGAGAAGCGATGAAGACAGAACAGGACGGTGTGCTAATGTGGATTGTTCTTTTAATGACACCCTTAAGCATGAGAGACGAATGATATAAAACACTGTTTCCAAAGTGAGCAGTGAACCTCCAGATACCACAAAACACACATCCATGTCAACATCTTAGGAGCCAGAGCCTATCAAGGTCCTGGGATTATAAACAAAAAAGAGAAAAATCTTTATTTCCATATGGCTTTTTGACAATAGGCTTTTTGTAGCACACATTGCCGCCTTTTCTTTTAACTGTTTCAGAATGAGGATAAAAACAAAGGATAGTGAAACAGCAACAAAACATGGTGCTGCTGCCAAGTCGCTTCAGTCGTGTCCGACTCTGTGTGACCCCATAGACGGCAGCCCACCAGGCTCCTCCGTCCCTGGGATTCTCCAGGTAAGAACGCTGGAGTGGGTTGCCATTTCCTTCTCCAATGCATGAAAGTGAAAAGTGAAAGTGAAGTCGCTCAGTCGTGTCCGACTCTTAGCGACCCCATGGACTGCAGCCCACCAGGCTCCTCCGTCCATGGGATTTTCCAGGCAAGAGTACTGGAGTGGGGTGCCGTTGCCTTCTCCGAACAAAACAAGATAGCAGTGTCTTAATCAGGTTTGAGAACCATAGCTAACTAGCTCACCTAGAAGTCAATCATTCCAATAAAAATTAAAAAATAAAATTGAATAGAAAAGTTACTGATAATAATCAATTAGTGAAGAACACAGAAGGCAAGGTCATTGAAAAGCTCTCTTAGTTCATTCTTTTCCTGACCTTCCTAAACGTCACAAGGCAAAAGAAAGCTAATGTCAAATCCTCAGATGGTAGGAGAATGGACAGGTCCTCTCCAGCCTGCATCAGACCAGGCAGAGTCATCTGCAGGCTTAGTCTCTCCTTTCTGAATTTCATTACCACCTACTATACATGATGAGTAATATAAAAGGGCGGAAGACCAGCTTGACCTTGTGGAGCTCGTGATCTATCTTTCTGCAATAAAAGTACAAGAAGAAAACAAATTTTATCAAAGACAGTACCCATAGGTGACACCTAGGTCTTAGAACCAATAAACACTCTAGGCGCTTAGAGGTGAGAGAGATTATTTAGGATTTTTCCAGAAGTCAGGGCTTCCCAGGTGGCGCTAGTGGTAAAGAACCTGCCCACCAGTACAGGAGACACAGAGACGTGGATTCGATCCCTGGGTCAGGAGATGTGCTTTCAGTCCCTGGGTGGGGAAGATCCCCTGGAGGAGGGCATAACCCACTCCAGTATTCTTGCCTGGAGAATCCCCATGGACAGAGTAACCTGGTGGGCTACAGTCCATGGGGTCACAGAGTCGGACATGACTGAAGTGACTTAGCATACACATACAGAAGCCAAATGATTTCTTATCACTCTTTTCAGTGTCCTGGTGACCTAAAGAAGTGAGCAGGAAGAAAGGGTGAGGAGAAGGGTGATCCAGAATAGATACTCGGCATCTGGGGGCCCCAAAGATACACACCTCCAATTTGTCAGCACCTCATCAGTGAGGGTGAGAGAGTGTCCCCTTGAATCCGGAGAGAAATGTGACTGACTTGCAGGTACGAGGCCAGCAGCAGAGAGGGGAGAAGGAATTGACAGAGAGGATGTTAGGAAGCCTAGGTTCTCGAGGCAGTGAGAGTTGTGTGGGTATTCTTGTTCTGGGCTTAACTCAAAGAATCTCTAGGACCACTTTGTGAAAGCTAGATTCACAGTTATAGGTAACCACTTAGGTGCTAAATTATTTAACCACATTTTCTTTAGTCCTGCAGGCAGGAGCACCAATAAACCTGTGGAAAGACTCGATTCACCGAAAAAGCTGAGTGCAGATCGCATAATGTAAAACAGTAATTATGCTGGCAATTACTCATTTTAAAGTCTAAGCAAGCTGGCTTTAATAAACCACAAACCACATATCACCAATACTCTCCTTTTTATTACAATAAAATAGCACTTTCAAGCTTGTAATTGCTTTATAGACCTAGAAATAGAATGTTGATGAGATTATTTCCACAGGGTTCAAATATTTATGAAAATCCTAATAATTTTAAAAGTCAAAACACAAACATTACCAGAAAAAAACCAACCTCATAAAATAAAATAGCCTCTCTGTTGCTTTTTTATACTGTCTTTAAACCAAGAATTAATGTTGGTCTCACATTTTCTGACTTCTTCAAGTAGGAGGTACTTATTTGCCATTTCAAAGAAATGATTTCATAGAGAAATTTGGATGTCTGGGTTATTTCTAAAGGAACAATATTTATAAAGGTGCACTTTTACTAAAGTGTTTTTGTTTTGTTTTTTTGTTTGTTTGTTTGTTTTTTTAACCAAAAAACTTTATTAAAGAAAGTTGTTATAGGTAAGAGGAAAGAGGGGACAAAAAGTGAGAGAGGAGCGGCAGAGACGGCTGATGAATGAAATGGAAATTCGTGGCCACAATGGCTAATGCGGGTATTTATCAAATGCTTAGTCCATCTGGGTTGTTAGAACAAACCAGGGTAGACTGAGTGGCTTATAGACAACAGATACCTTCTTATCATAGATTTGGAGGCTGGAGTTCAAGGTCAGGATCAGGTCTAGTGAAGGTCTTCTGAGTTGCAGCTTGCCGACCCTACTCCTTATGTCCTCCAACCATAGAGAGCAGAGAGGAAGCAAGCTCTGCACACTTCTAAGGGCACTAATCCCTGTTATTATGGCTGCACCCTCATGATCTGATCTAACCTCCCAAAGGCTCCACCTCCCAATACCATCACATTGAGGGATGAGTTTTAACATTTGAATTTCAGAGGATATACAGATATTCAGTCCAAAAAGTCAAATATAGTATTCATTCATTTATTCTTTCACTCAACAGATTTTAATTAGGGCCTCTTCAGTTGCCAGCACTATTTTTTGAAAGTTATATCAGTAGTTATTCAGTTTTATTTTCAAATTAAGTCTTACATCTTATTATATAAGATATAGTACTAGGGGCTTCCCTTGTAGCTCAGTCGGTAAAGAATTTGCCTGCAGTGCAGGAGACCTGAGTTCGATCCCTGGGTTGGGAAGATCCCCTGGAGAAGGAAATGGCAACCCACTCCAGTATCCTTGCCTGGAAAATCTCATGGACAGAGGAACCTGGTGGATTGCAGTCCATGGGGTTGCAAAGAGTCGGGCACGACTGAGTGACTAACACACACACACACATTAAAGAGGTATCTTATGAAGCTAGACTGTATGTCATGAACTCAAGGTTATAATCTATTTAAAGATTTTTAAGTAATTTTAGCCTTTGGCTGAGCCAACCAAAATGTGTGGGATTTTAGTTCCCCAACCAGGGATTGAACCTGCACCCTCTGCATTGGAAATGCAGGGTCTCAACTGCTGGGCTACCAGGGAAGTCTCTCATTTATAATCTTTATTTACTATGGTCAATCACCAAACACTATGGCTATTTTGATAAGCCTCCAAGTTTGACACTGGTAGTTAGAGCAGTCAGTGTCCAATTAATTTTTTGCCCTTCCCTTTTTGTTGTTGTGGATTCCATAAAAATCTTGATTCGTGCCAGAAAGGAGTCACAGTTGGTAAGACTTCCTTAACAGCACGACAGCATGTCCTGTCATTTCGGGGTCCTCTTCAATTAAATAGTGATGAAAGAAAAGCTTTGATCTGAGGTCTGCACAAAAATGATTTAACCTGGTATTTATTTATAGACTCAATAAGTCACTGCTAGAGATATAGCGGTGAGAAGCTATCTTGATCACCTTTGTGAAATTTAAATCTGGCAGGGGAGACAGACATTAAACAAAATTAATTATGCAATTCATTATTTAATAATCATTATAATAAATGCTACAGAGTGCTATTGGAGTATGTGGCTAGAATGCTGACTCAGACTGGGATCCAGGCAATCTCAGGGCTGGAGGACTGGTTGGGTGTGAAAGGCTGCAAAGATGGAAATGCTTAGGATTCTTGAGTGGCAACTGAGTCAGGGAACTCCAAGGTGGAGCAGATTTGTTACTCTTATTTTATTTTGCTGGGTGGGGGGAAGTCATACAAGGTGATCTCCAATGTGTTAAAATTTGGATATCACACCTCTGAGTGTATTTTATTATATTTTTAAGATCCAACTAAAGGACACATTTAAAACATAAAATTTGCCCCCCCACCACACACAAATGGAACCTAGAAAGCACCTCTCTGGGATCCTTGTGCCACCCTCCAATCAGAGAAGTTTTGGGGACACGGGGCCAAGATTAAATTCAAGTTCACCACCTCTAGATTGACATCTGGCAACTTCTGTCTCATTTCTGAGTGTTGATTTCCTCACCTGTGACATGAAAGCAATAGACCTACCTTAAGGAGACATGAGGAATAAATGAATTTAAACATGAAGGCCCCCTTGAACAGTCCTTAGTAACTAATAGCCATATAACACACATTAATGTTCACTTCCTTATCTCTCTCTTATTTGCTGTGCTTAGTCAGTTAGGTTTGACTCTTTGCAACCCCATGGACTGTAGCCTGCCAGGAGGCTCTATCCCTGGGGATTCTCCAGGCCAGAATACTGGAGTGGGTTGCCATGCCCTCCTTCCCTCTGCAAAACAGGAATGAGGATCCATGCTTGCCAGGGTTAATGTGAGGATTAACCGTCATGCTCTGTGTGGAAGC